>NC_049169.1:27632235-27952235 GCF_009769625.2 Cygnus olor | reverse complement strand
GACATAGGAACTCCATGAGAAAATATCCTTCTGGAGGACAAATGGGTTACTCTAAGTTATCTCAAATTATGCTAGAATCAACTGAGTCAAAACCCAGATCTGCACTGGCTGCAGTGAAAACTTAGGTATCTTTCCTACATGTGGATATGCAAGTGTCTACATCTGGAGCTGAGCCTCAGTCAAGATTTCTTTAAAACATACCAAAAAGCAGATTACATTCAATTAGATTTCTTTTCCCCATTACTACAGTTGGCTGGTGTTTCAGTACCTTTTCCTATGATGGTTTTGCAACATTCTCTAAATTCCAGACTAAATTTGTCCATTGATGGATTATGCCTATCTTTCTTATGCTAATATGGTACTACAACTCTTCTCCTTCTTTAGTGTTAATTTCCATCAGCTATTTATAAAGAACGTAACATCTCCTTTCACTTTTTAGTTTGTGGTGTTCTACAGACTGGACTATTATTGATTCCCCCCCGGAAGAAAGTCTTGTATAGTGTTCTGATTTTATGCTTGTCAGTATAGATATGTCTGTCTTCCAGAATGCAACTTTTTTTTTTTTCTTTTTTTTTTTTTTTTTTTTCACAGCATATAAGTGCAACTGTTTTCTCTCTTCCTATAAAGATGATCACAGGGCCAGGCTCTTTGATTGCATTTCAGGTTGCTGTTACAGATCCTATAGCAGACATGTCTACATGAATATTTGTTTCAAAATTTTTCATTACACCATGGCAAAGATTTAACAGACACACACAATACAAAGAGCACCCAAGAAGAGCTGATAGGTCTTCTTTTAAAGTCATGGGTTTAGATAATACATGTTCAAATGGTTGACTGAACATATTTTTTTTGAGGATATTAAGCAGAACTCTTAGATTATTGGTCATTTCACAGATTTATAAAATTATAAAATGATCTTGTTTAGAAAAAATGTATAAAAATGCAAAGACAGAGAAAGCTGTTGTATATGGTAATTCTGAAAGGAACTGTGGTTCCAGAGTCCACTTAGAATAATTTTCATATCCACATTTTGGTTAGTGTAACTTGCCCTGAACTATCCTTGTTTTCTGCAGAGCAGGGTAATATCAATGATTCATATTTCACAACAAATTCTTTCACTCTCAGGTGTCCTATTAAGCAGGTAGGAAGTAGGTGGGGACAAAATTACATGATCTTCTAAGACACATAAAGGGCAACATTTCTTCCTGTCTCTTTTTCAGTGTTAGCCATGCTCACTATTTTTGTTAACCTACCCACATGGATTGAAGATCATAACACTCCCATACTCCTCATTTCACTCCTGTTCTCCTTTGAAACACTATGTTGATCTATAAAGGACATGGGAATCCTGGCAACATTCTTGGCTCTTTTTTCACTTTTAAAGTTTTTTTTTCTTCTTTTTTCTTTTAAAGAGATTTTTTTTTTGAAAAAAAAAAAGAAAAAAAAAAAGGAAATGATTAAGTAAAAGACTGAAATGGCCTTTGGTATTTGGTATGGCCTTTGGTGGATGGGGTGATTGCAGTGTTTTCCTCAGACTTTCAGATGGGTGTGATGTTCTGCTAATCTTCAGAATTCTTTTAGATGTGCAAAATCTTGTAACAACAGAGATATTACCTGTAAATGAGATGAGCTTTCTTTTTCCTTTTACTTTTAGTTGACAAATGAGATTGCTGAAAAGATCTCTTCACATCACCGTATCAGTGTAATGATTTCAGTATATGTCATTTAGGCCCGATTCTGGTGATGCACTTCAGTGTAGTGATATGTACACATGCTCGACACATGAAGGAGTTTTAGGGCATGGTTGGAATGTACTAGTGAGATGAAATTAAGACCAACTAATGTTTTGTGAACATCTATGTTTATAGTACTGCAATAACTGGAATACTGTAATATATATATATATAATAACAAAATATTGGAATAACTACTTTCACAAAACCTGTAAAACTATTAACTGGAAGAACCAGAAAAATAATCCTCTCTCTATACTCACATGAGTGAGTAACAGAACAATATTGCTTCTCTTTGAGTTGACGAAATATGTGACTTTAGTGTCAGCACACCTTGTGATGTGCTCAGCATGCCCAGCATGACAACACGCATAACTTTCTAAAAGCAGCCAAAACATTTTTTTTCTTTGTTCCTTTCTACATCCCTTTGTGTTGTCTCTGCAACTTTATTTTATTGTAGAACAGCAAAATTATAGCTATTAGTCTATGCTCATTGCTCATTTCTCAAATCAATTTGTTAACCATTTGTTTTCTTTCTTTCTTTCTCTTCTTTTTCTTTCTTTCTTTCTTTTCTTTCTTTCTCTCTCTTTCTTTTTCTTTCTTTCTTTTTCTTTCTTTCTTTCTTTCTTTCTTTCTTTCTTTCTTTCTTTCTTTCTTTCTTTCTCTCTCTCTTTCTTTCTCTCTCTCTTTCTTTCTCTCTCTCTCTTTCTCCCTTTCTCTCTCTCTTTCTTTATTTCTCTCTCTCTTTCTTTCTCTTTCTTTCTTTCTTTCTTTCTTTCTTTCTTTCTTTCTCCCTTTCTTTTTCTTTCTTTCTTTCTTTTTCTTTCTTTCTCTCTCTTTCTTTCTCTCTTTCTCTCTTTCTCTCTTTCTTTCTCTCTCTTTCTTTCTCTCTCTTTCTCTCTTTCTTTCTCTCTCTCTTTCTTTCTTTCTTTCTTTCTTTCTTTCTTTCTTTCTTTCTTTCTTTTTCTTTAATTGCGTTAAAAATATGTACAGATAATTGTGAAATAACTGCAAGATGTTTTGAGTGACATGCTCAATAAAACAGAGGTGAAATCCAGCCCAGTGTTCTGCTGTGGGCTATAGACAACATGGTGCAAAATAAATAGCACACTGTCAAAACAAACCAGAAAAACTCACCACTCTGTTAATTTTATGGGTGATGTGTTGGCCAAGGAATATGTAAATTCCCCTCCAGAATAAGGGGTGCCCCAGAATCTGCGGTAGGCAATTTTTTTCTAAGTCCATTTTGGACCTTCTCCAGTCAAAAATCAAAATATTCTGATGCAGTTTCAGACTGGAGAGCCTATTGAAAACTCATTATCTTCAAATAGGATTACACTCAGTTAATATGAGAACATGCACATTACAATATCACATAAAATCAAAAGTTCCAATTTGCTCACTACATGTAAATCCAATTCAAAATATTTCCATAACATATATCCGCTGGATGTTACACTATTTGTATGTCACTCTAGAATGGATTAACTCCATGACAGGCTGGTCTCAGTTTTTCTGCATTTGGTGTTTTTAAACAGTTTATATTTGTTATCATATCAAAGACAGGCTTGCAGTTTTCAAAAGGAAGAAGAGAACACAGTGCCCAAGGCTCTTCCAGCATTACATTTCTTATTCCATTTTATCTTTCTTGGTTTTGACTAATGTCAGTAACAGCTACTGGTAATAAACTGCTTGTTACAGCTTGCTCTTGCCTTCAAGCACTGGCTTTGATACATTGTCAGCCAATTGGAAGCATTTCCTGATTACATTTCCAAATTGCTTGTTTATTGATCGAAAGTTAATAAAGCAAAAGACAACTTTACGGCTTAAATTAAATGAAAGGTTCCTTTGATGTTCAAATTATCCAATCAACCAACGTGCAATGAAATGTAAGCATTTGAAAGTTTTATCTGGAAAGCAAAATGTACTAGATAATGGATTCTAGTACAGACACTGTATCTTAGAGCTAATGAAAAATACCCATAACTTTAACATATGAATACTTCATTTATTTTCTGTTGAAAAATAAATGACACTGAATTTTGTTATTTTTAAATACCTGAAAACATGAAAGTGCAGATACTGTATATACTGTATATCTTTTTTTGACAAACTAATTCCTACTACAGGTGTATTTGGTTAGCTGCAATAAACAAAGTAGCATGCATTATCATTTCCTTTGAGTCTGGCATTTCCTTGTTAATCTATCTACTTCTGGTGCTGTAGGAAAGCTGCTGTGCTCTGTCCACTATTATAACTTCCCTTTCAAGAGGATACTGTGGCCTCCCTGGAATATGTCACTGCACAAGAGATGCTTCCTCTCCAAAAGTGACGTCATAGGTCTTATTATGTTGCTTCTTCAGGAGCTTTTGCTTACATAGTGATATTTATTTAAAGCGTCTAGATAGATGTACCAAACACCCTTGCATTTTTCAAGGAGTCAGGCACTTGAAGTACTAAAAATTTGTCGGGCAATTATTTTCAGTACAGTTTAAGCTGGGAAAATGCACGTGGCTACAGAATACGCTATGTACAGTAAGAAGAAAATAACAAATATGAGCAGATTTTATTAGGCAAGCAAGAATGGCACCAGGAGAGGTACAAACACGTTGTAGCCCAGACCTCATTAGGAGGTCCTGTGGCAGAGTAACATTGAAATGGGCATGTTCTGTGAAACAAATAATAATAATTTTCCAAAAAATGAACATGGGTAGTACTTTCTGTGCTGCATCCTACAACATTATAACAACATGTGGGTCTTTTAAGCTGAGAGCTGTTTTTTGTTTTTTTTTTTTTTTTAATTATTATTTAGAAGTTTATTTTTTCATTCTTATGGCACTATCTTTTCAGCACTAAATCAGAGAGTAAATGTACAGATGCACAAGGTTTCCATATGTCAGAATTAAAATCTGCCTGTTCCTTGAAAAGAAAGTCCTAACTGAAATAGACCTGTAAAAGCTGGAACCCATTCAACATCATGTTGAATGTTTTTTGTCTTTTTGACACAATGTCATGTAACTTCTCTGAAAACCTTAATGTTAGATAAAGCTTTCTCTAAAGAATAGATCACCCAGAACTTTAAAAATAAATAAATAAATAAATTTTGCAATGATGATCTGGATATCAGGAAAAAAGTGGAAATCTGGATTTTATTTTATTTTATCAATATGGAGGTTGATTGCTGTTCTTTATGTTGTAGAAGACCAGCTTCATTTGGTTTGCATATCGTACAGCAATTGCTTCCCTTCCCTTCCCTTCCCTTCCCTTCCCTTCCCTTCCCTTCCCTTCCCTTCCCTTCCCTTCCCTTCCCTTCCCTTCCCTTCCCTTCCCTTCCCTTCCCTTCCCTTCCCTTCCCTTCCCTTCCCTTCCCTTCCCTCCCCTTTTTTTCTTATTTCTGTGTACACAGAGATATAGATTTAGAATAGTCAGTGTAAAGCAGAAGTTGATTTGAATAATGTTAGAATCCAACACTATGAATGCCAGACACAGTGGCAGCGGTCAAGATTCAACATTTACTAATTTTTTTGTGAAATCTTTTGTGAAAGGTGAATAACAGTGGATGCAGGGAGAATGTCCCAACTAGCACAGAAGTGGCAACAGAGAATTATATAGTTGCAACCACTTATTCCTTGCATAAAGCATTGGTGAGCATTGGTGGCAACCACTAACCTTTGGTCAGGCTGCATAAGCATGGCATTATCTCTTTCTGCTTATGTGCTCATGCTTCCTAAGCCTCTGCCAACACCACCAGTCTGCAAGCCTTCCTGTACCTCAGCCTTCATGGTTCCTTTTCTACCATCAGCAAATATCAGACCCAACAAGATACAGCCTGAAAAGCAATCGTAACTGTCAGTTCTTGTGAACATAGCATTTCCTGGATATGTGAACTGCTGCAGACATGTAGCAAATTCCTTCATATAGGGATCAGCATTTGTACCCCCCAAAAAAAAATAAGCAGAGAGGTTCAACTCTAAAAATACAGGGATAATTTTTTGCTAGTTTTCTTCTCCACAACAGAAGAGGAAAAAAAATTCATGACAGTCCAAAATCAGGAGCTGGCTATTGCATTTTAATTAATACTGTTTACTAATATAAGGGTGTTTTATCTGTTCATGAGTCTTTACAGCTCCCATTTTCCAGATTATTCTTCAAAGAACAGAAAGAACAGAAAGCACGAAATTTACCTCTTTGAGTGAAAGTTTATAGACACATGTAATAAACACATGATGTTTGAAGCATAGCTCTTAAGAAAAAAAGGAGTAAATAACATAAGATTTATGATTAACTAAAAAACTGAAAGCACTGAAATCACTATGACCTATTTTGTGGGTTTCCCTTGGAAATAGATACATATATTTTGTGGGCTGAGTTATTCAGATGGTGGCACTATTGAAATTGAAATCTACTTAGTGGAAGCTCTAGAAAAATTGTCATTAGATTCCAAACCTCATTTAGAAAGTTAAGCTTGATTTGGGGCATTTTTCTTTTCATAACAACTCAGGATTTCCATTAACTTCTCCTTTGGTTGGAACCAAAACATATCACACAAGAACCTTAAAAATAAAATGACTAAAATTAGAATGAAGGAGAGCAGGCTTTCTGGTTTTGATTGTGTTTTTTATCCTAGTTTAGATAACGAGTAAAATCACTTAGTCCAGGAACAACTTTTCATGTCAGAACCTCTACTGATTGATTTAGTACTTATGTGAATGAGTCATTTTCAGCGAACTGAATCCTAAGCATCCATACTACCCTTCAAAAAACAGTAAATATCCCTGTAGATATTTAGCTACCATATATATATATAAATATTTGTATATATATTTATATATATATATATAATATATTATATATATATCTACTGTTAATAGCTTCACAGTGGCAGCAATGTAATTAATGGTGAAATACAGAATTTTCAACTTGAAACTGTAGGTATATTTTGCATCCTATTTTCCCCTAATGGGGCATTTTCCACTATCTAGTCTACATCTATCCAGTATAAAGATATGTCCTAAAACATGAGTCCAGGTTCTTAATCGCTTTCTAACTTTGCTAATCTAACATAGCAGTTTAAGAATGTTTATTTTTAATGACATAAAAGTGCAGGAAAATGTTCTATAATAGTCACATATTTTCTTGTTCTGATCTTCTGAGTTTTAGAAGCCATGAATTTTTTAAGGATCTTTGTTTTTGGTGTGTGCAACTTTGTTTCCAGATCACTTTAGGAAGATATTGTACTTTTGAAAATAAACTATTCAAATGATGCAAATTATTATTATTATTTTTTTTTTTCTAGGAGTAAACTCACCCTTAACCAGTCTTCCAGTAAATGATTTCCTTTTGAGCCACAGATCAACCATGTATTAGATTTAATGGTGTAGTTAGATTTAATTCTAAAACAAGTACAACACCAGAGGCAATCTGAAACACAGGCCATTAATTGGACGACAATTTTGTTTAATTTTAGTGAAAGTAAACTCCTAAGTACTGACAGAAGCTACTATATGTAACATTAACCTTTCTCCTGCCACACAGGAGATCTGCCTTGGGGTAGCTAGTCTAAGTTATTTACTTAACATGTGGTCATTAGGAAAATGTAGGAGTAAAGTCCAATGCACTCAATGTGCACCAAGCCACAGCTCTGTCCTTCTGTTTGATCTGTAGTAGCTTAAAATCTTACTTAAATCACTCAAAGAGTTAAACCTGCTTAGATATTTTTTTTGTGAATTTTAACCACCAGGGACTTTTGCTTGCACCTAGGCAGTTCTTTTAAAAAACTGCTATCTCCTAAGAGGCTTCAGCCATGCCGACTTGTAAACTACAATACTATAACCCACAGACCCCCCCACTCCAGTTTCTCTCCCTCCTCCCTGTGTAATGGGGAGTGTAAATGATATTTTTATTTTAAAGACAGGGATTCATGACTGCTCCTGTACTATTTAGCTTTTTAGCAAAGATACAGCACTGGGCAAATGAATTTCTCTGGTATAATTTGTCACATAATCACAACAGAACACTCAGCACTTAAGAGGGCTGAAGGAGTCTAAGCTGTCTAATAAATTCAGCCTTTGCACTGCGAAAATGTTTCACAATGAAATAATAAAATGGGGTTTCAGTTAGGAAAAAATGAGATAAACTAGTGTAGCAAATAAGTAAAGATTATACACATAGGCAACCCACTGATCAAATGTTTCTTAGGGCTATCAGGAATCTATCAAGGATACTGAGCCAGTTAGATAAAGATATTACTGAGAAGTGATTTACTGAGTTGTTTAAGAGTCATGTTAGAAAGATTATTTTGCTCACAGCAATGTTCTAGCTCTGTTTTATTTAATGATTAGTTAAAAGCTGTAGTAGAATATTGCATGTATACAGGAGCCTTAGTCATTTAACTATTGGTTATGCTTACCTCCACCGTATCAACCTGAAAGTATTAATCATGCTATCAGAAGCTTAGCTTTACAAATATTTCCTCTACTCAGAGTCAGCTTTGAAGCAACACTGTACATTAAAGGAAACACCCACATGTCACAAGAAATTGTCATTTGGGGAGCAGACTTTTGTCATTTGGACTTCCAAACACTGATTCATAAATCTGAAATGACTCATATAGAGAAAGGCCTTTACTGTTGGTTACAGATGAGTTAAAACATGAACTATTTTCAGGGGATGATTTTAATTTCCTGTGTCCTTTAACAAAATTAAAACATAGGTATTGTATTCCACCAGTGTTTCGCCCCTCAAACACTTTTGCAGCATTCATCCCAGATAAAAAAAAAAAGTGATCCCCTCCATCTCTCACTTTCCTATGCTTCTTCATGTCAGGCAAGCATGGTCTTGTAGATTTTGGGAAAGCAGCTTGACTTGAGTGCTGTTGATTTTGATATTTTGGATAAAGATTGTCTATACTTTGAGTCTCAGGAACCAAGAAATAAGGATAATTATTATGTTAATTGATTTGTCTGTGACATACTCTGAACGTCTCCATTGATCAGGTAGGCAGACAGAATGCCATGGAGAAAAACCCTGACCGGCAGCTCCCTGTTCCAACAGTTACCCCTTTTGGCAGATCACTCATTTCCCATCCTCTGCAAATTCCAGGCAGAAAGCAATGGCTAGTCCCAATAATCAGCATTTCCCCTCCTCAGCATATCCCCATCTGAAGCCACTTCCATCTTCTTTTTTGAATCTAGATGCCTTTGGCCCTGATTGGCAACTATGATTTCAGAATTTCTGAAGTGTTCCAGTCTCTTCCCGTTGCTCCTTGCACTTAATGCTTCCCTTCACTTCCCTGTTTCATTGTGCAAAAGGACATACGGGAATTCTCATTTGTCCATGTTAATGGACTGCAGAGGTTATTTTTTCTCCTCTTTCAAAGCCTTATCATTTTCCCGACTTTTGTAATTTTTTTTCCACACTGTTCTACTCAAATCTAAATCTAAATCTCTAAATTTGGGAACCTAAAAAAAAAAAAAAAGAAAAAAGAAAAAATTTGGTTTTCATCATTTTTTTATTTTCTTTTCCCAGCATAAGTTGAGAACTGAACTAATTTCAGACGAAGTTAAAAAACTTTTAACAAGACAAACTTAATAATAATATTAATAAAAAGACAAAGTGACTGAAGACCACTTCAATTTGACTGTCTAAAAAGGTAGCTTACAAATAAGAAGTATTAGCATGTTTATTTCCTACAGAACTCTCAAGCAAAAAACAATTGCTAAATACTTCACATAATTTCTGGTAAATAATTAACAGTAATACTAGCTAAATTATGGTTACATCTCATCCTAATCTTCATGATATGATCTTCTAGATCTTCAGGGGTTAAGAGTGAGGAAAGTATTAACACTAGTTTCAGAGATATTTTTCTTCCAGCCTGCTTTGTTTTGGCTCAGACTTTAATCTATGAAGAAGCACAGGGACAACTTTCACACTTACTCATATTTGTAATATTAGCTTGTTAACTTTACACAGGTGAGTGTGCTAGTTACTGGCAAAATCATAGGAAGGGATCTCAGAAGCTAACTGACACCAACATTGTAGCAAATCAACTTAAATAGCAAACATACATAGCATAAGCTCTGCAATGAATGCGCTCTAATAACAGATATTTCCAGGCTCTGGATTATGATGGATGTACCCAGCAGGGATAAATTACTTCTCTCCACAGCATGACTGTGCCTAGGAGACACATGCTCTGCCTTGTGTACTTTTATCTTTCCCTATACTTCACAGAATCAGAGTAGTGCCAACATATAAATGCTCTTGTTTGCTTGCCCCACATAAAAGAACACATGCCACTATCCTGTTCTTTGCAACACAGGGCTATACTCACTGAACTGGATGCCCATCTTCACAGGCAAGTGCACAAGCACATTTCATTTTGCTGTTAGGTTCGCTCTGCTGTGCTTTAGTTATTCCCTTGGGGCTGGTATCTAACATAGGGGAGCTTGACAGTTAATGGATGGTGTACATTCTGGCTTCCTGAGTCTGATCTGGCAAACACATACGCATAGTGGCTGAGCCATTTAAACACTAACAACAGGGAAGGGAAGTTTGTGAGGTTATGTCTTTCTGTTATTACCCTTATTATATCAGTACAGTCATGAGTGCTTAAGTTGTTTTGGTTGCCTGTGGTTGACGGGGTGATACTAAGTTAAGAGAGGAAAAATATTCCTAAAAACCAGTGAAAATCTTGTGCTTGCTGAGACATTTTCAGGTGTGCAGCAGCCTTCCTAGGGAAATAACAAATGTCCCATTGCTTTCAATATTTAGGCTTAGAAGGTAGAGAACATGACAAAATGTACAAGAAGAAATCATTCCTAGTTCTTGAGAAGCACTAGGTGCGATAACAAGACTTCTCCATCTTCAAGTTCTATGTATGTGTTGATTTAAGAATCATGTTACTAATCGTTTCTTAAGGAGATAATATAGTTTCTCAGTATTAGCAGGTAGGACAACAAAACAGCAGTAATATTCACCCTTCAGTTGCCAATACTATATTGTTTTTGTGACAACTTCCACCTTAAACAGGCTTCTAATACAAATCCTTAGTGTCCTGGGTCATAAGTCAGTCAACTTCTGTGACAGATAAGGAAGAAATTTTCCTGATTATGCTGCAAAATTACTTGAACTTTCCTTTAAAACATACGGTAAAACCTAGATTTGCAGAAAAATCAAATAAAAACAGGTACAGTCATGGAAAAGGCAATACAGAAGGCTAGGAGTATCAGTGAGAAAGATAGTAACAAGTACACAAACTAAGGAAGATGTAACCATTCAAGCAGCTGCAACAGTTAGTGCAGTTAGCTGCAACAGTCTGTAGCTCCCTGTTTAGGAAACTAACTGTTTAACATGAAACAACTGAAAATTTGATGGTAATGAAAGGAACCTGAGCAACTAAATGGGAGAACTGGAGTTGTTAATGTAGCACATGAAACTACTTATTTAAAAAAATTACTTATTTAAAAAATGTGTGTGGGGGATAAATGGAGTAGAATAGTGACATTAAGAAATACTTGTTAGCATCAAAGTCACTACGGTGAAGGACAGTCAAAGGGGTTCAGGGAGGACAGAATAGTCCAATTGGGTAAAATTTCCCAGGTCCTCCTCCTTCCAGGCAACAAATTCACTTGTATCTCTTGTATCTTTATTTTTATTTATTTATTTTTTTATTTTATTCAAAGGTGGCTCTAAGAAAGATCTGGTATAAAATAATCTAGTATCAAATGATCACCAATTTATTCAATTTAATTAACTAAAAGAGAAGTAGCTTGGGGGGGTGGGGGGTGGGGGAGGGGTGGGTTTCATCCTTTCCCATTAGCAGCACTCGTTGCAGCTTGGGCACCAACTGATGTGCCAGCACCACCAGCTGCACCACAATGCATCCCCCATCCCCACCAGCACAGCTGCATCCAGGCTTGTAAGAATCTCAATTTGAAGAGGATAAACTTTGAAAAATTAAGGAAACTAATTAATGAGGTCAACTGGATTAAAGAGCTTAGGGATTTTAATGTGGAGGAGGCGTGAAATTTCTTTAAATCAAAGGTGTGAAAACTGTCTGGAACTTGCATCTTAATCAAGGGTAAAATCTTGTAGGGAAGGGCTCCAGAGCTGATTGGATAAATAACCACTTCTGAAAGGGCAGGAGAAATATGCAGATAGCCTAAAGGGACAGGGAGCATTCTCTGTCTGAGAGGAGAGGAAACAGAGAACTAGAGATAAGTGCCAAAAGTCAAGCTGAATTAGACCTTGTAAATTAAAACAAACAGAATAAAGGTGTTTTTCTTTCCCCTCCTCTCCCACACAATCATGTATGTTTAAGTACAAAAGACAACAAAGAAGGACAAGCTCAACCACTGTGTAATGAATAGAAGGTCAGGAATAAAATGATGCAGGTGTGGAATCAAATCCAAATCAAATGTCTTGCTCATTTTCTGTAAGGACAGAAATGCTGACTAGGGGAGGTGAGGGCAGGCTAGAAATTAGGATGTCCAGCCTCAAAGTAAAGCTAAAAGCCCAATGTCCAATTATGTCACGTAGGCCTAAGCATCTCCATCCCAAAACACCAAATACATGTACAGGGGCAGTGATATAAATACATCTGTCAAGGGGAATAAGGAAGCTCCTGGCAAGGATCAGCAAATCGGGCCTGTATATTTTAGACGACGGTGGGGACATAGGGTAGCTTAAACACTGGAGGCCCATTAGTCTGATTGCAGTATTATTCAAGGCTATAGGAAAAATCTTAAAGGAATAATTAAGGAAAAGGGGTAAAGCATAAAATGCAACATGGGTTTCCCAAATGCTTGCCTTGCCAGACTAACTTGATCTATGTCTTTGATAAGATAAATGATTTCCTTGACAAAGGATGTGCAGTAGATCTAATCTGTCTGGAATTCAGAAAAGAATTTCATTTAATGCCACCTGCAAAATGATTTAATGAAATTTAGAAAAATTCTGGGTAACCTTGAAGGGGTACCCAAAATTAAGAAAAGAATAATTATCAGTAAGTCTAACAGAGAAGCAACCTGCTCCTTTCCCCCGCCCACCCACCCCCCCCAAAAAAAAACCCAAACAACAACAACAACAAAAAACCAGTTCATACTATTGGAAAAAGCAAAAGTAAACTAAAACCATACATACTTTAATTTTGTTTTCTACTGTAACACAGAGCTAACTGATCTGTGAGAAATGTGTGTTGCATTAACCAATTTCAGGTTATATTTATTAATGCACTACTAGGACACAATATTGCTTGTTTTCAGTAGAAATAATGAAACAAAATGAAATTATGTCATTAGAAAAATATGTTCATTTTAAGTGCATCATATGGAAAATAGAAGAAAACTGGTTATTTACCCTGGTGCCCAAATTAATCAAGCATAGTAAGAGATTGCAGAAAATCCTTTTTTTTTTTTTTTTTTTTCCAATGTATTAACTAGAGAGGCCAATTGAGATTTGTGTAGGCAAGTCATCCCTGGACACTCATTTACAGCACTGCCTTGGAGAATAGCGTGCTGACACATATTTCTGTGTTGTGGACTATGGTCCACTCACTCTCCAGTTGGGAACATGTGCTCAGTTTTTTATTGGTAAGGGTTGCTTTCATACTTCTTTCTCTGTTTACCTGCATGTTTGCATGAAGTCCATCTTGTTTATGGCTGGAGGATTGATTGTGCTCAGAAGAGTTTTAAATACATTTGGTGAATCAGTAATATAATAAGTTATGTTCCTTCACAATAAATAAATAAAAATCAAGGGAAAGGAAAAAAAGAAAAAGAAAAAGAAACACACCTATTCTCGATGAGTATAATGCCTGTAATGCCATTTCTCAGAGTCTTTTCCCTCCCTTTCGCGTATTATTTAATTGTGTTTGGTCTATCTGTATTTTTAAAAGCCTGGATTTGGGAAATAGCTAGTGGTATTGTAAAATTTACCTTCCTTAGCAACAATTCCAGAAAACAGATCCCTAAAGAATTTTTCTCCAGCTATAGTTTCCTACATATGGGGACAGAAGATGCAACGGAGGATCCTGAATGTTTTTAAATTGCTTAAAGCTGAAGTGTGGTACTTGCTAAAACACTTTGTAAATCACCTGCTTGCTGGAGATGCTCTGATGCAGATTATGTTTCAACGGATAGTGATTTGTGAATAAATACTTGGCAAACAGTTGGGAGGCAGAGATGTGAAACAATCATGGGCTTGGCTATTGCATTAGCCACATTTTAATTTTTTTTTTTTCCTTTCAGACAGAAGCTCAGCAAAATTATAATTTCTTTAATAAATAATTAACAGTGTATTATTTCAATAAATAAATTAGTGTTTATATAGTAAAGAATACAAATGTTTTGTGCATACATTCTGACCTACTTCTCCAGTCCTTCTTGGCTGTTTCCCAAAGAATTATTTTTAAAAATTAATGATGAACATCAAAATATTTCTGTTTATAACATCATATCAATGTTAGTTAAATCTATAAAATAATTCAATCGTTTATCCTTCTTATCTTGGGAATGTTTAATCAAGCTTGATATTTGCTTTAAATTAGCACTGTCAAATGTACATTTGTATAAAATCTCCCAAATCATGAAAGATTTATAATTTGAAATGTATTTGGATTATTCTCTAGTTAATCAGCTAGATAAAAATTAGTGGTACTGTAACTAGAACAATTAATTGGATTTAAAAATTAAAAAATAACTGGCACATGCTACTCCTTGTACTGCTTTACTTTGGAAACACAAATAATATCTTAACTACATCAAAGGAGTTTTGTGAACTGTTAACTAAATCTTAAATCCCCTATTTTGTCTTTAACAGGCAAAGCTTGGATTTTTTTTTTCTAAGGGAATTCTGAACAAGAAAGGGAGCAATACATTCTTCAGGTAATGATCCCATAAAAATATTTATGTGCTACAGCTCAGTAAAACACAAATGCATCAAATCATAGATGAAATTTTAGGTACACAGGATTACATTCATAGTTTAAGTTTATAGGTGGGTATTCCTCTATTTATCGTTGTCAGAGGTTTCTAGGAAGGCTCATCTATATAATATACTCACTTGGCTCTGTACATTATTTTAGTTAAAATCTGTTAAGTGCTTAGCATCATTAATGATCAAAATCAGATTGTAAGTGGAGCACCAGTGGGCAGACTTTGTTGTACATCCCTGAGAAATTACTTCCCTGATGACTTGCAGAAAGTGCCCGATGATTACCCCATTTCTGTGAATGATGGGTTGAAGTGGTTAGGTAATGGTAGCATGGAAAGCTTCAAAGACAGTACTACCCATTTCTGGGCTGTCTAGAAGAGTTAGCTGTGGAGCAAGGAGTTTGATGTCTGGCAGATAGACTCAAGGGGGAAAAGGAGAGTTTAGAAGGGAGGCACGTGCCTGTTCTTGTTTGGGAGAGAATAAAGAAGCAGGGAGGTACTGGCATGGGGGAGGAGAGGCTTACAAATGTCTTTTGCTCTTTATATTGAAGGACTGCCAGAATTTATGGTTTCTGGAGCTTTGGGGAAAGGTAATGAAGAAAACTTACTAAGGAGAGGATAAAGAGAATGGTCTTACATTTTGTAACCTGATCCCTGCATCTATCATGGCAGTCTGCATATCAGGACTGTGAATATATTTCTATCTATCTCACAACACATTTGTTTAAAGGATATCATCAGGGGAGGTGCCATTTGGGTGAGTGGGACTTCAACCTTGATAAGGGTTTCAGGAGACCACTGGGATGCGTATAGAAATAAACTGATGTGTCACAACTCCTGTGTTCTCAGGAGCAGTTGCTATTTCTTGCTGTTTTGAGTGAATATTAATTTATTACCCTTGTATTCCACTGAACCCCCTAATCTCTTTCCTTGTAGTCCAAAATGTTAAACTGATAAAACGTAGGTCTCCTCATTCACAGCAGGATGTGCTTAACTCATTCTAGCAGGCTAGCTATGCTTTGTGCTTTTAAATTATTTAGACCTGCCAGATAAGTCAGAATCTGTTTCATCTGAACCTTGTTGTTGTACTCTTTTTTCATCTTGCAGTACTGCCGTTAGTCATCACAGGCAGGCTTACAGACTAATATAGATCTTAATTCACCTTCTGGCACTGGAAATCCTGCCCTAGGCTTCCTAGAGACCTCTTCCAGTCCTCCAAAGCCACTCAGATAATTCTCTGGAGATCTGGGAAATAAACAAGAAAATACCATATAGGATAGATGCAATTTCCTATAATCATTACACATGCTGGGCAATCTTTCTGCAGTCAGGTCTAGGTTTCATAATGTGAAAATGACTATGGATTTTCATTTATGAAAGTATGTTAAATAGTCACAATGCTGACTAAAATGGATTTTCTGAATCCCCAAATAAAATAAACACTTGTAATAATAATGGCCTTACACTACTGAAATCATGGAAATATGGATCTGAAGGAGTAAGGAGAAGGCTGAGCTGTTGCAAGTGATAGTGTCTTACAGACTAGGCAATTTAAATAAGTCAGATTTCACCAGAGCCACTTTGCACTGCTTTGGTAATGTAAAGGAACTACAAAGATGTACTACATTGGCAAGGGAGTGTTATAGGACTAGGCAGTATGGCCAGAAGTGGGAGGTATATTACTGTGCTACTCTCCTTTGCATGGTGAAATGGCTCCTTAGCGGAGCTGTGAAGTCTTGAATACTGAGTGTTCATTTCTGATCATCTTCCTGCTCCTTGAATTGTGGAATTATATCTTGTGCATCCACATTTAATACCAAGATATTTTCATAGAATCATACATTCATACATTCATAGAATCACAGAATCATAGAATGGTTTGGGTTGGAAGGGAGCTTAAAGGTCATCTAGTTCCAACCCCCCTGCTATGGGCAGGACACCTCCCACCAGACCAGGTTGCTCAAAGCCCCATCCAGCCTGGCCTTGAACACCTTCAGGGATGGGGCATCCACTGCTTCTCTGGGCAGCCTGTTCCAGTGCCTCACCACCCTAACAGTAAAGAATTTGTTCTTAATATCGAATCTAAATCTACGCTCTTTTAGCTTAAAACCACTACTCCTTGTCACGGCACTACACTGCCTGAAAGAGTCCCTCCCCAGCTTTCCTGTAGGCCCTCTTTAGGCACTGGAAGGCCATAGCAGCCTTCTCCTGGTCTCCCCGGAGCCTTCTCTTCTCCTGGCTGAACATCCCCAGCTCTCTCAGTCCATCTTCATAGGAGAGGTGCTCCAGCCCTCTGATCATCTTTGTGCATCTTTGTGGCCTTCTTCTGGACCTGCTCTAAAAGGTCCACATCTTTCTTGTGTTGAGGGCCCCAGACTTGGATGCAGTACTCCAAGTGGGACCTCACCAGGGCAGCGTAGAGGGTGATAATCATCTCCTTCAACCTGCTGGCTATGCCATGGTTGATGCAGCCCAGGACAGAGTTGGCCTTCTGGGCTTTTTCTGGCTCTATGGTCCGCTATGTTATCAATGTCTCTGGACAGAAGAAAGATGCCCCACAAGGTGCCCAGGTCCCCAGCTACAGCCTAACACCTATACCTCTGCCTTCTCACATGGTCCAAGTGCAGTCCTAGCTCATCATAAAGAATCAAATGACTTGGAGAAGTCTACCAAATGCTGTTGTGAATTGCAGTGAAGACTGAAGTAGTTTCTAAGCAACCTAAAACTCTGGAAAATCCTGTGACACAAAATCACTTCTATTTACTTTTTGTTTCTCTACCCAGAAAACCTGACTGGGTGTAAGGGCTGTGGCTACAAAATGGAAAGCTACAGTCTGGCTAACCTGAAGTATGAATGTCCTGACATGAAAGTACTATGTTGTTGAGATATAGTGGTGCCTACTGAATGGACATAATTGCAATGAGTAGAGAAAGCAGAATCCAGGACACAGTGTTTGTCCCGAGCTACCTATCTGCTCACCAGAGGAAACCATGGTCACAGCAGGAAAATACTTTGAAAGCATTTTTCAGATACCTCAGGAAAGGTAACAAGTTTTGTGGAAAACTAGTTTATGCACAGATCTGCATGAGGTTTCAAATGGGAAAAAAATAGTTCTCTCTTTTGTTGGGATTGCAGCCCTGAATTCAAGGGGAATAAATACTTGCTCATGGCAAGGCCTGGGGCCCAGCCTGCAAAGGCTCCATGTCCCTCACACAAAGAAGTGTTGGGAGCACTATGGAGGAGTGGAGGGCTGCCTCCCCCTCAGTCCTTCTCCTCCCCTCCTCATTTTCTTGAGAGTGAAAGAACTTACACTGAGGAGAACCCGGGCCCTCATATAATTCAGGCATTACAAACATCTATGTGTATCCTTTACTGCTTGCAAAGAAAAATCTGATACTGCTCTGTTTGGAGAGTGCTGTCAGGGCTCTCCACACCGATTTGGGAAGCTCTGCTTTTCATGGCAGTGAGTTCTCATGCATTTTATCAATTTAAGAGTAAAGAATACTGCGAGTTTTTGTTTGTTTCTTTGTTTTTGTTTTTCTTTCCCCTTCATTTTCCTTGTTTTGGCTTTCTAAATATTTAAAAGAAAGACAGAGGTTCATATTTCTGAGATCAACAGCACAATATAACTATTCAGTTTTCTTTCTGGTTTGTATTTGCTATGTGGTATGGCAACCACAACACCACAGCAGCTTCACAGCAATAATTCTCCTTATTGCTGTCCTTATGCTTTCCTTATTCCTGGCTGTCTCCTACTAAAGCATCTCATCTCAGCAGGCCCTAAAAACGAGAACATTCCTACCATATTTTTTTCATGCAACTGCATAAGGGAGGGCTGTCCATCAGCAGGAAGGGGCTGCAATACTGGTGTTCCAAGAAATACCAGAAAGCAGAAATATTAACTGAAGTTGCAGACACTACTTTTCTGTCCTCATCACAGTAGCTTAGGCTGGAGATCAGGACATGGCTCACAGCTTCTCTCTTTCCAGTAGTATTAAGACTAGAAAGCAAACCATGGGCTTTCGAAATAAGGGTTTGAAAGAGGGGCTGAGAGGTGGCTTTTCATCTCCTGTCCTGAGCAGCCCAATCTGCTCTCCTCCACTAGAGGAAGGAGCAAATGGGCATGAGAGCAGTGTCCACACCAGAGTGGGATTTCGTTCTCTGTAGGCCAGGGAGTTTCTGACATAGCGTTATGTTTTGGACACAGGGAGAAGTTTTCAGTTTCTGCAAGAAGTTATAAAGGCTGTGACATTTGTGCTGCAGCCATTGATCAGCTACAATGTGATTTTCTTAGTGATTTCCTGGTCAAGTAATCCCTAGATAATTT
Organism: Cygnus olor; assembly: GCF_009769625.2. NCBI lineage: Eukaryota > Metazoa > Chordata > Aves > Anseriformes > Anatidae > Cygnus > Cygnus olor. The sequence continues at coordinate 27,933,237 of NC_049169.1, read as the reverse complement.
AAGAAAACATGACAAAGTTGTGCTTCTTTCTGCTACTTACATGACATGAGATTTATTGTCAAGAATAAAAACAATGCTCAGACTTATCCAAGATTCTTTGCAAATTTTGGAGGGTAATGTATTTTTAGTTTGTGATTTTTTGATTTTACTAATATATCTATAAAGGCAGGCTTTATTCCCTGGACTTTATATTTATTATCTTTTTGAGAGACCAGCAGGCTCTGTGGTTTTGGATCTTGACTCATATTTTAAGTCTCACTGCAATTCAGGGCCTCTGGGCAAACAGGGGTTTGGGTTTTTCTGCTGGCCATGCCTGTTTCCCATTTTAGAAAAAGAACAGCTCAAAGTCTCAATGCAATTAGATTTCCCAGTGCATAGCTAAACCTTCTTTCCATTTTCCACAATATTTAGATATTTAATGATATTTAGATATTGGATTCTGCTTCTGTTGTAATTTATGACCCGGACAACAACAGTCATTCACCAGTCCTCTTTATTTATTCTTTATTTTAGTCTTTATATTATATTAAGCCTCTTTGCATTTGAAGGAGAAAGAAGTTGAGCTTTCAAACACCAGTCAGTCTTTAACTCTACCAGCCACAGTCACATTTCATTGGGTATTTTCAGTTTTCATGCAGGGAAGAGGTATACTGATTAAATCAGCATATGCTGTCAAATTAAAAAAGAAAGAAAAAAAAGTGTGTTACCAAAGAACAGTAACCTGTACTCCCAAAATGCTGAAAAATATTTTTAGGAAGTTTTGTTCAAAGGAGAGGATATTTACCCAGGCTGTTTGCAGCAGTGGGGAGAGCTGCATGGTGACTGGTAAGGACCAGGCAGACTACAGAAGCTGCTGGTATTCAGAGATGCAGTGAAAGTGAGTGAGATGCAGAAAAACAGCCAAAAAGCTGCAGGGTAGATATCCCTGACACAGTTACACAGCATACTCATAAATCAAACTTATCTCAGAGATCATATAAAGTCTGCTTAGTTCACAATTTTAATGATAAATTATTTCAGCTGTTTATTTATATTTTATTTTATTTTATTTTTTTGTTATTTCAGATGAATTTAAGCAAAGATTTTAATCTGAGGAGTGTGTACTGTCAAATGAAAACAAAACATTACCTGGCTGGTTCCAGAGGAGATTGAATGTTTTCCATTTTATAAAAGTACAGTTCTAAAAATGTTTATTCTTTAATACTCCGTTGCCCATAAAGTAACCAACACAACTATGGTATTTTGAAGTTTATTGCTCTGCGTAGGCTTGGATAAAAGGCCATATGTTTCTAGCAGGGTCTCTTCAGACCAATAAATATAATGTTGCTTTTCTCATTTAGAGCAGAGATTCAAGTGTATAACCCTTTCGGTTTACTACAGAAGCTTCGCTACAGAAACTTTTACTGCAGAAACACACTTTTATCCATGGGGGCACTTGCTTTGTTTCTATAATGCTTTCTTCTTTCTTGGCATATTTAAAAATGATTATTATAGCTGGCTGGCGCATTCTTTGAATGCCAAAGTCTTCTCAGGCGTCTTAAAAATTCTGCATTGGGTATTATTCATTTAGATTTTAATTATTAGCATTTATATCTGTTTTTATATCTTTTGCATATCAGTCAGCTGTTCAAAGGGAGTATTCCCATGCTGCTGGTCTGAAGAGTTTCTGTCTGAAGGTGCTGGCAGCCCAGGGAATCCTCCCATGTGCTGCCTGTAGCCAATCCAAATGACTGATGACTGGGTTCTGCAAGTGCACATTACACTGATATTATTTTGGAGACACTTTATCAGCGATGTTAATGAGCTCAAAAAGTATTATTTCAGTGTCTTTCTAAAACAAATTATGCTCTCTTTGGTCTCTTCAATTTCTTCTTACTCATTAATACTTTATTTTCCCTTACGTATTTGTTCTTTACAGCCTGACATTCTACCCACCTCTCACGTCTAAATAAGCCCAAGGCTGTTTTGATTGCTATGGCTTGGAATCTCCTGTAGAGGTTGCTAAAGAGATAAAGTGCAATTGCCAGCATTAACTGGGTGACATATGTAAAAACTGTTTGATGACACCTAGAACATCTTTCAAAGAAATTACTTCACATTTCCCCTAGTCTCCCCCACCAGTTTCTTTGTACTTGGAGAAGTCATTTCATCCATAGCTTAAACGGGATGTAAATAAGATCTTTGTGACTTTCTCCCTCATCTCCAGGGTCAAAATTACATTACGTTTGAAAAAAAAGAAAACAAACAAAACACCAATACACCACCTTAAGATATATATCTATGCACTGCTATATTTCAAAAGATAATATCCATTCCAATTCTTGATTTCCACTGTTCTAGCTTAAGCTAGCATCTTTTGTTCTCCTATTTTTCTTGTTTTCTACAGATTCTGTTCAGATTGTACATGTTCATAGTATGTGTATGGGAGATCTAGAAATGTTAAAACTTACTGATACACATCTCGATGTATATCTGTAAATACCTACAATTTTTGCAGAAATCCTTAAGAAAACAGATCCTGGTAATTCCTCTACTTCATGAACAGTTGCAGTGTTAAACTTAATTTGTATTAGACATCAAAGATATAGAATCATAGCATCATACAATCATTAAGGTTGAAAAAGACCTCCAAGATCATCTAGTCTAACCATCGTCTACCACCAATATCACCCATTAAACCATGTCCCTAAGCACCATGTCCAACCTTTCCTTAAACACTCCCAGGGACAGTGACTCCACCACCTCCCTGGGTAGCCTGTTCCAATGCCTGCTCTTTCTGAAAAGAAATTTCTCCTAATTTCCAATCTAAACCTCCCCTGGTGCAACTTGAGTTCATTCCCTCTAGTCCTATCACTATTTATCTGTGAGAATAGGTCAACCCCCAGCTCCCCACAGCTTCCTTTCGGGTAGTTGTAGAGAGCAGTAAGGTCTCCCCTGAGCCTCCTCCAGACTAAACAACCCTGGTGCCCTCAGCCTCTCCTCCCAGGACTTGTGTTCCAGGCCCTTCACCAGCTTCGTAGCCCTTCTCTAGACACACTCCAGGGCCTCGATGTCCTTCTTGTACTGAGGGGCCCAAAGCTGAACACAGTACTCAAGGTGCGGCCTCACCAGAGTTGAGTACAGGGGGACGATCACCTCCCTGGTCCTGCTGGCTACACTATTCCTGATACAAGCCAGGATGCCGTTGGCCTTCTTGGCCACCTGGGCATACTGCCTGCTCATGTTCAGGTGAGCATCAACCAACACCCACAGATCCTTTTCCTTTGCACAGCTTTCCAGCCACTCTGCCCCAAGCCTGTAGCACTGCATGGGGTTGTTATGGCCAAAGTGCAGGACCCGGCACTTAGCCATATTGAACCTCACCCCATTGGCTGATCAATCCAACTTGTCCAGGTCCCTCTGCAGGGCCTTCCTACGCTACGTCATAATCACACTTCCCCCCAACTTGGTGTTGTCTGCAAACTTCATGAGGGTGCACTCAATTCCCTCATTCAAATCTTCAATAAAGATATTGAAGAGGATGGGCCCCAGTCCTGACCCCTTGGAAACATCACTCATGACTGGTCTCCAGCTGGATTTAACTCCCTTCACCACCACTCTCTGGGCCCGGCAATCCAGCCAGTTTTTAACCAGGCAAAGAGTTTACCTGTGCAAGCCATGGGCTGCTAGCTTTAAGCTGTGGGAAAGAGAGGGAGAGACTTTTTTTTTTTTTTTTAATAAAAATTAAAGACTTCTATAAAACCAAAATTTGTACTGCATTACAAATCAAATAATCTGATCTTCCGTTATGTTTCGCTGTTCTGTGTATTTTTTATCTTCTATTGCAGTGAAATATCCTATTCCTATGACTAGGTAATTTTGCTATTTTATCTCCTATAGACTATCCGATAGCTAGGCTTGGCTTACAGTGCAGCCTTGAAATAATAAAGTAGAAAAAGTCAAGCAACACAATTTCTTTCAAAACTAGTCTGAGTGCCCTTTTTCACAAAACTTGTTCTATTTGGTTCTCAGTTTCCTCTAACCCTTGAATCCTCTAGCCATTGGGTATCTTTATATCATGCTATCATCTACAGAATAGAGAAACCCTCTCTGTATGCTAGATATTTTGTTCTAGATTTGCCGTTTCACTTGAAATGTTGAATAGATTGTCTGATGTTTCATACAAGGTAAGCCTCTGCATGGGTGTTAGTTCAGAGGAGTTAATGAACCACATATTGCCCACCTGTATACCAAATACTCATGTGAACTGAACATATTTTGCCTTGCCCCACTGATTCTGTCTGCACACTTCCCATCCCTCTTCATAATGAAATATGTTCAAAACTGAAATGTATGTGATTTTAAAAATATTTTTGTCTTGCCTGGTGGATTATTTTTTTTTACCAGCTACAGTTAGTTACTAAACTTGCAGAATAGCATGCTCTGTTTTGTTTCTTGCTTTCATAGGCTTTTTGGCCTAATGACACAGTGTTCTGTGGGGCAGAACAGTACTCCATGATTTCAGATTTTTTTGTTTTGTGGGTGTTATTGTCTGCTGTATTTGCTGTGCTTGCATAATGAATTGCAAAAGCACCATTGTGTGGGTGCAGTATAGGTCAGCAGGATTAGATTTTCTGTTGATGAAGTTTCACCAGTTTCCTGAATGTAAACTGAACTCACTTCAAATAGCAAGGATCTGTCAGCAGTGAGAGTTTGTAGGATTTCCTTCCCCATGCACACCTGTAATGAAAGAAGCTTGAGTATCTGGCATGTGCCCATGAAGTGGTGAAGAAATCCATTTTTTCCTTCTTGGTCCACCAAGTGCTGTTTTTTTCTTGACAACAGGTGGCTTTTTCTTTCTTTCTTTCTTTTCTTTCTTTCTTTCTTTCTTTCTTTCTTTCTTTCTTTCTTTCTTTCTTTCTTTCTTTCTTTCTTTCTTTCTTTCTTTCTTTCTTTTTATGCCATAAAGATTTTTTTTTTCAAAGAAAGATCCTAGTTGGATGTTAATTTCATTATTTTCATTACTACTTTTATCACCCTACAACATTTCAATATCAAATTGAAATGTTTTTTAATCTTGAGACAGGTGACACTGGGTAGCATCTTTCAAAGGAGACAAATAAAACATTAAGTGTAAGTACAAAGTTTCTAAAAGTTGAAATGCTGTTTTAATGGTTTTGGACACATGCAGTGGTTTTTACCTGTCTGCTTTCAATGGTTGCAATGTTTAAAAGGGGACAAACATTAAAGTTTTTTTACAAGTCACAGAATCACAGAATCAACTCCTTGAAGTCTTTGGGAATGGTGCCAGATCAGATTACACAATAATAAGAATGTACAAATATTATACCTTATGTCATCTCTCCTACACATAGAAATCTAGACGTAGTAGAAAACACTAATATGTACTTTGAATCTGTACAGAGGTGGTTTTTTGAAGGGCAGGAATGGTACCTATAGTAGCACACAGTACTTCAAAATCTCCACTCTGATATTTTCAGTTCCATTGCGGTCATTGATAGAGAGAAAGATGGGGAGAGAGAAATTTACATACCAGTTGGGAGAGGATATGAAGATTACTGGTATACTGGAGTTTTACAAAACTAGAGTTCAGGGTACTCTAATATGAAAAAGGGTTTAGTAAGAAACGTGGTATAAAGCTGGTAGAAAGGAGAAAGTCAGCAACAGGCTGACTAAATGAAGAAAATTTCTCTCTAAAAGGAACTGGTTCAGAAACACCATTTACTGTGCCTAGTGCTTTGAAAATCTGAAACTTGTGATGCACACCATCAAATAGAGGATTTCTTAAATTATACTTGTATGCCAATTAATCATTTTAGGCAGTGGTTTGTCTGAAGCAGTAAATGATCCTAGACTTTTTGTCTTAGGAAGAAAAAAACCTTACCACTAAAATGTTGGGGACTGTTAGTCACTAGTGCAGGAATTACCACTTTTCTAAACCTTGAATAGAAATGAATTCAATAAAAAGAGACATAATGACAGATTTATAAAAGTAACGTTCCTTTACATAACGGTTTTCTGTTCTAGTGTTTCTTTACTATAATCCTTTAAAATTATGCAAAAAAGAATTATTATTTAAGTGATAGTAAAGAATTCATTAAAAGATTAATAGTTCTGGTTTACCAATTCGCTTACCAGGTTACTTAATTATTTAGTTCATTAATTCTGTAAATGTCAGACTTAACATGAACTCTAGTGATTTGCATAACTAAGGTTATAGTCCTACGAGCAATTGTCATTTAACAACTTCAAACAATAATTTGGCATTATTTCTACATTTCAAATTATTTTTTTTTTGGCTTCATATGTATATATTTGTATATATATAAAGATGAGAAAACCAATCTAGCTAATTGATGTATCAGCTTTAGAAATGGCTATTTAAAAGGTTTCAGAGGTGGGCAGCTGGAAGAAATATTTTTTTTTTCCAAAGCGTCAAGAAGATAGGCTCTGAATTAAACTATGTGAGTGGGATTTCTTTTAGGAGCCAAATTTCCCATTAGAGGAAAGAAAAATCAGTCATTGAAGGAAATCCCAACTCTTCTAAAGCTTCATTTATTTATTTATTTTATTTAAAAAGGATTGCACATTGAAATAGTGAGGTTCTTATTCACTGCAGTTAGCAAAAGGATCCTAGTATTAAGCCGACATTTCAGATAAAATGAACATTTACACTAGGCTAATGTGATACCAGCACTAGTACTGACCTGTATAGAATTGCATGTACACACATGTATATACATGCGCACAAACATGCCTAGAGATACAAAATAAATACTTGTAAGAATATTGGAATTCGTCCAAGTAGCCATTAGCTGTTATTTAATCTTCGTTCATAGCCATCAATGCAAGACACTGTACAGTATGACATGATGAACTTTCCTTTTGCATAGGTGAAGTTTTCCATTCACTTGGTAAGCCTGAGTGGAGAACATCAATAGCTGGTCATTATGCACCATGTAAAATAATTTGATGCCCTATGATGCATACAGGCTAAGTAAGGCCATCTTAAATAATTTTTATTGTGGAATGATTTCTTCCATTACAGATTCTATGCACTGTAAAATAGCATGGGGCTGTAACAGTCACAAGCCAGTGTGTACCCATGTATCTTGCTGCAGCGAACAGTTCATTGTGAAAATGAATCCTTTCTGGCAGGCTAAACTCACAGCCCTCTGTATTAGTGGCATCTGCTCTGACATGTGAATCAGCCTTAGTCCTAGTGGGTACATTCCAAGCTTGAAGGTTTCTAGGAGGCAATACATAATCTGCTCAAAGCCAGTACTGCTGCCCCCGTGAATGGATCCATTAAGTACAATTAGTCATGTAATTGAGGGCCACAGTATTAGGCCCTTCAGGCATTATTTTTTTCTTTTTTGACTACACAGATCAATCTTGTGACAGCTTCCCTGACATAAAATCTTAGATCTTGATAAACAAAGTGCAATTAGTAAAAGTCATTAGGTGTAAAGTTATGTGAAAGCCAGATGCTATTACACAAATTTGACTCATTCAGATCTGTGGAGTAAATACAATAATAGTAAATAAGGAGGAAATGAAAATGGAAAGAGAACAAATCAGTATTACAAAGTAAGTATAAGGTATAAAAAAGTGAGCTTTAGAGACAAGAATCTCTGGATATTCCTGGAATCTCCTGGAAAGGAATTTGGGAAGAAGTGATGTGAGCTTTTTTATGACATTGGGAAACAATAGCTGTATTACAAAGAAATGTAGAGTGGAAGTTTTCTGGGTTCATCTGCTACTATGTGATTTCCTGGGATGGTCTGTGTGTTTATGGACAGAGAAGTAGGGTCTGGGCTGATCTCAGTGGCTTTGAGACACAAATGGGCCATAAAACTCCTATATCCTTTAAAAAGTTTTCTTATGTTAAAATGAGATATTTAAGGGGAAATAACTGAACAGAAAAAAAAAAAATCAATGCATTGTCATCTAACGAGGATCACCACAGAGCTGGTTCTAAACAGGACCCAGAATTTAGAGACATTCCATAATATTTGCAGACAAACCAAAGTGATCTTCAAAAAAAGGCAGATGTCCTATAATCTGATCCTGTTTTACTTACAACTAAAAGGTCAGGTTTTTGTCTGTTTGGTAGCGCAAAATAGTTACTCAAATATTTTTACTAGCTCTGAAACCTTTTGGGGAGAACACAAACCCAACCATACTGAAAAGCATTTAAAAGTGTTCAAGAATAGTTATTTATAAAATACTTTAACCAAACCACTTTTACATTTACTGCCATATTTTTTTTTTTTAGTTTAATTGATACTTTTATTGCTTAATTGGGTACTTGATTTAAAAACAAAACAAAACAATGACAACAAAACAATGTAATAAAGACAAACCTTTGGGGCATTACATTACTCTTTAAATCCTGGAAATCTGAGGGTCAGAGATCACCACCTTAAGTGAGAATATAATAAATCTGAAGATCTCATGCTAACTGCCTACAACAGCAGATTGTAAAAGTCACTTTAAAATCTGATGGAGTATGACAGCACCAGTGGTCAGCACCAGAAGCCTTAGCTTCTGATGCTTCAGTTTTTCTTATGTGTTGTATCTGTGTTACCTAGGAAGCTCTTTTTGATGAACAGTAATAAAACAGGTGAATAGGACAGAAATTGCTAACGTCTGAATAAAGTCAAAACAGTTGCCTTTTCTCAGTTCCTCAATCATCAGTCAGCAGGCAGGTAGAAATATAGGCTGAACATAACATCCCTCATTTAGGTGAGAAGAAACAAGTTTGGTGGGATTGTTGCCTTACTCTACAAAACTTACTGTCTGTTAATCCCCAGATGAGTTAATTGACCAGTAGTGTCTCAATTATACTTTGTGATTTGTCATTTTCCTACATGTTTAAACAATGACATGAATACTGCAAACTGGAGTCAAAATGGCAGAATAAAATGCCAAATCCTCTGCAACTCCAACTAGGTGCTGCAATGTCCTATTGTTAACAAATAGTAAGTTTCTGATCTTACAGAGCTTGCACATGCAGAAATGTTCCAAATTTTCCTGACCTGTAGAGTGCATAAGAACAGCAACACTGTAGTTTGAAAAATCTGTTACTGCTTGTGATATATTGGCTTTAAGCATGGCAATGACTGAGGTGATACTGCATGTTCAAGAACAAAAATAGTCCAGATAAAGTGTTTGCAAGGCAGCTTCCTCATTGCTAGCAGCTGCTGCTGGTTTGGGTTGGAGGCTGCAGCTGAAAATGAAGTGTGGCTGGATGCAGCTTCTAAATATCAGGCCAGAACCCCAGCTGCTGTGTACTGGCACAGCTGTGCTGAAGTAGTAATGTTAGTTTATGCCAGTTAGGCTCTTGCTCAATAGCTTTTCTGATGTGCTAAGTTGGTGTTATTGGCATCTGCTTTTATTGCTTTTCTGATCTAGATAAGATAATTCTGATTTTATAGAAATGAAAATTTCATAGAAATGAAGTTAGCTTTCCCAATCTAGGGGATATTTGTACACATGACATTATCTAAGTAAAAAAAAAAAAAAAAAAAAAAAAAGCTGACAAAACAAACTGCTACTTTTCCTACTTGAGGAAAAACCTCACACAGTCCCTTTATATCGACTTACCCGTGTTGCAAAAAGAATAGTGTTTGAATAAGCGAATTGTCATTTGTAGGGTGTATTTCAAAATACAATGCATTTCGAGGATGATGGACATCGATGTTTTGAAAAATTTGGGGGCTTCCTAATGATTGTTAAAGCCAATGAGCATATGTTCGTAACTACCTACTGGTCAGTAGAGTATTATGCAAATATGCTTCCACCTATTTTGGGAATATAGGCCAAGTCAAAACTCTGTCTTCTCTGTTACTGTGGTCAGTATTAGGTGTTTCTGATGAGCAGCTACGTAATTCCTGATTCTAACACTGCTTTGAAATTTGAAGATTTAATAATGCTTGTAAATTATGCAGCACTTCTAAACTTCCATGTTCTAAATTAAGAGCTAACGCCTTTTGGATCTTTACAAATGTCTGTAAGTGATTACCTTTATTCTATATTGCGTAACACAGGAAAATGAACTAGATGCTAGATGTATCTTCTCAATGTGTATTTCAGTTTCTTGGTGTAAAAAGATTTAAAAACATTTTTTTTACTACAAAAAACAAACCTTGAAGGAAAAATACTTGTTCTGAAGAACTGGAAAGATCTGACATGCTCAGTTCTATTTGGAATGGTAAAGATTCAGCATTACAAAATAACTGTAGGATTAGTACTGAGCCTGTGACTATTCAGGCTATTGCTTAGATAAAATGACAAAAACAAAAGTGAAAGTTCTACAATAAATAAATAAATAAAAATAAAATCCAAGGCTGTGAAAGTCTAACTGCAGGGGACATATTCTGTAGTATCTCTTCCCCATCTTTCTATGGTTTAATCAAATACCATGTTAACAACTCTGATACTGTAAGACCTTTTACTAGCTTGCTCTGATGTTTTCCTGTCAAGGGCTAACTAATAGTTTTAGCTCTCCAAAGAAAAACATAACAAAGATAAGGCAAATGCCAGGAAATGGATGCATTAAATAGTCAAGAGAATGCCAAGGACAAGCTCACTGTATAATGTGTTAGAAGAACATCAATATTTGAGAAAAGGAAGATGCTGCTTTAGTATAACATATTTGTGAAAACTGGAATAACCATGTTTTAAGCAAGGCTTCTCTTTAATTATTGTCTGAGTTTCACATAAAGTCTGCTTCATCAACTGGATAAATATTTGACTGCTGTTCAGTAAATTGCATTAGTTTACTTTAACTGTGTGCTCAGCCTTATTCAGGCATCCTACATTAGGCAATGTAGTGTGTAATGCAACTCTGCAGGTGACCAGAGCTATTCTCTGTATGAGGTAAATTAAAACTCATATTTTAAAAATTAAACATTCTTGCACTTCATGATTTCAATATTTAATTATAACCTGTGTCAGGGCCTAATCTCTGACTGAGTCAGGCATGAAATTAATCAAAAATGAGGCAAAAGCTTAGCAATTCTACTGCACTGTAAAAATAATTCTTTTTCAGCAATTCTGTGATTCTTACAGCAATTTTATGAGAAAGATGCTAGTGAGCAGGTAGTTAGGGCAACAGTTAAAAGGTTAGTAAGTCGCTAAAATAACAATAATTTCTGTTGGTTGCCTTGAAAAAAAATACTGATAGAACAGTTTACTCCTGAGATGTGAATGCATGGAGCACATTGTAGCATGACAGACGTGATTAGACAATAAAAGAAATTTTTGACTCTTTCTAAGTCTATTTCAGGAAGAAAGTTACAAAAAAAAAAATAACAAAGCACAGCTTTGTCATTCTCATGAAAGTTCCATCAGGCTACTAATGTGGGAGTAGATTATTTTATGTGAAGTATACTGCAGCTATAGAGAATGCAACTATATTTTACTTTGCAAAGTCCTTATGCAAATTAATTGGCTGTAAATGAACTCTATCTAGTCATATTTTTTGACTAATAGAAGAAGCTGGTGCAGAGCAGTGATGAGTTTCTTTTTCATTGTGCACAATATCCTTATCTTTCTCCCTTTTAATCTGCATTTTTTAAACTTAGCAAGTTCAGCGACAAACTTAATAGCTAAGAAGCAAAGGAAATGGTGAGGTCCTGAAAATGCTTATTGAAATTTCACAAAGTTCAAGCTTCTTTGTCCAAATTCATGAGATTGTGCTTCAGTTTTGTGATGAAAAACTTGGGTTCAGCTGGGTATGGTTTATTTTGATGAATTTGTGGCATTTTTTGTGGCCTCAGCACTTCCTGAAATGAATCATCCTTAAAAACAGGAAGTGCAGATGCAGCCAACAATAGTGGAAAAATTCCCAAACAGCTGACTGAACTACTTTTGGCATGAGAATATGAAGTATATAAATATGTCTGAACTCACAGTGTAAATGGTAACTTTCTCCCATCTCGGCACAAGGCTGACTGACTTCTGGAAGCAATCAGGTGGCAGAACCCACAATTATTTTATTTAGCTCAGCTCTATATTCTGCTCAGACACAAGCTGCCATTGTGGTTTTAGGCTAATCATGTTCAACCTCCCTCCTTTCACCTGTTGAAAAACAGTTCATCCTGCTAATGATTTGTCTGAGAATTAGGAAAAAGAAAAAAGAATTAATATTTCTGGAGGTAAGACATGGAAGGCACTAGCTGAGAACTAACTTAACTACTATTTTGTTTGTTTTGGAGAAGGAGCAATTCTAGCAGGCAGAGGTCTTGAAGTGTCACTTTTTTTTTTTTTTTTTTTTCAGAGGGTTTACTCATACAGACCTACTGCCTAAGATGTCCTTGGTGTTAGTTCCAGAACCACCAACCTACTCCCACTTTATTTGTTTTTTAGGATTATCCCTTGGCCCTGGATCTCATCACTAAGAATGTCTTCTACCTATTAAAATACTCTGTCTGGTTGCAACAGACTGGACATTAGCTCTTAAACAATCACAATGCTAAGAAAGCTAGAAATGTACTGGCTGGTGTTTGGAGGGAAAACTCGTTGCTCCACACACATATATAGTATGGGCTAGCTGGTATTGTGCCACTATCATTGTTTTACATGCAAGTGAGATCACTGCTTTAGTCATCTCTCCCCCCCCTCCCCAATAAGGCAAGTAAATGTAGACTAAATAATTCACTACTGTACTCAAATGCCAATCAAGTGGTCCTTGGGAAGCCTAATCTTGTGAGGGGCTGTGATGATTTACCAGGTGGGACTTACCAGACCTCATTGCCAGGGCTTTGTCACCTAAGCAGGATTTGCCATCATTAATGTACCTCCTGGTGAATCTACCAATTATTTTAATGCCACTTACTCATCCTTTATAAGTAATTTAACTTTATTATAATATTGCACAAATATACAGAAATACTGCACAAACACATACACACACAAAAAAAAAGAAAAAAAAACACAACAAAGTGATCTATGTGATCTAATGCACTGGTAAAATAAATCATTACAAAGTATATTTGTTTTTAATAATGTTGGACAGCTTCCATTATATGAAAAGAACATTACATTTAGTCTCTGAGCTGAATCTGTTAGGAAAGGTTTAGTAGACTTTCTGACTAAGTGTTTTTAGTAGACTGGAGTACAGTGTAGAAATTCAGAACTTGTTTTTTAGTTGATTTAAGAATATTTTATTTGCATTAATATACTTTTCCTATTTCCTTCAGGCTTTTTAGGGTTCTTTGAGAGCTGGAGTGCCTCTTGTACTTTTGGTTACAGCTTAAAATCTAGTTCTTTATAGGATTCTAATGTGTAGTGAATACAAATGATTTAAGCAGTTTGGTTAGCCACCTTGACTGTTGCTGTCACTTGAGCCTCCCCAGGTTTTCCTTGGAGCTCTCAGCTGTTTATCAAGCAGCATCCACCCAAAATCTTACCTCAAAATACAAATAGGTCAAATCAGAAGCACACAGCCTGTGCATGCTTCTCTCTTTTTTTAATGTGTGGGAGAAAGGTTTAGATACAGATCTCATCCCAAGAGAAAAGATATTTCATCAACACATTGAATATAAATACCTGTCTAGATCAGGCTTAACATTTAAATGAATTAAAATAGTTTATTTATTTATTTATTTAAAATAATGAATTACACTATTTCTTTTTAAATTCTTTAGATTTGAGTCGGTATGCTAAACAGTGATTGTCAAGAATGTGCAGTTGCGTTTGATGAGCCTTACATGACAGCATTTGTTAAAGTTTATCTTTTTTCTCATTTTAAATCATAGAACATACTGTACTCAGAATGATAGTTGCTTTGTTTATAAAACACAATTAATGAAAACTAGGATATTGTTATACATACAATTATATATATCCTTATGCAGTAGTAGAAGATGAAAAAGTATCCACTCTCTTATTCATGTAATTCAAAAAGGCTTTCTTAGTAGCCCTAGGGTTATTTGGTGTAACACCCTATTTACTGGGAAATGTCAATAATTTGCCAATATTTTCATTTCTAATAATGGCACAAAGCAATTACATTTTAGGAGTTCTGTAGCCCTCACTGCTCTAGAGGTTTTCTAAATATTTTCATTATCTGATAGAAAATGGTTTTATGCTCAGTATACCATAAAAATCTGACCATGAAGTTACTTACTAGGGTAAGTGAAAGGTGTTGGTCTGTGCTTTTATTGCCCTATTTATGAAGTGATTGCTAAACCCAACAGTACCTTGTAACCTCATGAATAAATCATGGAATCAGTCACTGTATTTTTAAAAATGTCTGATACTTCTTTCCAGTTTCCAGCATTTGAACATCTTTGGGTGACTGAAATATATAATTATAAGATGGCAAGCAAATAAAGTTATCAGAGCTGGCTTTTGTGGCTCAAAATGCTCACAAGCAAGGGCTTCCCTAAATTAAGTGACTTTGAACATCAAAGCTAATTCATCTGTGTTTACATGTACATACACATATTCATATTTTCATGCTTGCCTGACTAGGAAGGAGTTTACAGTTCCTTTTGAACGCAGTGACAGCCTCACCCTGAGAGGCAAAAATCTCAGCTTTGGAGATGTGCCACAGCTTCTTACCGAACCCTCCTCTTTGGGCAGTCTTTTGGTCCTGGGAACTGGAAAGTCAAACACAGGAGCAGAGCAGGCAGCTTCTTAGGCAGGCTGTTGGAGTATTTCCACCAAGGGGCAATGATAGCACTGCTGACTGCACATCTGCTCCTGCTGCACACTGCCTCTGATGTGGTCCTCAGGCTCTGTCCTGCCCCATGGCATCAGGAGATGGGAACTGTCAGGGATGTAATACAGACTGCAAAGCAATACTGAACTTAGTTCATGTTCCTCTTGCCCCATTGAACCTTTAACCTGGCTCTATCTGAGGCTCAAGAGAGAGCAGTGAGATCCTCCTAACATGCAAGGGCAGACTCAGACCCATGACATATGTGTTGGGAAATCTAATGTTGCTGCCAGGACTTGAAAGCTTTCTCATGCTCCCCTTGGCACTTACATTGATAATGCCAGCCACTTCCTATTGCATGGTTGAGTACTGCAAGAAAATGACTACAGCAACAAATCTCATTAGCTGCCATGCTAACACAATGCTGCATTAATATTCCATAGACCCACATGCTTGCTTTAAGCTGTGTTTTGTGGCTTTTATTTAAACCTCCACCATCCTGCTTGATGACTGTATTAGTGTTCCAGACAACTGTGGCAATGATTAACAATATCTCAATATAAAACAAGGTGGCAGTGCTCCCCTGGCTTCTTGTGCTACCTCTTCCTAAAGTCACTGACCCTTATCGGACTGTGGCCCCGGGGCTCTCACTGAACCTGGAAGTGCTAGTCATTCCTGCGGGTGGTTGGAAAGGGTGGTATTGGTACTAGTCCTCAAGAACTAATCCCCAACCACTGGGTCCTGCAGTATCACAAAGCTGTGATGAAGACTATTCCTCCAAGTCAGAGCTCACATATTTGAGAGAGTGAGACCCACTTTGACACCAAAATATTGGAATGTTGCTCCTGATTAAGCTCCTTTGCAGAACTGGGACAAAACCCTATTTAATATCCTGTGCCTAGGGCGTAAGAACATAGTTTTAAAATCTGCTTTCATTTACTGAAAACAAGTTAAAAATCTCGTAATAGGAACGGTGTCTACATGTTGATTTTAGTGCAAAAGATTCTAGCTGGTGAAATCTTTCTTACATGTGTGGTATGTGCTTGGCTGTAAATAGTCTGATTCTGTAAACAGAGAAACGATAAACTAGTTTTCATTTCAATGCAGTAAAAAGTAAGTTTACATGACTTACCTTGAAGGAAGTGTAAACATTTCCATGCAAATTGGGTCAACCTGGGACTCATTTGAAAAGGATATGGGAGCACTTATTTCTTTGAATGTCGAAGATATCTAACCTAACAAAATGTAGATTCAGTGCTTCTTACAGGCACAGACTGTTCCTTGGAGATCTCATGAAGTTTCTCTCTGTGTCTGACTTGCCAAGTATAATTCCTTATCCATCCCCAGCACTTGCTGCATTATTTCACATCAGTTCCAATCATATTTTGAATTGTTTTATGTCTTCTGTACTATTTTGTTGTATACTTCAAGTGCCTGAAAGTAAATCACCAAGACACACCTTTTAATATTTGAAAGGCTGTACATGTGTGTATATATGTAGTGCTAGAACTGGATACACAGATAGGTAACTTAAACTTGGACTTTCATATCGTGGCAGCTTTTGGTCACTTGATAGTTTTTCAGTCCTTTTCAGATCTGAATTTCTGTCTTTGGGCACACTAAAGCAAAGTAAAACAGGCACACATTCAGTGAGAATTTTGCATTTGTCATTTTGTTCCCCCCTCTACAATCTAGTCTAAAAACTGTACACTCTAATATTAAATCTAATTACTGATTGGTTTTGGAAGTATTGGCAGCATTCATCCTCTCTCTCTCCGTGATCTTTTAGTGATGATTTTTGTGCTGTATTTTTAAATAGTTTCTGATACATGAAAACCAAATGGACTCAAAATGTGGATAATTCAAAATTTATGAAAAAGGAGTTGTCTTTGTATGTAACATTCACTTATCAAAACATTACAAATTTATAAAAGGCACTTCTCAATAAACTAATGTAATATACATAGGTAGAAGTATGATTTCCATGTAAATGAGGAAAACAAACTTACTGGTTGTCTCAAACATATTCTCAGATAATTAGAATTCTATTTTAATTTAGATCATTTCAGTTACTTTTTGATATTACATTAACATTAGGAGGGCAGAATCAGTATGAGAGGTAAATGCTGATACATTTTTCTTACGGTTCTTCATTATTACTGTCTTTTGTCTTATCTAAAATATCTATTGACAAAGGGAAATAATGATTCAGAAACCAAGAATGGTTTATACAGCATTTATGTTAAAGGAAAGAGCTATTTGGTGTCTAAATTAAATAAATATCTATCTTTGATATTAGTTTCTTCCTATGCTAGTGTCCATATCATGGGAACAGCCTATTACTGCTGTTTGTCTGATTGCCACCTGTATTGGCAGTGTCAGTGGAAAGATATCAAAATGAGTGAATTTATCAACTAAATGAGTCTATCTCCAGTTCAGATTTAAGACATATTGGCAAGGTAATGTGCATAAACTCCTAGGGGCAAATAGACATTGTATCTGTCATATGAAAACGAAGCAAAACAAAACCAAAACACTAGATCCAAATTTCAGAGCAGTCATTCATGGTAATTTTTGGACATCAGGGAATAAGACTGCAATCTTTTGGGGTTGGGGCAGATTTTTTTTTTTTTTTTTTTTTTATGGAAATATGGATCCATGGTCAGATATTCTTTTCTGTAGTGAGTCTGATTTATTCTCCTCTATATTGGAGTGTAGTTCTATAGGATTGGATAAGGCTATTAAGATTTCCCAAGGCCTCTCAACCTGTCTGGTATTTCTAGACATCTGGAATCTTGGATGAAGTAGGATGAGTCCTGCCCAAACAAAAACTCATAGTGGGAAAATCACCAAGACCAGGGAAATCCAGACATATAGTATTCTTACTAAAGACAAAGCCTTACGCCCAATAAAATGTTAAATGGCAGGATTCACTCTCATGTACCTGCATCCCCACTCTGGCATAGTTACCAGTACATAAGAGATAGAAGGGAATTAGGAGAGCTTGTAGAATATCCGGTACTTTGATTAAGCTGTGCCTTTGGATTTCCTACTCACGTAGCACACAGGAGCAAATGGACATGTGGTACAATGTTAGAGAGAGAACTTGGGCCCTTGCTCTGTAAAACCTTGGCATGCCCTGAGAAAATATTTTTTTTCTAAATGCTCCTAAAAATCTTTATTTGAGTCATGATACAGCTTGGGTGGTACAGAAATCCTTAATGGTGGAATGATTATCATAACTTTTTGTAAAGATATTTAGCAGTTTAGCTGAATCCAACTTTTAAATTGCAGGCAAAGGATGCAGGATCAGCAGTACCACTCTTTACCTGCAACACAGACTCTGTAATGAAAATATAAACAAAAAGGCAACTGAGCAAATAAGACAAAAAGTACTTTTAAGAACAGTTAATAAGTAGCATTGCAGTTCCTCATCAAGAAATATGTGTCAAGGGAGGCAAAAATACAGAAATGTATGGCCAAATCAAAGGATATATATAGTGCCATATTACATACCACCAGTGAATGATGCTGGTGGCCTGCCTTTATTAAAAAAAATAAATTACACCAAATGCAGAAAGGTTCTGAACTATAGCAATTAGAATTCAAGAAGACTGTTCTTGTTTTCTGGTCTAAAACAACCCAACCACCCTGACTACAGACAGTAGTTCTGTTGAACTATAGATTCTGTGGAGAAACATGGAATAATATAAAAATGGTACAGTCCTGAAGAATTGCTAAGAAATATGTAACAACAAGAAAAAATCATACTCATTTTTTGTTTTCAACTCATCTAAGTGAGTATCTGGAAGGCAAAAGATTTTTGTCTATTTGTGGTCAACAGAAAGCCCAAGTGTAGCTATCTTCCTAATATGTCTGCTCTCATGTACCCTGCTCTCATGTACCCTGCTCTCAAAATTTCTAAGTCGCATTCATTTTAACAAAAAAAACTAAAGAAATATGCACACATGTAACTAAAGTAAAATCATTACCCATGGTTTCCTGCTAGGAGAGATGGAAATCTACCAAAAAAAGAAAAAGTTACTGTGATGTGGGACTTCATTTCGCCTATTGAGACTCTTCAATGAATGTCTTGAATCACTTTCACATGTCTTTAACTACGGTCTCTTGCAATGAATTCCGATTAATACTTCTGTGGTATTTACACCAATCAGGTTTGAAAAAAACTGTTATAAGGAAAAGCCTGTAAAGCAACGTTAACGTGGTGGCACTGCAAGAATCAATATCTTAGGATCAGTTCAGGTAGTCCAGGCTGAAAAATGTGAGTTGGCATGAAATAGTATTTAGAGCATGCTGTGGTCAATCATACTCACCTCAATATAACTTATACTTGGCAAATATTTATTTGACACTCTGTGAGCAACTTGCTTGTCACGAGCAAGTTTTGTCTGGTTAAAGCAATGGTCCCCTGATGCTGGACCAGGGGCAGGGGCTGCTGGGGGATGTGCTGAAACCACAGCTCGTGGGTGCTGCCAGCCCCATGTGCTGCAGGGCGTGGGCACCCCTCTGATGAGTCTCCCTCCCTCTATCACAGCCGTGGCAGCCACTGCCTGCCTTCACTGTGTCACCGCTGGCACCGTCTTTTCTGCCTTTTCTTTTTGTCTAGTGAGTCAACAAAGGCAGGCTTAGAGACTGGGCAAAATCTGACTCTACACAGAAGGCATGTAAAGCAGAATTAGGCAGTTCAGTCAGTGGCCTCTAATTGGCTCTATTTATAGGCCAAATAGTAAGCAACTAACGTGCTGCAGGCAACATTTTGCTGTTGGCTTTTCTTTTTGCTTTTTAATATATACTGGCATAAAGCACTCCAGAAGATCTTACGGGCTGCCAGACTGGGAATTACTGATCTAATGTTTATAGCAGAGATTTCAGAAACAGGACATCTGGCGCTTCTTCCTACTATTCTCACCAGCTTTCTGTGTGACTGAAAGTGGATCATTTCCCTCCTCTCTGTCTTAATTAAGCCACCATCTGTATTATAAAAATATTAAGTACATACTCATCTTGGCCTAAATATTAAGTATTATCATGCTGTTCCTTCATATGAATGTGCATTCTATAAGTAGGGGGAAATTCATAAATAAAACTATTTGAATGTCTTTCTTTTGTTTTGTGCTATGTCAGTTAGATGCTCTCTTCAGATCTGAACATAGTTGATTGTCTCCTATATCTTAAATGATGCTTCTGTCTAACTTAATCAAAAAGAGTTGTTTCAATGATGATTAGAACTCCTTCATTTGTCTCTAATAGGACCATTTTTAAGATTGGAAAAGCTTCTAGTCCCTCTTCCATGCAATCAAACAACCTTTATCTGCCATTTGGTATCACAAGTAGCAGTTTTCTTTATACCCAGAATTTACCCAACCTCTTTGGTACAAGAAAAGAAATTTTATCCCTTTCCTCCATTTTCAGCAAATGAATGGGTGACATATACCCTTGTTCTCACAGAATGGAATGTTATAATGCCTGAACTTTATCCCTTGTGTTGTTTCCAAGTGACTGGATCATTTCTTCCATTCTAGTAAAATTAGGCAGTGTACTCAGGTTTTCATAATATCATGATATGGACTAGCAAATAAACCACAGGATGCTTTTTTTTTTTTTTTTTTCCTATTCCAAAGTGACAAGATCATCAGAAACTCAGTAAAGAGACTTTGCAAGGGGGTTAAGAACATTTTTCTGCCTGTTCCTTCATAAAGATAAAAGGAACACCCCCCATCCCCACCCCTTTTTTGTTGTTTGTTTGTTTGTTTGGTTGGCTGTGGGTTGCCATTTATGAAGACCTGTCTTTGAATGAAAGAAATAGTGAGAGTAAGGCACCTGCCTGCTTCAGCCCACTTCACAGAGAAATATTTTGCACTATGTGGATCGTCAGGCACAGCTGGCTGTTCCCTAGCTGTGCAAGTATCTGAATTTCAGCCGGTGGGCAGGGTGGGGTGCTGATGCTCCCGAGTCCAGCCACTTACCACCTGCCTAAATGCCAAAAAACTCTCTAGGTTGAGCCCAAGGCACAAGTTCAAACCTCAGAAGTGTTCTTGGACCTTGCAGGAGTCGGACACCGTAGCAGAAAATAGCTGGAAAGAGACATCAACTTGGCATGTCTCAATGTACGGGGGAGTACATTTTTAAGGTGCTGCAATTAGTGTAATTTGAAACAGGAATATGAAGCCAAATCCTCCACATCTGATATGGTAATGTGCTAATCACCAGGCTTCTCGAAAAGGAGGTAGAACTCCTTCAATATTTCCTGTTAAGGCTATTAAATGCTGTATTAAATAACTGTATGGGAATTAGGAGAAAGGGTAAGGGGGGGAAGGTAGGAAGGAAGGGCATTCTCCTGGGACACAGGAAACTTATATTCATGTACTTGGTCCAAAGAACGCTTAATTATTTATATGAAATGAAGGGCACTTAGTAGAGAGGTCTTTAAGTTTCACTTAATAACTGTCAGATAAACATACTGAAACTTGGTAGACTGAGCAGGAGACAAATACATTGCTGTTGTCACTTCAGACCCTGCGCTATTGCATTCATATGTTCAGTAGGTAATTTCTTTCTGATAATATAAGAGGTGAAATATAAGTCTTTTCTTATTGCCCATTTAAGCTGGAAATGATTCCTCCCCACCCCCTTTTTGAAACAAAGTACAAAGTCATCCAACTATGGCAGGAAGGGGCAGCAGGAGCTGGAAGCTGGTAAACTAATTTCATTCCTCTAATTTAGATTTAGTTGCAGCCCCTTATTGTGGAACCGGCACTCCCAGTGAGTAATCAGGGAAAGATGGTTTACCTTTCAGTTTATACCAGTATGGCTTAGGCTGAGTAAATGCTAGGTGTGCAGAGTATCATCTAATTGTCTAGTTTTCCCTACAGGGGTCTGTTCCTGTTAGGCAAACGCTGTGCCAGCCCAGTGATGGCTTGAACCTAACCTAGGTAATAAGTGCACATGAAATTTAGTAGCTCAGCAGAACCCAAAGCTTTTGACAATCAAATGGTTAACCCTTTCACAGATCTGTTTCTTGGGAATTGAATAAATGAGGGTATTGTAATGTAAAGAACATTTGTTGGCTGAAGGCCACCATGAGGGAGATTAGTGGGGGGTATTAAAGATGAAATTATAAAGTCTCAGTGAAAGAGATTCAGTTGAATTCAATGATAAATGACAGTGAAAGGAAGAGAGGGATATTTCTGAGATGAGCTGTATTTCCCTAAAGAAAAATACTTGTGAGATCAGATTTTTAAAGGAGTATTCTTTTTTTTTTTTTTTTTATTGAAAAGGTTAGATTATATCATTTTTGAGAGCTCTGTTCTACAGAATGTAATAAAAATTGACATGAAGTGTTTTAAGTTTGTTGATAATTCTATACTATTCTGACCCACTTTATCTGAATATCTTAAAATTCAATTTCACTTGTAGAAGGTATTCTCATATTATCCTGCTATATAGGCTACAAAAGGCTGGTAAATCCATAGATGTTCACGACCACTCATGCAGAAATGAAATATTTAACTACAAGGGTATCTTGTATTTCAGAAGTTATTTGCTGACACTTCATTCTCTGATCCTTGTAGTCCATACAAAATGATTTGCACATAGGAAATATAAGTAAATGCTTCACAAATTGACTTTTTGAATATTTTGTTACTACTGCTAATAGATTTTTAGTGCTTTCTGCTCAGAAATGTTTCAAATGTTTTGGTGTTTTTTTGTTTTGTTTTGTTTTGTTTTATTTTTTAATAATTTAAAAGCACATTGAATGTATTAATCCTCTTAAAGGATTCCTTGTTTTTTCTCAACAAAAACAATAAGAGGATAGGGATATACATTCTCATAACAAGACATACGAAAGCCAATGTGTATTAATTATGCTTATTAATTTAACTTTTGTAAAGAAATATTGATTATAATGCTTTTATTATAGGAAATAAAATCCTTCCATATTCCACCTAAGTCTAAACAGGTAGAAGTCACTGATTTTTTGCTTAGTTTGAGTGGTTATTAATATAGAAATCTAACTAATCTTCCTCCTTTAACATTTAGAACAAATTACAGTGCACATTTCATCGAGTAAAAATGCAGCCTCATGTCATTCTAAATCACATTAAGAATCAGTTGAAGTTGGGGAGGTAGATGTCGAACTGTCAGATTTTAGAAAGAGTGGAAAAACTTGAGATCAGATTTTCAGCCTACAAATTCAGATGGAAGAATTTAATCAGCCACTTTCCATGTGCTTCACTGACTATCAGAAGTTCTGTCTGTCACATACAGATGTGGATGTGAATGTCTGATGTGTGTTTCCCAGCTCTACCTAATTGGATAACTACAGAACTGGTATTAGAATAGACAGTTAGTAGTCAGACCTGTAAACTGGACAACAGCCAGATTTGGAACTGGAAGGTGTATGTTGTCGCTGTACCTTCTATGTCAATTAAATGGTAAAAATTACTTGCACTGAATTGGCCTTTCTGCATTGGATTTTAGGATACAATTTCTGTTACAGAAAATAGGCTTCAGTTGCTTGCTTGAAAGCATAATTCTTCAACTTCCACGTGTATTAAATAGTCCTTACTTTTAATATATATGCCCTGGAATGGAAGGAGAACAGAAAGACTCTTAGCCAATGCAAAGAAATTTGTCTATGAACTACCTCACACCCCCAAAATACTGTTTGTTGCCTTGTGTTAAGCTAGATTTCCATGCTTAGTTATATACCCTGGTAAGCCATAAGGAATACTAAAGAATTACTAGCTTCTTTCATGGATGGAAATGAGAATATCACAAATTTTACCAGTGTAAACCACTTTCTGAGCGTGCCTCATGCACTGTGCAAAGGCTATTACCCCATCCAACTTGGCAAACAGGCTGTCCTTTATTATGTGTGCAATAGCATTAGCATCACAGCCAGTGTTCATTTTCTTGCCGTTCACCACTACAGGACATGTAGAAAAAAGATTCATGACCAGAGCAGACACTGTTCAGCATGATTCAAGCATTGACAGAGTAGGCTGAATAGTAACACACGTTTCAAACATTATTTTGTACAATTCCTGTAACATGTCTGGTCAGTGCTGTTTCTAGAAGCCATAGCCTGACTCCACTGGGCACACTGTTTTGCCTCAGTTCAGTTGCTTGCATTTAAATACAGCCTAGGCAGAATGGAAAGGCAATGAGATTTTGAATGATTTGCTGGAGGGCTTAAAATATCGTACTAAAACAAGACGACTATCTAAAAAAAAAAAAAAGAAAGAAAAAAAATCTCCTGGGTAGCACATTCATGGCTTCATGACTAATTTGAGATGGCATAATTTTAGAGACACTAAGAAATCCTGTGACGAGGATGGAGCTGCTGTATCCTAAGACTTCAACCTACTGTCGTAATATGAGGCTATTAGGATGCTAGAAAGGGCACAATACTTGTCAATTAAATTAAAAGTGCCAGGATGGTTGTCCATGTTGCTGAGTTCCTGAAATGGCAATGTGTCTTTTTTTGTTTCAGACATTACCGAAATCCATAGTTTCATCGACTGGGCTTTGGAACATTGCAGAGTCTCTGTGTGGAGGTACACTTTAAATCAAATTGTTAAGTAAAGCAGGAGATTAAACTGTTTCTTGTTCCTGTTTGGTTTGGGGTAGAATTTAAAGTTTAGGGTTATGCAACCTTAAACAGTCTGAAAAACACTTATTTGTGAGGATTTTATCTGTGAGATGCAATGCCAAAAACTGCAATTGGAAGGATGTTCAAAGTAAAGGGTTTTTGTAAGAACAAGGGATCTGGTACTTGGTGTTCTCCAAAGGAGTTCTTTAGTTCTTCAAACTAGCATGTTGCCGTGGTCTGAAATAGTCCAAACAGATGTGTTTAAAGGAAATACAAGAAGACCAGTTCTGAGGAAGGCAAATTGTCGTGTTTGTGGTACTATAGAAAACTGTTTTTTTTTGTCATTGTTTGTTTTCCTTCCTTCCTTCCTTCCCTCCTTCCTTCCTTCCTTCTTTCTTTCTTTCTTTTTCTTTCTTTCTTTCTTTCTTTCTTTCTTTCTTTCTTTCTTTCTTTCTTTCTTTCTTTCTTTCTTTCTTTCTCTTTCCTTCTTTCTTTCTTTCTCTTTCTTTCTCTTTCTTTCTTTCTCTCTCTCTCTCTCTCTCTCTCTTTCTCTCTTTCTCTCTCTATTTTTCTTTCTCTTTTTAGAGTATAATATCACATATTAACTGATTTCCTTGTACCTGTTTTGGTGGAAGTACCTCAAGATTTTTTCTTTCAAGGGCAAAACAAAAAAGCGAAAATGATGTCTAAATTGGGTGAGGCCCCCAAATTCATATATTTAAAGTGAATTTATTAGGGGGCATGTGTGTGTGTGTGAGGGGGTAGGTGTTCTTAAGGCCTTCACCCCACACTCAGTGCTCTTAGGTAGGACACATACAGTGGCATGGCTGCTTTGCTGTGATGTCTCAGTTTGTCCCCTCCATTCACACACCCTTTCTTGTCAAGCACTCTGTGCCTTCATCTTGAACATATTCACACCTTACTAGCTGTAAAACTATACAAACAAGGAATGAGGGTTTTTAGGAATTTACTGGAAATTCAAAGTGTTCCAGATTCTTAACTGTAGTATCGTTTGAGAGTAAGGTGTGCCTCAGTAAGCTTGTGATACTATGGAGTGTGTCTGAAGTCTTGATACTGAGGTCTTCCAAGGTGCATATTTAGACTGCATAATAGTAATGATTTAAAAATAACATTCAGCAGCATTAAAATGCTCCTTTCTGGCAAACAAATTCTGGGTTTCTGTTGGATTATTACTGTTGTTCTAGGGAAAAAATGGGTTGAATGTATTCTTTTACTGTCTTACCAACCACCAGGACACAGCAACGCCAGATGCTTTGGTTTTATAGCCAGCAGTTTATGTACATTAAAAAAAATATTTAATGACACTCTAATCATGCTCAAGTGTAGGCTGGATTTAGAAATAACGTCTCAGCCACCAGTCACCTGCAAACAATGAATAACTCCTGAGAAAGAGTGCCAGAAAAAACAAGAGATTGTGTATACCTTCCTGGAATTATGAACAAATTTTTGACTTGATGGAAATTCAAGTAGTGTCGAAAGTTGTAGAAAGGTGTAGAAGGGCCATATATATAATAACCCAGAAACACAGCTATATTATTAGGACAGAAAAGTTTAAGTTTAGCATGACAAGAAGTGTGAAGAAATTGAGTTGAAGTGTAGCTAGATATGGAGATACTGTCTCATTGAAATTTTTCACCTTGTGCCTGGAAAAGATCTTTAGAAAGTTTAAATAAGAAGAAAATGACACAAATATTACAGTGCTTGAGTCATGCTGGATTTGAAGATGACATTTTGATGTCTTCTGAAAGTGTTAGAGATCTTGAAATTATAATAAGGAACTGAGTGGAAAAAATAAAGATAGTAGAGTAAGGATAAGTAGGTGGGATGTAAAAAATTAGGCAAAGTCAATTATCTTTTTTCTTTTTTTTTTTTTAAATCATGCTCAACCTGTTTACACTCTAACAGAGAGAGCTCATCAATCGTTAAAATTATTTCATGCTTCCCAAAATAAGAGCCTGTTTTCTTTGCTTGTAATTTTGCCAAACCTGAAACATCTGTTCTGAAATTTCCCATGCAGACTGAATTTTTGGAAAATTTCAATCCCAATAGATAAGTTTCTTCCAAGAACAAGATTAGACGGAAAAATTAAATGACTTATCCAGGGCCACAATGGAAAATTGGAAGAACTAAGCCTGCACCTTAGGAATTATAGCATAATGTCTCAGTCACAAGGTAGCCCTTCTTTACAAAAAAATGATATATGTATGTTTTTAATTCAGTGAGGTTTACTAAAAAATTGTGTCTCTGTAGAGAAGCACTTGCCACAGTTATTGCTTTCTACTGCCCTGTCCCCCCGCCACACACTGATATGCACACACTTTTAACGGGATAGTCATAAAACTGCAGGACTATAATTAAGTAGCTGTGGTATCTACTGGTTGTAATATGTTTCTAGTTATCAGGATGTGGTAATAGGTAGCCCAGAAAAGAAGGAATTGGTCTTGAAGATTTTTTCTTCATGTGTATTTCGTTATTATTTTTTACAACAAATATTAAAAAATGCATTTTTAATTGTAAAAAATATATTGGAAAAAAAATAGAAACTGTGTCAAAACATGACAGAACTGCAGAATTACCATTGGGGAAGGTTTTATTTTTCTCAAAAGAAAGTTAGTTACACCAAGATATTTCAGTTCAGTTCTCAAAAGAGCCATCTAGAGGTTATTGTTAATGGAATTGGAGAGGAGCCTTAACTAAGAGCAGAATTTAGCCCCCTCTATTAGGAGAAAACCTGGATCATGAGCCCAGCTTCGCACTTTGGGACCATTTCCATAAAATTCAGAGGGGTTTAGTTCAACATCTACTGTTTAAGATGCATGTAATTCAAATAGCCTTCTGTAGAGAATCTTCAGTACATTCATCCTTCCACAAAGAGGTTCTCCATAAAAGCTCTTTCTTTCAAGCCTGATAGTTCGTGCACATGAATAACTTTCACCATAGGAACTCACTGAGGCAGCAAACTCTGAACTTAGTGTCTTTTCAGAAATAACAGGCTCTTGGAACAATATTCTCTTAGCTCCCTTCAGAAGCAATTAACTGCTTCAAGTACACCTGGAGCTTATTAAGTCTGGGAGAGGCCTTAAAGCTACAGTTCACATTTCACTTCAGTCTGGTAAGAAATCAAATAAAAGGGTGATTTTAAGAAGTCAGGTAATGCTTATTCCATATTTCTGGCAAGCAAAATATTCTATAGAAGGTGCTTGCTTCCTTTGGCAAGAGAAGCCCTATTTCCAGCCTAGGAAGCTTCATATCATATGAATATTTCATTTCCCTTCACTTTAACTGGAGAAAATGTACAGTAGGATATTTTAAAGTCTTCTCTCAGTTTCCAGCTGTGTGATCTATACAGCCACATAAAGATCTGTGGCATCTGATAGGACTGCCTGCTTTCAGAAATGACATAGGTGTAGCTATGGTCACTGCCTTGTTGGGAATCTGAGATGTCTGATTACGGGACCACAGCATCAACCTATTAAGTGATAATGATACTTGATGACATACATTAATTAAAATCACCAAATTAATGACAGCCATGTCTCTCTAAATATTCCCCTTTTGGCTTTGAGTCTATTCTCAGCACAGGGATGATTTAGATAAAATCTAATAAAATTATTTCATTACCTCTGTTTGAAAAGTGCATGTGCATTCTCTGCTGAAATTTGTGTTCCTCTGTACAAATTCACAAAAGGAAGCATTACATGGGCTTGAATTTCCCTTTCTCTGGGAAAGAGAAGAAAAGCAAAGAAAATAATTTGGAGAAATTAAAAGTGACTGAAGAGCATCTAGGGCTCTAGCTTTCTTTTAAAATTAGGATAAGATTTTTGAGTGGTCCAAAGTCTTTATGGTCAAAGAGGACAAGGAATGTCAGGAATGCACACATCTGAGCATCTGGCATTGTACAGATTTCATATGCTGATCACACCAATGACAGCCTAGTCACATTTGATCATGCTGTAGGTAAAATCAAAGTTGTGAATGAGATTAACTTCTTGCTTTGGTAAAACCGCATGGACCTGTAGGCTAAATCTAACTGGGATCTAGCAGAAAGAGTAAAATGCTGATTTCTAATATGAAAGAGCCAAGACTTCCATGTAAGCATAATGCATTTCAGAATGAATGTGCCAAATCAATATGCTGTGCTTTATTAGCTAACAGAAGCTGTAGACAGTAGATCAACTTGTTCCTGGAAGACGGATGAGAATTGACCAACATTTCACTCTTGTTCCATAGCTCACCTTGCTACTGGCAAGCATTTTTTTTGTTGGTGGTCTAAAGGCTCCACATACAGTCTGGATGATGTTCTGTGAAGTGGAAAATAATGCATGGTCAAGTAGCCAAGGACATAGAGATATATATGAAATTTGGGTAGACAGCCTTTCATCTGGTATACCCTAATATGTGAACCCAGCCTGAAACACTGGCTGTTCAACTTTAATGTTCTTTGAACATATTTTAAATAGGCATAATATAAATGATATTCCCTTAAATTGGCACTTCTCCTGGGACTTGCATGCCTTAGAGCATTTTTAATAACTTACAGACCTTATATGAATGTAATGGAAAACCGACTATTGTTCTTCCACTGGTCAAAGAGGATTAGCTTATTAAGAGTACCAGGATGTTTTGTGACTCCTTCTTTCCAAAAAGCAGCTCCAGTGGGCCAAGAGCAGAAAGAAAGACTAGATTGACCATGACGTTATTTTAATCCTAGGTAGTCTGTCAGACTGGGCAAGGACAAAGGGACTGTTTACAATACACACATGTGTAGACTACATTAAAATATCAAATTAGCTCAGAGTGAGACATTTGCATTGTTTCTGTTATCAGTAACCCTTCCAAGGCTTGAAAGGGATTGCTCTGTGTGATTTCAAGACAGAACACTCAGAAGAAAACACGGAGTCATTTAGGGATCATTGGTGAGAGTGATAGCATGGGTCTCAAAGAAAGTAATAGTAAAGCTGTGAGGTTATTCCCAAGCCCTGTCTAGTAGCTTGAATACCATCAGGCTGGTATTTAAATGTGTTCTGTCTTCAGCTGTTTATTTGGTGTTTTGATAAGTAGCTGTGCACAGTGA
This sequence comes from Cygnus olor, assembly GCF_009769625.2. NCBI lineage: Eukaryota > Metazoa > Chordata > Aves > Anseriformes > Anatidae > Cygnus > Cygnus olor. The sequence goes on along the minus strand of NC_049169.1, from coordinate 27,903,855 downwards.
AAATATCCTGGGTGTAGTGGTACACTGGCTCTTCAATTCACATCTTCTCAATACCTACTGCATCCTAAATGTAAAAAGGAATTTTTTAATCAACATTTTTTAGGATTTTTTTTTTTTTTAGGAGTAGTAGTGAGTGTTGATTCTATGGATATCTGTAACTATTTTTTCTTATTAGATAGATAATTTTTGAGACTTACTCTAGTCTTTTAAAAGTCCATTTTAATAACGTAACGGGAATACCATCTAATACTTACAAGTAGGATTGGAAAAGAGAAGTTGTATAGGAAAAAGAATGCTATGTGAATAGCACAAAAGAAATAAGAGAAATGAGAATAAAAGTATTTTAGAGGTCTGCAAGTTCACTTTGCTACTGCTTAGTGAAAAGTATATATTTTTGTGGAGTTCTCTATTTTACAATTAAGACAAAGTGAGAGCCTACATGTTTGACAATTAACGTTATCAATTATATATATTTGCATTTACAACTTTGAAGTGAACTCTCCCTTTGGGATGTTCAACTACCAGTAATTCTTAGAAAGAAGTTATGAAAAACAATGTTATGTTCAAATATAACAATAAGTTTACATTTTCCATGTAATGTATCTATTTCTTTGTGTATTATGTTTCCTGGAGTCCTTCTCCTCCCCCAACCCCCAGCTCCCTCAGATTAGTTTATTCCTGTTTTGTAAAGAGACTTTAGCAGAAGGGAGGAAAGCAGTTTAGATCCACTCTCTGTGAAAGCTGTTTCATTCAGTAAGAAGTTATCTTCCTTTAGCTTGCATTTTTGTACTTATGCCAGGAAGGAAAAGGATGTGGTGTTAGGCTTTGAAGATTATTGCTTTCATTTTGTCTGCTTCATGCAATGTTTAGTGGCTATCTTGAAAAATCATATACAAAATAAAATTGTTTCAGCACTTATTCTGAGTGTTGGCTTTATATCTAAGAGTGTCTAGCAAACACTCTTTCAATACCAATAGATTTTTCACCAGTCCTAAGTTTTAATGCTTCCAGAAGATGCTCTCCAAATAAGTCATGAGGCCCTACTACTGCATTTAGATTCATGTTGATGAAATCATGTGAAAGCCCATTCACTTCAAATAAGTTGCAAGCACCTAATGTTTTCAGATCAAAAATTAGGTCTTGAAAGCTATTGCTGTAAGCCTGTGGGTGTCCAAGGTGTTATCTATAAAGTACATGACACACATTCCTGTACATCACAGCCATGGTCCTGATGGTGTCAACAGGCCAACAATTAAATACTTGAAGATTTCACAGATTAATCTTTTTGCCTCTTACATCTAATCACGTAGGTATCTTCAGCTCTCACTTAACCACTGTTAAGCACCTAAAATCAGAAGAGGGTTCACATCTGAGAATCTCAACAGGAAAAGAGTCATCAGTGTCCATGGGTGGTTCTCTGCCTGGGAGTGCTGACAGATGTCCATATTGACATTTCTTATTTTGTGGCATTTACCTGGCTTCTGTGAATCTTACTCTTACAAGCTTATTTCTTTGAGGGTTTCAAGGCAGCAGGAGCCTGTGTGCCTGTCGCAGGGTTACAGATTCCACCAAGCAGCAAGGTAATTAGGTTCAACGTTGCAACAATTTACTTTGAAGTCCATTACGTGGACATAGCCTTGTTAGTTTATCTCTGAAGGCTGGAGAATGGAATACAGGAATAATTATCAAGAACGGTTGAAAAGACCCAAAAAATAGTGTCAGGAAAATTAGGAGGCCTCAAAGTAAAAGAACTGACCTTGTAGTGTATAAATAATGACAAACAGTGAGACAAAGGTTGTGCTTTTATTTTGAGAAATGAGATAAAGGACTTGACAATATTCACAGATAAATAGTAGCATAACATCCATAGCAACCCCAACTGTCAGAGGTCATTCTGGAGTCACATTTTACAAGTCACAGGCTTCAAGCCTTCTTTGGTAATATTTCAGCAAATAAAACAAAACCAAACTTCCAAGATTTCTCACTAACTGTAGCAGCTATTCATCATTCTAAATCTCTACTGGTGTTTTCAGAGCTTTTCTGTCACAGTCACCGAAGTGGCAGGAAATTCCTGTACGGAGCTTGTCTTTTCAGCCAGCAGTTCCAATTACCTCGGTCCTTGACTGCCGCTTTGACAGCATCACTTCTGAGTGATCCAGCAGTGTGATAAAAATTAGGAAACAACAAAAACAATGCCAGACTTTTGAATAGGCTATTTCTTTAAAAGTGTTTGAATATGTGTCAGTTAATTACCATGCTCCATGGTCATAAACCAAAGCAGATTTCACCATTTGTATTTCTTTCATCTGTAGTCAAGCGTTTCTTCTCTGAGACCTGTCATAATAACTGATACAGCTTCCCTGTGTCTTCATCATGAGGCAGAGTTGTGGTTGTTTCTTTTTTTCTTTTTTTTTTTTTTTCACTGTTATTGGAATTATCCTCTGCTTTATAATGAGCATAAATTGATTTTTAAAAATAAGTATGATCAGAAATTTCTGGAGATTTTTATAGACAACACTCTTTCATTTTAAACATGAATGACTTCAGCTACATGTCTAAAACTATTTTTAATGTATTGAAAATCTAAAGCAAAAAATACCAACAGTGTTTTCTGATGAAAGTTATAGTGTTTCATCACACTTTTACCATTAATTAACAGTCTCTGTTTTGAGTATAGTCATTTAAACCATTCACTGGGAACAATTTTTAAAATAACATTTTTTAATGTATTTGTGTCCACTGGTCTTGTAAAGACCAATTTCTAGGAGAGTCTGAGTAAAACAATGACAGTCCTGCTGAATTCTCTGAAGCCTCAAGACTGAGTTTCCCTTTGTTAAAAATCAAAATGTGTCAGAAATCTACTGACTCAGAATAAAATTGCAGGTTACAATTTCACCCTTGGGCTTAATCAAACATGTGGTGTAATATCAAATTTATTGTGTACTTTTGCTTTGAGCTTTGCTGACATTTCAATGCCATCAGCTATAGAAATGTCGAAAAATGTGATTGTCTTTTTCTGCATTTGGATGTGGTGCCACAGTTCACCTTGGCTTTAACAAGTTTCATGATATTGTCCATTTTTTAAGCTGATAGAGGCCATTTTAAAGATCATATTTGTGTATATAAAGAATCTCATATCCCTAACGTTATTATCACTGAAATACTACTATTCCACTTTTTCACATTACTATGTTGTTGATTTTAAAGTCCACATTTCTTGATTACCATATTTGTGAATGCAAAGATTATGTGATCAAACAGGGTAAATATATGAATAATTTACTGGATATTTTCTCTTTCAGATACTTATTATATTTTAAACCCCAAATCATATTTTGTATTTTAATCAAATAAATATGTAAATTTGTGAGAAATATGGGTATTTAGTATCATATTGCAGATACAATTTGTTTTTCAAGCTAAAGGCTTTCAAGTAGCTAGGACATATACATTATTCCTATGTGTGTGTATAATGTATATATATTGTTTTACTGTGCATGTATATAAAAATGCATAAAATAAAGTAGGGATTTGAAATATTATTTGCTTTCTACTTTAGTTATATTTTGAAAAATACTGTTTATCTATGTTTGGAATTAGTCTTGAGCTTTATGCTATTCATTTATGCTAGTCAGACAACTCAAATTTTTGGAGAAATCTTAACAGTACCCAGAAGAATGTAATCTCTTTTTTTTTGTGTGTGTGTGTGTGTGTTTGATACAGAAAAACAACAACAACAACAAAAAAACCCTCTGCCTCAACAACATCCTTTCTTCAAGGATCTCAAAGTACTTCATATACACTGGAAATGAATGCTTGCATACACTAGTGAAGCAGGTATTACTACTGTATTTTACAAACATGAAAAGTGAGACTTGGAAGGAGACTTGGAGACTGATGGTTAGATCCACATATCCAGGTGCCTAACTACGTCTCTGTTTTGAAAGCCCTCTCAAGTCACAGGCTCACGTATGAAGGATGTGGCAATAGTTGTCCTCCTATGTGGGACAAGCCTGGCTTGTCCCCACTGCCACTGTAATAGTGGAGATGGGCATGACAACTGCTCATGTTGGTGTCGCCTCTCAAGACTTTTTGTCATGAAACCATTACCTCCTCTGCCATCAAATCAGGGTGGTTATTTATATTATTTTTTAATAGGAGTTTCCACAATCTGAGTAACCTAGTCACCTATGACTGCTTTCAAGTATGTCCAGACATGCTCAAGTCTCAATATTGCTGACCTCATGGACACCTGTCTGCTGCAGTATCACAATTGACAAAGTATATTCAAGCACAATGATGCAAGCACAATCTGATGCAAAATGTGCTTTTAAGCTTGCTCAGGATCTTATGTCATAACCGAGAAAATGCAGAACTCTTTAAGCCAGTACTAAAATTTGAGAACTGTTTTTCTTCATATTTGTTGCTGATGTCTTTTAGGAACTCAAAGACTTTATTTTCATTTTGGAGCTATGAAGTCTATATGAAATGCTGCTTATTCAGTGCGGTGTGAATATCAGTGATTACCTTTTAACATAAGTGCGACTTAAAAGATTATTACACTCTGATTAGTGCTTGTTATTATTGTTTGTTTCTCTGCTCCCATTTTTCTGCAGCCCCTCATCTGCTGCCTACAGAGAATGCTGGAAAGCATATGAAATAGAAATGAGCTTTAAGTGACATTCACACCTCCTAATCTGAGCTATTTGCAATTATTTTATAATCTTACAAGAGAAGCATTAACAGCTGATTGAGACTACAAATGCTCCAGGTAACAGCCACAATGATAAGCCACTGAGAGCCTGCTGTCGCAGGTCTGGCTGGGATCCTTCAAACTCTAAGCCAAATGTTAAACACACTCTACATGATTGACTAAATTCTGGACTGCTCTTTGGCAGCCCTCCTAAATATGGAGTGACTTTGCAGCACTGAATAAAGCTATCACGTTATCCAAACTTCTGTGTTCAAACTCTGTCTTATTAAATGAATAAAATTTATCACTACGTCACCTACTGATCATACTGGAGTATCCCTTTCTTTTCTTTAACTATTCTGGAGGTGGTGGCGTCACCATCCCTTGGGGGTGTTCAAGGAAAAGTTGGACCTGGCGCTTAGGGACATGGTTTAGTGGGTGGTATTGGTGGTAGGGTGATGGTTGGACCAGATGATCTCGAAGGTCTCTTCCAACCTTAATGATTCTATGATTCTGTGATTCTGTGTATAAAAATCAATTGCCATCTCTGTCCATTTTAAATGTCATTTTTGACAGTCTTACCCCAATTTTATCTTTCTATGTACTGTTGCCTGTTGTATTTGATTTCTTTATTTTTTCTTTTTATTTTTTTATTTTTCTTTTTTCCCTTCAGGTAGGCTAGTGCCACATCTGTGGGGCTCAGAGGCCCTTTACAGAGTGTTCTATGTTGGAGGATCCTCTTGACATCTGGTCTGCAGGTTGGTTGCCATCAGTTGCTCATGGAAGGCCTGATATAAAAGCTGTGGCCCTAACATGTTGCCCTGATTCTCTTTTTAATAACCATCTCTTCTGCACCAGGTGTCCAGGGTCCATCACCTCAGCAAGCAGCTCTATACAAGAGCTTTTCCTGCCACAGCCCTTCACCACTACACAATGGGACTACACAGTGACCTCACTGGTCATACTGCAGCAAGACAATACAAATCAGAGGAAGGTTTCAAAAAGAAGTGAAGCTCTGGGCAAGAGGTGAATGTATAGACATGTGAGGCAGTATCCCAGTGCTTGCTGTGGGACCAATCATCTGTTCTGTCTGGGCCTAAGGACTTCAAACTGGTGCTGACAGTGGTCTTCAGCCCAGCAATAGGCATGGAACAGGGTCCAGCTGCCGCGGGCTGCAGCTGTTGTGTAGCTGGGTCATAATGGTTTCTGGCTACTGTCATTGTCTAGCTTTGGGATGATCAAGAAAAATATTTAATTCCAGATTGCTATCCTTATGCTCTGTATTGTGCACTTTTCTACAGACATCAAGAGTTCATTTCATTTCCCCTGCATTAATATAAAAGGTCTTAATGTAAAATTTATTGCAAGAAGAGCTATACCAGGCTTTAATTTTTTAATTTTGGTTTGCAATCCATACAGGAAGCTTAGCATGGTCATAATGTATTTAATTTCAAAATCATTGTCAGAAAAACAAAGCCAAAAATCCCATTAATTTTGAAAAGTGAACTACATCAGAATGAAGAAACTCCTTAAAGAAAAAAACTGCAAAGGACAGCCAAAAGGGGAAATCATGAAACATGAATTAATGAAAAACTTGCAAAAGGCAGAAAGAGAATTTTTTTTTTTTTTCCACCCAAACACACAAAGCCCAAGAAGTTTGCAAGAAGGAAACAAGAGTTTGTAGAGACAGATAATCAAGGTATGCAAAAAAGATTTAGGGAAGATGAAGCAGTACGGGAAACTACAAGCATTTTTCTGTACCAGTGTTTACTGTGGAGAAACTTGGGTCCATTTCCCAAGGGGAAACATCTGTTTCAACAAAATAATTCAGAGAAAGAAAATAAAAGTTACAAAATCAAGGTTAAAAAATAACTTATCATTTATGAAATCAAGAACTTTAGAGTAGCTTAGGTATGAGGAGGCTTGATAATTTACTATAGCATGTACATCTTTTGCTTTAAACTGTTACTTCAGGAATGGAAGGGGCATATGTGACGCTGATTAAAAAAAAATTAAAAAAAATTCAAGGAGGATCAAAGAAAGTACCTGTTCCCATGTGAACTGGGCAAATACGAACAGAATAGAACATAGTTAGCAGACATGTAAACATATGTTTTATAAGGGAAAGCAATGTGGTTTTTGTAAGGAGAAGTCACACACAGAAAATTGAGAATGGATGAAGTGTGAGCAATCAGATAGACAAGAATAACCTTGCTGCCAAAGCAGTTCCAAAAGGCTTTCTGCAATGTTCCTTATTAAGGACCTATAAAACAGATGATAGTGCCACTGAGTAAGAGAGAAGGTCTTTAAATGGATGAATAATTGCTCAAAACAGAAAGAAAAAATGTAAGCTCATAGTCTTTTTTTTTTTTTCTCTCAGTTGAGGGAGGCTACTTGCAGAGACCTACAAAAGCGTGTGCTAAACCTGTCCTCCTCAACATAGCAAAAAATGAGGTGGAAAGGTGGGTGAAGACAACAACATTTTTTTGGTATTATAAGGTTATTCAGGACAGGAAAGATGAGGACCTACTGGGAAGAGTTGCAGAACATAATATTTGGTAATAAAAAAGCAAGTGAAAAGAAATGTAAATAAATGTGATGTCTGGGGGGAAAAAATAAGCTCAATGTTAATTATATATAAATCCTACCTTAACATACACAGCCTGTCACCCAGGAATGAGGTCTTCAAATTATATATAGTGGATAACTGTAGAGAAATAGCTCTATGAAAATGTCAACTCAAAATGGAAAATATCATTACACCTCTCTGTAATTTCACAGTGTGCCCACATCTTGAACACTGTAAATACTTCTGGTCACTTCACCCTCACTCTCTCCCCTAGTCGAAAAGATACAGGAAGGTCACAAGAGTGATCAAAAGTATGAAATAGTTTCAATACAATGTTTAATTAAAAATCTTAAGAATCTTAAGACTAGAAAAAAAGACAAGGGAAGAGGGATGTAACAGCAGTTCATAAAATTATCGAGCTTATGGAGGAGTTAAACAGGGACTGACTGTGCACTGTCTTTTTTAGACAGAGCAAGCAGCAATCAGATGAAATTAGAATGTGGCAATTTCAAAACAAAATAGAAATAAGTTTCAATGCAATTAAATTACTACAGAACATTTGTGGGGCTAAAAGTTGATTCTTGAAAAAGAATTGGAAGGAAAAAGCCATGAACTATTCAAAAAGGCTGTTGAATAGGAAGAATTATCTAGTTCAGTTAGTTCTGAGCTGCAAGTTTTTCTGGCCTGGCAGAATAGACTCAGGAAATAATTTTTATTTTTTTTTTTTGCATAGGCATCTGCTGCTGGCTTATGTGAGAGACAGGATAACAGGCTAGTTTGAACTTCATCTTACCTGTTACAGAGATGAGTGGTCTATTTTATTCTCTACTTATATTTGTCTTCTATTAAGCAAACATTCTTATATATAATTCAATGATATGACATTCTAATGTCCCTATAAACAGAATTAACAACTGTTTAATTATGCCTCATGTAGTATTGAATATAGTTTTCTTTGTAGTCAAGTTTATGTAAGTTATTAAGACATGCAAATGTACCTCGATTTTCACGATACTGATGGAGCTACTGTACCCAAATAATAGCAACATTTTGTTTTTTGAGTGGTGTGTTGTAAAAGTATTATATTGTTATTAATAATTAGCTTTTGCTGTGCTGAGCTATAGCTTAAGACTGTTCAGGTTTGAGGAGGCGGGACATTTCGAAACCTTTCTTTGTTTTAAGGATTGCACCAGCCCCACAAGTAAAAATTCAGTAATCAAGTGGAACGTGATATATGGGTTATATCCGTGTAGCCAAGCTGATCACCCTGTTTTGCTTGAGGCTCAAAGTTGTCTGATTATCCACTTTGCATATAGGGTAAGCTCCAACCTCAGCTGAAAGTACTTTTGGCAGAGAAGCCTAGGCATGAATGAGAGAAGTTTATGCAAGGCTTAGCACCTGACCTGCAGTAAGGACATGGAAGCAGTCTGCACCAGCTTTGCTGAGGGCCACAGAGCACTTTCCACTGTGGATTTGAAAGACGAGCCAGTCCCTGAGACCCCTTCTTTTTTACCCTTATATCTCCTCTGAGTGTCAGAGCAAGGAGTTTAAAGTCAACAGAGCCAACCAGGCAGGCACTTTCTTCTGGATGGTTTGCCAAGAGCACTGTAACTGCCCTTTGCACTTCCAGCACCGAGATCTGTTTCCCAGCACATATCATATTTCACATGACACATGAATTAATCTTCACCGTGTTCCTATGAAGTAGGTAAACACTGTCCTTAAATAAATAATAATAATGATAAAGACAACACCCAGTTTATGAGAAGCCAGAAGGCAGGCAATAGCAGGAAGGCTTTTGAAAGCAGGCTGGAGCTGGGGTCAGAATTCAGGAATTCTTTTCATTCCTGGTATTGCATTGAGGTCATCTCATTCTTTGATGTAGCCTAGAAAATGAAATGAGCTATTAAAATCTGGATATGTTTCCACATTAAATTAGAAACATTTACAAGTCCAGCACTGCACATAAAACTTAGCATTTCTCATGATAAAACAGTAACTAGATTTTGTTTCTAGTATATTCTGGATTGCATGACTTGTGGTCTCCCTTTCTCTGTTTGTCTTGCACTTTACTTCGTTACATAATTGTTACATCTACTTAAAGGTCAGCCAAAGTAAAATTATATTTTGTTGGAGGTGAGATGTAAACAAATGTTTGATCTTGCCCTGCCATTTTTCTCAGGCCTTCTGAAGAGCTGGGTTACGATGTGCCAGTATTCACAAAAGGAGATTATATTTTTGAATCTGTATTGTATTATTCATAAATATTTCAAGGTACCTGCAAACCAAGGTTAATAGCTATCGTGTCTCAGGAAACTAAAAAGGCAGCTCTTGTGCACTCACTGAGATCTGTACAATAAAACCATATTTCTGTGCAACTGGACACATGAATATGTTCTATATTTATTTACAATGCCCACTTTCTTCACTGCTTCTCCATCCTAGCTTGAAAATAATTAAGGTAAGGTAAGCAAACAAGGAATTCTCGCAAACATTTTTTCACTAAATCTAAACTCTAAACAAATATAAATTATTGAATGCTTTGTGTTGAGAACTTAAGCATTTGTTCACTGAATTTTTACTTGAAACACAGGCTGTGCATATAGATGTAGCTGTTTTTTGCATTTACATAGGGCTGATATTATTAAGAATATCCACATGAGAGAAGGTTACAAGGATGATCCCTGCAAGAGGTTGAATGAGCATATATTATAATACAGAGTACTTTTTGCTGTAGCTGACTGACACATTTAGAAAAGCTGATACTTTGATGAGAAGATCAACAGCACAATATTTTCCCAGCATCTTCTCTAGAGTCTTAGTGCAAACTAACATAAGGATGCAACGTATGTGTCAAGATAAATAAACACACATTAAACCAGACGTTCATTTTCCTGAAACTAAGCTCTGAAACCATATGCAATAAAATACTAGGAAAATGTAGAAATGCCAACTTTATAGCAACAGTCACATTTCAGATAAAGAAAACCTTTTATATGAAGTTGTATCCACAGTACCTAGCGTAAAATATTAATAGTTCCAGCTATATCACTTTATAAATTGGAAGGAAGTGTTAGAAGAGAATCATTTGATTAAAAAAATCCTGCTGTTCAACAAATATATACTATTTGTAATTAAAAATGTTTATCTGTCAGCTGCTACATAAGAATATTTGTGCAATATGTTTGATGATTTTCTTCAGGTGTATGATTGGAGCTTAATATAAAGTAGCCTCATATAAAATTGCAAAGGATTATTGTTGAGATTGTATACGGAGGGATTAAATGACCATATTTTTAATAACTTAATTAACCTAACATAGTCTTCCTTTTTTTTTTTTTTTTTTTTTCCAGTGTAAGACGAACTCTAGTTAAATGTTGTATTCATTTGTCCTCTTTTCTTAAAATAGCCTGGGAGGAACTGAGCAGCATTGTACTTCCCCTCTATACATGCTGGAGGTCAGGCATTTTTGTTTCACACAAGGCACCTCTGCTTTACATCGCATCTCTCCTGTACAAGGTCCAGAAGAGGCAGCAGGCTGCTTTTGACAATGTGAACCTTGCTGTCTTCAGTGTGAAAAGGGACCTGGTTGTGGTCAGACGCGGGCAGCAAGCTGGCGTTTAGAAAATAGTTCCCAACTAATGGATAAAGTATTTTTAAGCATGCTGGAATGGTTCCACAGCCAAGCTGTTATAAATGAATAGGTCTTTTGTTGGGAGCCTTGATCTCTTCCCTCCTTCCTCCCTTCCTCCCTCCCCCTCCCCTTTGTCAGGATGAGTCAATATCCTTCTAATTGGGTATCCTTTCTGGACTTTTTTCCAGGTTTTAGGCATTAAGAAAGTTCAAATCCTTAAACACATAGCCTTGGTGCCCAGAAACCATTTTTCCTTTAACAGATTTATTGCTTCAAGAGGTATTCATTTCAGAAGGCTCAACAGTATTGTTATGGGGTTTTTTGCTGTGCACAGAAAATGTAAAAGGCACTCAGTTGTACTTCAGTGAAACGGCATTATCATCCCAAGAATGAACAAACTGATTTGTTATGTCCTTAACAAGAAGCCAGTCAACTTCTAAATACTGTTGTCAGATTGTTCTGAAACTGTAGCCCAGAATGCTTTCACAGATAACTATTCTGCTGTTGCAGTGGCAGCTTTTATTTTGTCATCACATCTTTTCTAACTCTTTGAGAAAAGTGAAAGGGGGTAAAGTGATCTCTGTCAATAATGCTGCAGGTGAGACAGACCAAAACTGAACACCAAAAGTCAGAAAAAAATGAAAATCCAACGATGGTGCCTCCTAATGGAGCCTTCTGACATCATAGAATCATGAATCATAGAATGGTTTGGGTTGGAAGGGACCTTAAAGACCACCCAGTTTGAACCCCCTGCCATGGGCCGGGACACCTTCCACCAGACCAGGTTGCTCAAAGCCCCATCCTCAAAGCTTTAAACACTTCCAGGGATGGGGCATCCACAGTTTCTCTAGGCAAATCATCCTGTGGAAGATGGCTGCCAGGTATATTTGCTAATTTCCTAGATTCTCGTCTTAAGATTTTTAACAAATAAGTACTGTTTGGAATTAATTGGTACCTTCCAACCAAAGATCTGAGGTGAAAAGCATAAATACAGCCTTCATGGGAAGTAAATCCTGCCATCCTTACTTCATAGACAACAAAAAGAAGGCATGCAAATATTATTTTGCTTGCCAAGACAGTGAAAGTTTGTGGTAGATTTTACAAGTTTTTTTTGAGGTTTCCTGCACTAAAAAAAAAAAAAAAAAAAAAAAAAAAAAAAAAGCAATGGTAGATTCAGGATAAATTGTGTTTAAAGAAACACAGCTGGGACTCAGAATTTAGGTGCACTGAGACCATATTCATTCTGAGGCTTGAGCAATTTCTATAGAAATAAATTAAATTCCTCATCACATTAGAGTGAGGTTTTATACATTTTCTTGTGAAGATCAGAATGTAATGCTTGAACTGTATAAACTACTTATGCATTGGGACGATCTCTTGAATAGATAAAGTCTGATGTCTGGGGTAAAGGAAAAGCAGCTCATTGCAAATTAGTGTAAGAACTCATTGCATGTAGCTGTGAAGGAATTATTCCACACTTTTATTACTGACTTCTACTTTTGACTGAAATACCTGGTGTTGACTACTCTCTAAGAGAGCAGACTGCTCTAGAAGAGTCTCTGGAGTGACTCAACATGGCAATTCATTGCTTCTGCCCTCTCACTGCATGGGAAGTTACAGAACATCTGTAAGCAAAGGTAAATGAAAAGTAAATTTGTGTTCCTCTGCTTCTCTGCCTATTTCCTCTCCTTCCTGAAATTGCCTAGGGAGAAAAAAATTAAGCACCTACCAGCTATAAATAAAAGAACTCATGTATTTTACTTTGCAGTTGTAGTCCTCCTCCAGTTTTTCCCAGGATGCTGTTAAAAAAGTGCCTGTTAGGTATGTTCAGTGGCTCAGATTTCCTCCCTTTTATCCATGCAGATCATTGCTAGTTGATATAAGATGAGAAAGGCAGAAAACTGAAGGCAAAAAAAATAGGCAAATGAGGTCTTCTTTTCTTTTTCTGCCTAATGGTCAGTGAGAAGTACCAATATTTTATATTTCTTTTCTGACTAGCAGTTAAGGAAATGCCATTTTATCCCTGGAAGAAATGTCACCTGCTTTCTGTGTAGTCTACTTGGACAGACCCTCCAAACCTGCCTGCCTGACTCTCCAGCATCTTCCTTCCACTTTTTTATTCATTTCCACTGGGGGTAAATGAATTTCCACCTTTTTATTCATTTCAAAGGGGGTTGAATTTTTTGCTGCTTTAAACAGAGGTGTATAAGGTCAGAAGAACAGGAAAAGGAAAATCTTGAGCAGAAGTGTCACCATGAGCATACAGATTGGTACCACAGTTCTGGAAGCCATCATATTACAGTTTTAGTAGTTCAGCTGCAGAAGACGTTGCTTGTTTTTTGCAAGAGTACAAGTGAAGCCTTCTTTTTCTAAAAAACAAAACAAAACAAACAAACAAAAAACAACAACAACCATGAAATAACCAAACATGGCTGTTTTGTGGATAGCAGACTACTGTATAGGCTCTGTGAATGATTTTAGTCTCTTGGTATTCACTGTCTAAATAAATATGGATTGGTATCCCTGCATTGGCCTTTTACTCGTGACTCACAGCATTAACGAACAAAATTAAAAAAATAAAAAAATAAAAAAATCCCCTAAGCCCTCAACTCCAACTTCCTCTCCAAGCTCTTATGAAGGTTTTCCAGCAGAACCTCCCTTCTCCTAATTCCACGGTGGCCTCTTCCTATGGCGTCATTCCTTACTTCATTCGTATTTTTGGACGTATAACTGAAACAGGCTCATTCCTGGGAGACCGGAGAATTGCAGCCTCTTTGGACTTGCTTCCAACATGTGCTAACAGGCCGTTTTGGCAGATGATAATTGTTACTCATTTACAGTAGCAATTTGAAAATGAATCATAAATCCTGACTCAAATCACATATATTCTCACTTCAATCTCAGCCCTCAATTTCTACACAGGTAACTCCCTCATACAATTATTTGCCTTTAGCCCTGCTCTTAGGGAGATAATCATATTCCTTCTGAATCCTATACATACTTTACCTATACTGTGTCCTTCATGGGACACAAGTGGGGACTTTCAACTGCAGTTGCATCACAGCATTTCAAAGTTTCATTTGCCCAGCAAAATCTGTCTTTTTAATGTTGTTTGTTGAATGTCCTTCTCTTACTGGCTGATGGGAAAAGTGGCTGGAATATTCTAGCAATAAATAGCTTCTGTGGTTATCAGATGCCTTGGCTCCATTTGAGCATTTAATCATCCTCAAAAGCCATAAATTGCCTCATATACTCCTCCACTATGAACATTGTCTCTTAATCAAACTGGATTAATAAGTTTAAGAAATATTACCCATTTATAGGTGAATTTTGACGGGTCATGAGAATAATGAACCAGATGTACAGGAGATGTAAAGAGCAATATAAGTTGCAAGCCCATAACTTAGATCTTATATAACATGCACAGAGCAGAAATATATGATATTAGCAGAAAAGGCTACCAATAGGTTCATGCTCATTTACATTAGACATGATGATATATTTGTTTACATTCTGCATTAAAGTGTTTACATTATTTCTTGTCCCTAACGGTGTCAAGAACAAGTTTAGACCTGTTGACAGGGCTATTTTTCAATACTGTCTGATATTCAGTAGTACCAAGATTTTTACTTGGAAGGGATTTTGTATTCTAAATCTGAACTGAATGTTTGCTCTTGAAACTCTTCATGTATTCATTCTATAGTACTGTGAAGGAGATTGTTTAAATGGATGCTTTGTTGACTTTTTTGAAGTTTAAATTTATGTATCAATTACCATATGTGTGTAATTTAACCATATTTAAAGAAAATAACCCAAACACTAGGTGCTGTAAGCATTCTTGTTGATAGCTATCCATAAAAGTCTACTGTACACACCTTACCACTGCTCACAACCTGTATTAGAAATTAAAGTTTTTAACTGCTCACCTATCCCAAAGTACTAAAATTCAACTATGTGGTCTATCACAAAGTACAATATAAGCAAACCACGTCTGTGTGAGGCAGCACAGAGTGCATGTGTTTTTGTGTTTTGAGTCATAAAGTTGTAAAGAAATTACTTTATGGTAGGATCCTCTCAGTCCCAGTTCAAGTCCCAAATACTGTCTGTGATAATCTGAATATAATACTGACTTCGTTAGCAATTGGAAATAAAAATCTGGAGTTTGCTAGATGATTGCAGGTGTAGCCTGTGCTTTGTGAAAATAAGTGAGATATCACAAACTGAACGAGTTCAAATCTTTCCTGATTTTGCAGAGAGTAGAGCACAGGTGACAATAGTACAACTTTTCCAATCTTAATAGAGCTATATCCCCTTTAATTGATTGAGTTATATTCCCAATCTGCCAAATTGCACATGGCATGAAGAAAGCTGATTCTCTCCCAACAGTGTTATTTTATGAGATTGGCTGTGGATTTATAAACAGCCAGAGTGTTTTAAGATGAAGGCAAAGTCTGAAGACTGAAAGGAAGAGTTAAGTAGAAAGAACCTAGTCATAAATTAATGAGACTAAATATTCTTCATACATTAAAAAATAAATTGTAGTATTGATTAATGCAGTGAGCAGCCCAATTCCATCCCATTGCTATCATATTATTGTCACTTCAACCTGAACTTGCAATTTTCACAAGTTTCAGCATTTATCTTTGGAACTGTCACCTGTCATGCTTAATGAAACTAAGTGACAATTGTATTTCTTTTAGTACATTAATATAATTAGGGTTTTTTGAAACCCACTTCAGGGTTAAAATAAATCATAGAACTTCATTATCTATTGCAAGATAAGAAATCCAGCTTTCTGCTTTTTTTTTCTTAAGTACTGTAGGTTTGCCTTACAGTTACTTTGTCTTCTTTAATAAATATTGATTAGGATTAAATACTTTATAATATATCTTTTTCTATTCATGTGTTCTAGGCATCCACCTTCACAAATGAGGATAAATGTATAATCTCATGGTCTACTGTAGCATATCCTTTACACATGCACAGTATGAGTGTAGTTAACTACGGGCGTCTAGACAGATACTTAGACAAACATTAATGTATATGTACAGAATTCTGTTGTGTATTTCTAAAACCTTCACCTTCTTTTACCAAATTGCTGAACAGTATATTTCTTGGCAAAGCACGTTAATACACTATTTTGCAGATTGCTGTAACCATGGGCCAAGATTATGATTTCTTTTGCATCAGAGTGAGGCCAGAGTCACTGCACTGTTCATAAGTTCTCTCATTTATGTCGAGTAGACAAGACAAAATGTCTTCTGCTTTATTTTTAAAAGTCTCTTTTGTCACAGGAGCTGGTCAGTATTATTCACCACTTCTCATTCCATAGCTAATCTCATATAATAGAATAATTTAAAGTGTGACCAGATATTAGAAGCTGTGGTTATCATCCAAGAAGGGCTTTTTTGATATTATAAAGGGAAAAAATACCTATATTTGTGTTTCTCCTTACTCTTTCCAGCTTCAGTTTTATAAAAGGAAAATTGATGGCTGATAACTAAGATACTTCTGAAGATTTAGTTCTTCTGTACTAATTCCTCATATAAGTAGATTTAAGTACTACAGTAATGACTTGCAATAATTTGTGTATGTTCTCACAAATTATTTAAAATGTGGAGGGTATTTTATTATTACATATATATATAATTCTCAGTATATTTGATTCTATTATAATGGCTGGCAGAAGGAGGTACTTATTGAACATAGGACTTGACACATTTCTGGGTTGAAGTAACTTTCTTTGCTACCTAGTTTTACTCTCATTTTAGTCAATGACTAAACAAGGGCTTTGGGAAGGAAAGCATCAGGCATTCATTTCTAACCTAGGAATATGTTTTGGAACTCCAAGCTGCTGACAACTAGGAGAGAGTTCCTATTGGTTTGAGTATTCCATTACAGAAATTTCCAGATGTAAATTGTATTTTTCCCTTAAGAAAATGACACCTAGGTGTTTTGAGAGAGCACTTCAAAACCCTCTTTCTAAATTTTGTATGGCTCTTTTTCAAAATTATCTAAAAATGGTAATATGAGGAGGCAAGACACAATTCTGCTCAGCAGCAGTTATTGTTTTGGAGTGCATGTGCAGGGTGACCATAGGATGAGTGCTCCCATTCACAGCCCCAGAGCAGACTGGTGCTGATGTAGGGGGAAAATGGAGTGGGCTGCAAAGATTTATATTCCCTCCTCAAGTGACAGAGAGAATAGCTGAGAAAAAAATGGCAGTAGCATTTGTGAAAAAAACATATCCCTTGAATTACTCCTTAATTATATTTACAATGTAAATTAATTAAAATTATATTAAGTATATATTTTAAAGTATATTTTTTAGCCTGCAAAATAGGTGTCAAATATTCTTCAAGCTCACAATAAATGTGTGCTTGAAAGTTTAAATAGTCTGTGAAAATGATTGGATCAAGCTCAGTATAGGCCTAGTAATATTGAATTTTGAAATCTGTTTTTTAATTGTTTTCTTTTTCTTATTTTACTAAAATAACAAAACTGGGCAAAAATTAGGGTACTAATCTGAGTTCCAGGACTGGAAACCAGTGATCCTTCAGTGAATGATGCCATGTTGTCATTGCTTGAATTTTACTTGGCTGTAGAGCACAGTTATCAGAACTTTACTTTTATTAACATATTTTTTGTTGCTTGTTGATGATCATGGTAATTTGCAAACTGCTGGCATTTATATCTTGAAACATTCTCTGAGACAGAGCAGCTAGCATGTTAGAATTATAAAATAACTGAGTACATCTTACTTTTATTTACAGTCATAAAAGAAAAAAAAACAGCTTAGACCTCAAGATAACTGCTTGTATAAGTTTACTACAGCCTGTTTATAGCTCTTACATGTAAAACAATGTTAAATAAAATTATACTTTAACATTACGACTTTTATAGCATTTTCATTAATACTTTAAAACAGTTGAAATAAAACACAGGAAAAGGAAAAGAGAAATGAAGGAATTTGTACACCGTAATAGCCTCCCTCGCTAAACTAAAATGTAACCATTTCTTTTAAAGAAAAACACTAAAATTCCACTGATTTTATGTACACACACCCTTACA
Source organism: Cygnus olor (assembly GCF_009769625.2). Lineage (NCBI taxonomy): Eukaryota > Metazoa > Chordata > Aves > Anseriformes > Anatidae > Cygnus > Cygnus olor. The sequence goes on along the minus strand of NC_049169.1, from coordinate 27,885,888 downwards.
CACTCTCTGATATGTGATAGATATTACAGATTATAATGGGAAATGTAATCATGCCCATCATTCACTGGGCAGGACCGCATCCCCATAAATGTGATCCAAAAGTACCAGCTATACGGGGGACTCTTTGAATCTAATTTGTGTTTTCTGATTTTATTAATATTTTAGCTGAGGTGTTATTATATTCATCTGCAGGTGCATAAATATCTTGTTCTTGTATGGTTGGCAGTTTATACTTGCCATTAATTGCCAAAATGCTTATCTGAACACTTTCTGGAGCTAATGTCTCTGCAGTAATATCAAACCTATAAAATACCTCTCAGTACTACTTATTGAAGTAATATAACTGTATTTAAAAACTATTATTTGTTAGTATGGTCACAGTGAAGTCCTTGAAATGATGTAGATAGTTTCATCTTGAGTCTTTCTGGTTATTCCAGCTAGTGTATAGGAAGATGAAAGGAATTAGGCAAAAGCCTAGTCTTCCCTAGCTTTTCTTTTGCTTCCTGGGCACCTCCACCCCCCACCCCATGAGCACAGGAACAGAATTATATCAGACCTGGACCCAAGGTTTGCAGTACTTTCATTTAGATAAGGAAGAGAGCAAGAAACTGAGGCAGAAGGCTTTTACTTTACTTCCCTGTTTTAGGCAATTAAGAGTGCCTTTTTCCATCTTTACTTACATGGGTTGTCGGGATGTTCATCTATCAATGTAGGGAAAAAAAAGTAAAAGTTTTTTTAGGCAAAATATGCAAACACACACACACACACAAATCAGGATAGTTAAAAACACCACTGGAACAGACTGAGGTTCATTATTATATACTTGTTTTTTCCTGTGAACAGTGTTTTACACTTACTATCCAAATTAGCATTTGACTTATTTGGATAAGCATCTTATTTGCTTATTTGACTTATTTAGATAAGCATCAAATGGACCTTAGTCCGGTAATTTATATGGATGCCAAAAAGAAAAATCAGGAGCATATATTCATGCAATTAAAAAAAAATAATAATAATAAAAAATAAATCTTCATTATAATTAGCAGATACAACAAGGAGTAGAAAAGAAAGGCCCTGTGAAATATCTTCCTTTAAGAAAGACATAACTCATAGAATTGTGGTAGTACTGGATTATTTTTTTTTTTTCTTTTCAAGTTGTAAAGACCTGGGTGAGAAATAACTGCAAGGTGGCACAGCTGTGAGTGAGAAGAGTAACTTCTTGCAAGTAGAGCAACTACTTTTATCAAAGATTTGATTGTGCTTTCAGTATTATGGACTCATAATATACAAATGAATTCTGCTGTTAATACACATTCACAGCATACATGCTAGAGGTTCCAAAGGAGCTGTTATAAGATATGCTCTGAACATGTATTAGGAATAATATGCAATATGTAACTAAGAGCGTTCTATATTAAGAAACTATAACACAAAATGCACAGTATTCTTAATGCCCATTCATAGTGTAAAGACAGCTCGAAAGCAGCATCTGTACTGTGCATTATGAACTCATATTGAAGATGTACAAATTTAACAAAATATCTATAGAAATCTGGATGTGATTCCATGATATCACATAGAAAAATATCATACAGTATTCTGTTCCACTGCATTATTTATTATATGTGTAAAGTATGCTTGGTTTAATGTTTTTAATTTTATTTTATTTGGGAATGATTGAGTAGCTATTCATTTTATATAGAAACATTTTTATTTTTGTGGAATTCTAGACATAGTATTTTTGCAAACTTCATTTGATACTGGCAATTAGTTTGATACTGCTGAGAAAAGGCAATGTCACAAATACCCACAATTGTTAAGAATGTGCATAAAATACTAATGTAGAATGTCAGATCCAGATACTGCTTTGGTTGCAGAAGCAAAAGGAGCCTTGCTAACTCCAATAACCAAAAGCAACAGAAATATTTGCCTTGGTTTTCTTTTAAATACAGCCTCTGGTATTATTATGACTGTGGTTCAGGCAAGATAATGAACTTTATTCTAAATTTAAAATAAATTTACTAAGTATATATTTCATGTTGCAATATTTTATATTCAGCTAGCCATAATTGTTAATCAATATTCACTTAAACTTCCTGTACCATTAACACAAGAGATGCTGTTGTCCATTTCTTCTCTTTGCTGAGATGATCTTTAATGTCAAAAGAAATTCCAAATAACCTTGAATGCACTAAAATGTCTGAATAACCTTTGAAGTGTTTAAAACACTCACTTCTGCTGAATTTCAAGTTTATTCTGAAGACTTAAATAAGTTTTTTATTAAGGTGTAAGATTAAATGCAGAGTGAAAAGCTGAGTAACTGAAAAAAATATATGCAAATAAATTGACTTAATAATAACAATCCAGCACACTTAGTTGTATATTGAATATTTCTTCCTGAGTTATTTGTAGGAATGTAATGAATTACTAGTTGACATTTTGTTGTGATGAAACGTCATTTTGCATGCCTCAATATATGATCTGTTACTTTTTCAGGTGAGATCTATTACCTGCCTGAGTGAGCTACTTGCTTGAGCTTGCTAAGCAATAGCTGAAACTGCCATAAACTATGCCATGTGATGTGTTTCGCCCTAAGTAGGATAAAGCTTGTTGAGCTGAACTCATCTTTCATGTGACTCCTTTGGCTTCATTGGAGTTACATCAGAAATAATTCTTCTTAGAATATTTTACATTGTTTCACTTTATAATTTATCAGTTTTAATGAAATCTTCACTGTCTTAAAATATTTCACAGAAAATAGTTCACTATAAACAGAAAACTAAAACAGAAAAAATAATGTTTCATATTTTAAATTCAGATTTACATTAGGTTTAATACTCAAATGCCAATTTGAGTTAGTGCAAAGCAGCCATTAAGCCTCATATTCCCTCTCCACTGCAGAGTCCATCCCATGGCAGAAAAACACCAGATTTGGACAAGAATCATTTACAGTATATAGACTTCTTTCTCTAAAGGGCAATGTGCAGGATTACTGGAAAAAATTGCTTCTCTGCATTTCTGAACTCTATTTCTGGAGTCTGCATCTGCATGCCTCTGATTTCATTTCGGTATCCTACTGTTTGTCTCTCTGTGCTCTTTGGAGCTGGATTTCCTTTGAGCGGAAGGGATTGGTTGCCCTGCTATGACCAGCTTGTGTCTAAGGCATTTTTTTTACAAATGTTTTGAGATCCCCTTCACATTCATCCCCAGATCTGCCCTTATGGTCTAGAAGAGCACACCTGAATGTGTGAATGCTATGATCTAGCAATGGAAGAGTATATTGCAATACGTGTGTGCAAAGCCTATAACTTGGTTGCTGTAGTAAGATACAACATACCTCATATTTATAACCTACTTGAAGAACAGATGATGTTAAAGTCTTTACTGCCCACTTCCTGAAAAAATTCGGTAACATTTTAGAATGATAAATATTTTAAAGGAAAAGAATAAAACAATTATTTTAGATTAGCTGTGCTGGGATGTCAGTAATATGCTGTATTATGCCAATGAACTTTGCCTATCTGTGGTATCTCATTAACAGTGACCACATCTGGATTTATCTTTTTACAATAATCACAGTTTCTGGTTTTTAATGTACAGTGTGTCGCACGATATTTTAATATATTATTTCAATGAATCACACTTTTTTCTTTTTTTTTTCATACTAGATTCCCTTATCTTGTTTTATCTGATCTTGTTGCTTGGGGTTATCTCACACTATCATCAATTGCAATATGGCAACATCAGCTGAAGTTTCTCTTCCATTGATTTAGTTGCTTTAAACTGTACATAGGCATCTACATCATTGAACCTTGGCAGGCTGAACTCATCCCATCATCTTTTTGAAGAAGATAAACTAAACACCATGAAGGTTACCATGTGTGTTTCACAGATAAGGTTCAAAAAACACCACCCCTAAAAAAAAAAAAAAAAAAAGGAAAAAAAAGGATGGTATCTGTTCGATATGTATTATCCAATGAAAGGTTTTGAAGGCAGGGTGTGGTTGGCTAACTTATTGCTCCTCCCACTCTTCTGTGCTGTGCTTCCAGTTTCAGAGGGAAAAACACAAGCTTGTCCGTTGGGTATGAGTCATAACCTCTCTTCTGCTACTGACTCACTTGGGAGTTTGAGGTAAGTCCTTCTACCTTATGTCTCAATTGCTCTGCCCCCTGGGCAGCGAGGAGAGAAGGAGCTGTTGTATACTGGAGCTATGGAAAGTTATGCAATGTTTTTTTAGATGAGAAGCGTAGGTATTGATATCCATATTATTATTATGCAATACAATAACAAGTTTGTGTACCCCAAATGGAATTTTTACTTGGCTTCTTCCAGACATAGCATATATTTTTTCCATTTTATCATTAAAAGGTTTAAAGAAATATTATGTTGTACCAAAGAACGTCTCAGGCTACTGAAATGCTTAAAAATGATTGTATTTCTCAGAGGAAAATACATAACATGTCTTATTAGTTGTATCACACTTATCTTTTGCACCAGCGGTAACCAGTAATAAAGCTGTACAGTGATGGCTTTTGAAATTAGGGGATGCCCCAAAGTGTGTGGTGTTGTATATGAATTGGCTCCTACTCAGGTATTTACACTCTATACCGGTTGTTTTGCAAGCAGTGCAGGGAAACGTTAAACTTTAAGAAATTAAGTTTTACTTTTAATACCTGAGCACAATGCTTAGCACTTATGATATCAAAATAAATATCCATTAGTTCTTTTCTCTTATGTTAGAATGTAGGTAGTTTATAACTTGGCTGTTTCTAACTCCTCGTTTCAGCTTCCCAAAAGATAACTGTTTGCACACCATGATGGGACATACCAGTAGAGCATATTTACTCAACCATAATAAAAATTTGGTTTCTAAGTTTTAAGAAAATTACAGATTAAACATGAACACACTTTATTAGAGAGGTGTGCAAAGTTGTGGTAGCATGAGCAAGGTCAAGCACTTAGCGTATGGACACTAGCATGCACATGAGAAATAATGGCAATGCTGCATGGTGCGTGCAAGAACAGAGCACGAGGCTGACAATCAAATGAATTCCTGTAATGAGGAAGAAATGTATTTCTTATCTAGAGAAAGCACAGGTAGGTCAGGCCGCTTGGCAGGTGCCGGTGGAGGAAGTGGTTTGCTCTCTAGGGTATTACTTTTGAAAAACACTTCTTCTATCCTTCACTTTCGTTTGAATAAGTTTGTACACATGCTTTAGAGTCCTTTTAATGTACACATCCATATGTTGCCAGGGGAGGTACACCAAGGTGTTGGGTTGGGCTGGGACTGGTCTCTGAGAGGGGTGGAAAGCGCAAGCGGGAGGCCTGCAGCATTTCACGTGCCTGGCTACCCGGCTTCCGAGGCGCAACTGGTTGAAGGCAAACAACCACCACAGCGGCCCAATTAATTCTGCGCCAGCTGTTGCCCCACGAGCAGTGCCTCTGCCAAACGCTACAGCTGCAAACCCTGTCCAGACATGAAAGCCTCCCTTTCAAGGGCGGTGTGTTTTTATTTTTATTTATTTTTTTCCCTCGTTCTGCCTGACGGGTTTCGGCCTCCTCGGGGACTTTCCGTGGCCGGAGGCCCGGCTGGGGGCGGGGGGCAGCAGTGCTCTCCCGCAGCCCCAGCCCAGCCCAGCCCAGCACGCGGGCCCGGCGCTGGCGGGCGGCAGGACCTGCACCACCGCCGCCAGCCGCAGCGGGATGTTTCATCGTCCGGAAATGATGGAAAAGGACTGACTGCGGCCGCGGGGGGACAGAGGGGGCGAGTGCGGGTGTGTGCGAGCACGCCTCCGCCCCGGGGGCTGTGGGGGGTCGGGGGGACGTGTTGGGGGGAAGGCGGCTCCCCGGCTGCGGGCCGGGAGAGGGGAGTCGAGGAGGCTGCGGGCGGCCGGGGCGCTGAGGAGAGGGCCGGACACCGCGGAGGAGCGGGAGGAGAGGCGGAGGGAGGGAGCGCAGAACTGCCGGGGGGCTGCGCAGCCGCCGCCCCGGGACCCCCCCCGGGCCGCACCCGGCCCCCCGGTGCTCGCCGAGTCGCCGCCGCTCGGATTTGCCGTCCCTCGCCCCCGAGCCGCGAGGGTTTTTTTTTTTCTTTTTTTTTTTTTTTTTCTTTTTTCGCGTGAAATAGATTAACGAGTGCTTTCATTCGCTTGTTCCTTCAGGGTCGTGTGTTAGTTTTGTTGGAGGGGGGCGCAGGCTCTGCGTGACTCGGTGAGAGAGCTGGCAGATGTCCCAAGTGGGAGAACCTCTTCCTCCAGGGCCTGAAGGGCCAGAGCAAGCTCCGACTGAAAGCAGCGCTTTGATCTCTCTCCCTCTAGGTAAGTTGCTTTAAAGTTTCTCTGTAATTGTTGCGCCTTTTTATTTGAATGCTACATTTGCTGATTTGTTTTGTGGGTTTTAACCCCTCTCTTCCTTTCCCTCCTCCCCGGCCTCCCCTCGTTGGTATAACTCTATAATACTTTCGCTTCCACGCCTTTATTGTTTTAACCAGAAGTTCCTATGTAGAAAATGTATAAAGGAAGAAGAAGAAGAAAAAAAAGATGCACTGATGTCAGCACCGTGTTTCACTACTTGAAAACTGCAGTCATACAGAGAGGCAGATGCTGCTCCTTAAAAACTGCCTTCTCGTTCCTCAGCCTTGGTGTTTGTGTTTAGGAGCTCTTCTCTGCAAAGCTTCTTTCTTTCCATGTCTTGCAGTAAAGTGAGAAAGGTAGATCCTGGAGCAGGAGTGTTGTTCAGGTTGGAGGTCACTTCCCTGTTTGTTTTAGGCCACTCATTGATGTTGCACCTAAAACCTGTTTCTGAGAGTATTAACTTGTTTTATATTTGCCGTTCTAATGTTTTTTAAAAGTACATTCATTCATCATAGCAAAAAATTCTTTAAATGATGTGCAATTATGTGCAATTTGCAATTACATAAAATATCTTTCTATTCTGATCACCTTCGTGGAGAGAAGTTTGACAAGGTATATTGTAGGCTACCCCCAAAAAGGGTAGTATGTTTGCCTACTGAGTTCTGGTCTGTGAAGATGAGACTTTTTTCATTGTTATTTTTTTTTTTTTTTTGCATTTAGAGCTATAGCTTTGTTTTTCACAATTCTGACAGCAGTTTTAAAAGTCCCTGAAGAACAGACAAATAAGATTGTTCAAAGACTGTAACTGTAATCTATGTGGTTAACTGTTAGCAGATACTGAGCACATAGTTGTGCAACTGTGGATTAAACATGCAGTCTCTGCTTTTGTAACTTGGAAAATCAATAACTCTGTAAAATCAAAGTTGAAGACTTGTTTGAGAAACCAGAAAGTATCAGTAGCAAAGTTTAAAAAAAAAAAAAAAAATTGGCAAGGAGACACATTAAATTGGCTTATACTTGTCTTATTGTTTTTTTTTTTTTTTAGAAGTTCTAAGAATGACTCAGAACTTCTAAACAGTAAAACAAAATAATAAAAAAGATTAGATACAGAAGATCAAGCATGCAGAACTGAGCTGTTAAAATCATGTTTTTGCCAGAAAAATCAAAATGTATCTGTGATACATGTTTATTTTCAATCTGTTGCTTTCGTCTGTCATGTGATCAAGGGGCCACACTGGTTAAACTTTATGCGTAGGCCATACATCAAAGTTATTGAAGTTGTAAGCCAGTGAGCTAACTAGCCTGGAAAGCAGTCTTGTTCTTACAGTCCCACTTTGAATTATGTTTTTACTATGAAATAAAGTCATATGTAAGATTTTTCAATACCCGCCTTTCTTTTTTATGAAAAGTAAGGAAGGGAACACTGGTCTGCTCACAGAAAAGCTCTGTGCAGAAAGTCTGAATGACACAATTACAGCTCACAGCTGTCAAGGTGAAGGACTATAGAGTTACTTTTTCAGTGATCATTAAGGTACAAGCAAGTATAATATGTTGATTCAAGGTTGCTCACTTGCCACACCTTTCAAGGCACGTGATCCATTTTAAAGCATATGTATAGTTCGCAGAAAGACAATGCCTTTTTTAATTGTAGTGAACTTAGATTTAAGGATAACTGTGGATATTTGATGCTTTTTTCTAGCATAAGTCTGTTGGGGAGATGGGGGTGGAAAGAGGAAGAGGTGAGTTCATAACATTTCCAGTCTATATTCCAGCATTTCTGTTGTCAGCTTTGCAGTGTGTGGTTACAGGGTAAGGTAGTCCAGATATTCCAGGGCGAAAGATCTAAGATAATATATCTGGGACTTTCAAAACCCTCCAACCCTCTCTATACCATCCCACAGGACATCCAAAAGCACACCAATTTCTGTAGAATTTGGAGATAATTGTAACAGCTGTGATTGAAATTCACATTATCTCTGAAAGTAGGTTAGAAGTATTTGGAAAAATCTGTAGTAAGTTGAAATAACTACTAATTTACTTAGACTCATCCTTTAATATATATAATTGATGACTTTGTCTTTACAATAGATACTTTAAACCTGTGTCCACCTAGGAATAAAGATCCCTCAGTAAGAAAAAAAAAAAAAAGGCTTATGTTGTATGTATAGCAAAGTATTAAATACATTCTGGTGAGAAATAATTTTTGATTGTTAATGACATACTTTAATATGCTTTCCATATTTTATAACTGATACAGATACCTTACATTATGAGAACAATCTTTTGTTCTCTCCTGTAGTTCTTTGAGGTATCATCTTCAAAGTGCTCCTTTTGCTTGCCATCATAAACATTCAGATGATGAAGCCTAATTGTTTCTCTTTCATAAAAAGAAAAGTAAATTCAATTGTATTGTGAATATTCAACTAATAGCTATCCTACAATCTAAGGAAAACAAACAAACAAAAACAAAACAGAAGAAATAAAACTTTAGGCAGATTGGAGGGATTTACATAAGTTGTGGAGATGGTGAAACTGGGTTGAGAAGTACTTTGACCTAAAGATGTGTCATGCTCTGGCTTTTGCAACTCAGAAGAATTTTCTTACATTGCTTTAACCAATATTCTCTCAACATCCCTGCTCTCACTGTGCTTCTCTGCTCGTTCATTTTTGAATTAATGCATAACTATTTGTCAGATTATTGGACTTTGCCCCTCCACAATTAGCGTGCTGAGAGAGAGTTGATTTAATCAGTGTCTTCTTTTGTAGCAACTCATTTCAGCCTTTAAACTATTATCTGTGCAGAGCCTGCTGCTGAGAGAAGAAGAAAGATTTAACCTAATTTCTGCAAACATCTAGTTCATTTTTTGCCGCATCCTTCCAAAAGCATAAGTCTAGTTGTGCACTGTTGTTCAAGATCCTGATCGTATTGTCTCTGTTCTCCTGAGCTCCATAGCCCTTGGAATCAAATTATGACTACTTCTACCTGTGTGCTGTGCAATATAATCAGAGTGAATAGTGTCATGTCTATACCACTGCAATTTGGCTGTGGTCAAGTATTTTCTGCAGTGGCAGGTACCAAAATAATTCAGTGTCCCTAAACAAGGAATGTGACAATTTGTGACCATTGGCCTCTCTGCTTTAAGGAAAATATTTTGCAAGTTAGAGGTCATGTCAGGATTTTTGCTTAGGCAATAATCCCAAGCAATATGGGTAGACTTTTTCCATGAAATCCTCTGCATTTGAGTAAACCAAAGAATGCAAGAGAGAAGTTCAACAAACATGGAACTATATTTAGAGAATCAGACAACGTTTTAGAAAATGTAAGACTGCCATCTATAAATATATCTTTTGGTGGAGTGGATAGTGAAGTCTAGTAGGAATATTAGGGGTCAAATTCTGTAAGTGACCATTCTTTCCCGTGCAAATCATGTCACTGTTGCTGGATGGAGATACAATTCTAGTGTGGTGTCTGAAGAAACTATACACATTAGTTCATTCAGAACTTCCATTCATAAAAGCACTCAACACATGTGCTCCTCTTCAACAGCATGTTTCAAACCCCTTAATATTTTGTGTGCTTTACTGTTTTCATGACCAGGAGTGCTACAGCACTAGATGAGACAGGGATGACAGAAGACTCACAGTGGGAATGTCTGGAAATTCTTGATGCAACAGCTATTACTATCACCATAATTGTTGCACTTTGCTAGCAGTGCCTCAGTGTTATGAGTAATGGATTTTTATTTTAACGGTTAACCAATACACTCAAATTGTTCGAACATACCAAATACTTGATCTATTTATGCTTCCGCTTTCAATCTGACGAGAGTTTAGTGTTAATTTGCTTTATAGTTTTCTGTCAGCACTAAATTGAACGTTACTGACTAAAATGCCTGAAACTTTTACAAGTCTCTAACTCTAGCTAGTCATAATAATAGACTTCTGCTTTCAGTTTCATGTGCATGCAGTTCCAGTAAAGTGATTCATGTCCACATGGGTGTGATAGACTTGTATTTCACAGAGGTGACTGTAAAGGTCTCGCATCAAATTTGAAATATTTTCGTTCCATCTCATAGGCTAGTTTTATATCATAATCATTCTTCTCAAACTTCATTCCAGACCTTCAGAAGTTAGATTTCTCTTTGCTTTAAACACTTGTTTATTTTATTGTATTTTTCCTAATAAGCAATTCCAGCAATTGAGTATGTCTATGGTAGTATTTTCATTTGGATCAGCAATGAAGTTTTGAAATGAACCTCCTGTTCACCCCTGCTTTATTTTACTTTCTGGAGTGTTTCTGGGGAGTGACCTGGACTGGATTCATTTTGAACAAAATAATCTGGAAGATGCACTGCAGGAATGTGCTGGATGCGCTCCAGCCAGAAAAGAGCCCTCAGTCTTTGAGACTGGAGAGTTAGTCCAAAGTAGCAAGTCCCTGGAACATGGATAATATCAAATAAGTGTCCTTAAAATCAACTCTTTCACTGTACAGGTCCACCTTTACTGTCTTGTGCTACTTGGTAATAAAGACAGCCACTGCACTCAGGATCACTCAGCATTTACCTGAAACTTAAGTTTTGTACATGTGAAACATCATCGGATGAGTTACATAAATTTGTAACCGACCACATGACAAGTAGTATGATTATTTATGAAAATACGTTTTCACTTATGGATTTTGAACTTTGTATTTTTAATAGTGCAGGGTATGCAGGGTATCTATTTGCATGTTCATATTTATTTTTAATTTATCATGACAGAAAATTGGCAAAGGCTGTCAAACTTGCAGTATATCCATAATTGTTCCATAGTTTGTACCTGGAAAATTCTGTGGAAGAGCTTTCCAAGTTCAGTTGAATTGCTTTAATTTTAAGAGATTGATTCTTCAATAGTATTTTTGGGGCCAATGGAAGTTGCAATGAGACATTTAAGTGAAAGTCACTGAAATGAAATAAAAGCAAATTAGTTACTTTAGTTTAAAAAAAAAAATCAAACATCTAAACGGAGGCATCCAACTCCATTGGAGGACTTTGAACTTGATAATTTGTGGATTATCAATATTAATGTTGCACTTAGATTGTAGAACCAGTCATTAATGAAATGAGATGATTTCAGGCAAATCATGAACTGGAATAGGCTTTCTGTTCCACGAATAGCACAGTTGAACCTGTTATGAGAAATGCATAAAAGTCTTAGGCAGCTCATGAAGTAACTAGTGGGGGTTATTGCTAATAGTTGCATTATGCAACCTGGTATTATCACTGTTCCATTGTATTACTGTTGTGAAAGGCAGGGAATAGTATCCTCAGTGGTTTCTTGCCAGCTAGGATATTAATGAACAGAGAAGTGTTAAAATACAGTGTTTGCTGTATGCTCTTCAATCTCTTTCAACTGCTGTAGGCTTGAGACAAAGAAATCTTTTGTTAATGTTCCTTCTGGAAACATTCTGAAACCTTTTTTTTTCCTCATAGACCTACCTTTCCTCTCTCTCTCTCTGTTTCTCAAAATAAATAAATAAATAAATCTCTCTTTGCTTTGAAAGACAAAATTCCATTTGGGGTGGCTTATGATCTTTGCACAATGTGTCTTTAAATCTACATCTGCTTGTTCAGAGATAACTAAGGCCTTTGGAGGATTAATGTTTACATCCCAGCAACTGTGTCAAATTTAGGTGCCCAAGTAAGCTTTGCCACATGCTTCCATCATTCCTCTGTCCTTAAACAGCGAAAGAGTTGAACTGTTCCTGTCTCTACATTTTTTGTGGTGGTCAGCTGTGCCAGTCCATTTTGCTGGTTTCTGTCTCCTTGATGAGAATGATGCGCTCAGGTTTCCGGAAGGCTTTCCCAGCAGCTGCTTTTGCTTTACTTACTACTTGGTGCTACACACCACATTATTGGTGAACAGAAAATGAATGTCATAGCAACAAAGCCTTTTACTGTTACAGTCATAGGATTTTTAACTCTTGTTACATCCACAGTGCCAATATGCAAACTCTGAATCTGTTTCTCAAGTCCAGTTTGTCATGTTGCTGGTCTAGCACTTTCATTGTTCAAATTTTTGGAAGAGATGGCTGAGTAAGTATATGGTGTTGTGTGTCATCTAATGAATAGAAATCAGCTGTCCTTGACAATATGAGGATGCCCAACCCACTTAATATATAGGTACTTGTTCTCATTTTTTTGCATGCTGACGGGTTGGATATTACATAGTTCTTGATGTAGTAACGTATGATTCCATGTTTGCTATCTTGGTCTTGCAGCAGCCATTGAGACCCGTTTCTTAGTAAACTCAAGAGACATAATGGGGTGTGTGGGGACAGCTAGAGTGTGAATGTACAAATGGACAAGCACTTGAAGAAGTGAAGACGGTTGTTTGTCAAGGACTTGAATTCTCTGAGATGTGTCCTCCAAATGCACATCCTTTACCTGTCCTTTTTATCTCTTCTCTCAGTTTTGCATATTAATTAAACCAAAACAGGAGTTAACAATATTGCAGTAGTTTTCAACTGTGAAAACAAGGATTTATTCTATGAAATATATGTACTACAGTTTAATTCCAAAAATAAATATAAAAATATTGTGGTATAATAATTTACTATAAAACTGATGTATATATCCTTTAATAATTCCAAATAACAAAAAAGTAGGAGTTCACTTTGTTCACTTATTTCACAAAATGGTCATTTTGAGATGTGAATAAAGTTTTTAACTTTACAGTTGTCTGTAATATAGATATGATCTAGGTTGTTAACCATCTCAATTCTATACTTTGCCTGCATGTTTTATCTCTTCCTTATTTAAACCTTAAATTTGTATTATTCTCTACGCAAGCAGAATTTGTGCCTGTGCTTACCTTCAGGATAAATCACAGTGTGATCTGTGTGAGTATCACTGCCACAGGGCTTTTGGCTAGAAGCTTATCAGCATAGGGACTACCATTCCTTTAGAAGAGCACATAACCATTCGGGTTGCTGATCTGGGCCTTGAACACATGAATAGTACCAAGTACACAAGTAAGAAGGCTACGTTGCTTTTGTGACCTGACCTGGAGTAACTTGCAATGGTTTTGAAGAGAGATTGGGTTTCTGCCTCAATACAGCCAGACTCAGAACATAATGATTCTTTTCCTTCCATTATTTGATCTGCTAGGCAGAGCATCTGGTTTTCTTCTTGGCTTTCAGTTTTGGAGGTTAGTCATTTGAGAGTGGAAGAGTGTACTAGAGGAAGCAGCAGCTAACATACCAAAGAAATATCACAAAAATTTCCTAAGGCTAAGCTTAATTAAAGCAGAGAATTGTTACTAATTTATTTGAAAACACAGTGGAAAAATGACATGCCTGGTTATGGCCAGATCCAGCCGTCAGTATTTGTAGTTGCTGTAGGTTTTATTAACCCTATTTGCCACAAGCATGGCACTTCAGAGAAGGTTAAGGTCTTTGTGTGGATTTTTATTGGTTTCATGAATGTATTACCTTTCGTAAAGTAAATTCATAACTATTTTTATGCACTAAAAATAATGGCATCAACAAAATACAGACTCGAGTGTCCTTGAGGCTGTTTTCATGTGTGATCAGTTCTTGGTATGTTGTCACCACACTTCTATAATAATAATAATAATAACAAAAGAGATCCTATGATCCCATCATAAGCTTTTTTTTTTTTTTTGTAGGGGAATGATTAAGAAATTTCTTTGTACTAAAACTTTGAGCTTATACACAGTCAAGAGAAATAACAAGTAATTAATCAGGACTCCAGTGTTTGTTTATTTTCAGTGCTCTGCTGTATCATTTTTTTTTAGTAGTGTGGCTATAAAAAAAATAAAATCTTAAATGTACATAACTGAACACTTTTTCTAAAGGCCCATTATGCTAAGTCTGGCTGGGATGGAGTTAGATTTCTTCATAGAAGCCTCTGTGGTGCTGTTTTTTGGATTTATCACTAAAACAACACTGATGACAAACCAGTTCAGCTATTGCTGAACAATGCTTACACAGCACGTCACAGTCCGCGCAGGGAGAAGGTTGGGGGTAGGCAAGAGGCTGGGAGGACACAGATAGGACACCTGAACTGAACTGACCAAAGGGTACTCCATTCCATGTGGCCTCATGCTTAGCAACAGAAACTGAGGGGAGGGTGTTTTTGGGGAGGTATCCATTACTTGGGGACTGGCTGGCCATCATTCTACTTGTGGGAGGTGGTAAGCGATGATTGCCTTTGCATCACTTATTTATTTCTGATTTTTTTTTCTTCTTCTGTTCTTCACATATTAAGTATGTTTTGACCCATGAGGTTCCTCGCTTTTGTTTTTTCAATTCTCTCTACCCCACTGGGGAGAGAAGGAGTGGCTGGGGAGAGAAGGTGCTTGCCTCTGGTCAGGATCAACCCACCACACAGCTATAGTAGCATCTGCTGGGAGAAAAATTTCTCTGGTGGGTGATTAAGAAGTGCAAAGCAAGATATCAAATACATGCTTAATGTCACTGCTGCAAGTTTCTGTTATGAACATTCTTGGGGAAGACTTTATATGAATGCAATAAATCAAAGAACAGCTACTCAATTCATGTAAATTCCTGCAAATTTCATATCAAAATTGGTATTCAATTGCAACACTGTTGTTGCTTCTTAATAGCACGTCTTACTTCTTTCTTGTTAACTGTTAATATCGTTTATATGGTTTTGACTGGATGTTTATTATATCCAGCTAGAACAATAAAAGTAAACATAAAAAATGCACATGCAAGCTGTAAAGAATATATACATATATATATATATACACCGAACAGAAAACAAGCAGAGGGATGAAAACTGAATTCCTATGGATAATGATGATTTCACTGCATTCAGCACTTCTTCAAATTTATTAGATAAAAATGTAACTTAGAGTGCCAAGGGCCCTTTAATATTAATACTAATCTTTCCTTACAGTTTATTTGTTGTTTACAACATCAAATAGTAGTGCTCTGCAAAGTTGTATCATATACAAGAAAATTGTATACAACAACTCTCCAGTTTTGTACTACACTGCAGGGTAGATATTATTGTAATCTTAGTGTTGTTACTGCAGTAAAGTAGTTTAAGAGCAAAATCTCTTAAAATAGCTCATTTGAGCTTAGTCTGTATGAAAAGCGGATTGTACAGTGCTTGCAGTTCTTTTACACTAGCTCTCTCCAGGATACTACTTATTTTCATTCAGCCTATTTCAGGGCACTTTTCAAAGACTTTTGAGACACATTTGAACCTAATGCCTAACTGCACAGACAAAATCATCATATTTCAATACAGTCGTATTTGTGTCTGATGGATATTTGGGATAAATAACTTGTGACTAAAGTCTGTCCGAGGGCTTGGAAAAACAAAAAATCCACCTGTATTTTGTTTGCTGTTTTTTGGTTTTGGACAGGATGAGAATCTAGGTGAGATTAAGTCATACAGGAAAAGATGCAAAATTCATTGAAGTCGATGGCTATCTTTCCGATCACTTAAGTAACTCTACATCAATCCCAGTGAAACTGTTCATCTCAGGATGAGCCTGAAGAAATATTGACAAGTTGTTGAGGAAATACTGATGTGAGGGAGTGCAGAGAGATAAGTACCATATAGGTAGCTGGGTCAGATGTTTCAGAGGTGGAAATTAATAGAAGGGGAGCAGCAGTGCTTGAAGGCACATGCTACTATACATACAATATGGCATATATTATTTTGAGTGATGTTCAATGGCTCAGTTTAATAGGGTGGATAACAAAGGCAGAAAGTTAGGATTTAAATTCAAACTGCTGTTGGTTACATAAAGAAACTAACCTTTAAAATGTCGCTGTAGCAGTAAGCAATTTTTCTGTGTCTCAGGACTGGAACCGATGCTTTACTAGAGGATATGAAATCACTACATTGTGATAAGTAGTTTATAAACATGTTATAGGTTGAAAAAAAAAAAAGAGAGAGCTAACAGACTTTTCAGCAGTTGTTCATTTACTTTAGTTTTACTGTAAATATTACATATTATAAATACTCTGAAAAAGTACTCCAAACTGAAAACATTTAGTGTTCTACACATCCCTCAAGTAAATGACTATGAATAATGAACAAAGTAATTTGGAAGTGTTTCCTTGAATGCCAGTAAAAATAAATAAATAAATAAACAGAACATTAACAACAGCGAAAATGAAGGCTGTCACCTACTTTGGTTTGAGAAAATACAGGTCTGCATGTGTTTACTGGAGAATTCATCAAAACAAGATCTGCTATCTTGTAAAATAAGGTTAAGAATCCCTCAAAAAACCTTACCATGGAAACTTCCCTGCAACTTGTATACACTTGGAGAGGGAAAATCATTTTTCCTTTCATCATAGGCTAAAAGTTGACTCCATGAATAGTTTTTAAAAGTGTAGTTGTTTAATGAAGACAAGAAAATTGTGCTATACTAAAATCTTTGTACTAATCAGTGTTGACGTTAGAACAATATTTGTCTTTAATCATATGTTGAATTGTAAATAATGGAAAACAGACTTCTGTGGAATTTCTGTGGCTTTTATATGCCAGAGGCACATGCTTACGGACAAAATATGTTTTATGTGTGACAAACTCAAATTTTTATCTGAAAATGTCATGGAAAATAACTAAACAAACAAATTCAATTGTAAGTTGTTCTTACAAAAGGTGCTGAGTATTACTTTGTATGACTAAAAGAACAATAACTAAAAGACTTTTTTAAAGAGAGAACAATTTCATCTACAAAGGAAAACAAACTGAAAATTGACTTTATTAGGAATTATTTCTAGGGACAATATATGAGATGCTAATAAAAGTTATATTTTATGTTCTCTAGTTTTTAACTTTCAAATATGAGATTTGCTCACGTAGAGTAAAAATACCAAAGAAACTAATACCCTCAAATTTCTTTTGACTTAGAAAAAACTGACCAACAAAATCCTGCGGCAGGAGATAAAGACATAAAACAGCCTTCCAGTAACCAAAGTATACAGCCAGAGATACAAGAGCAGTCTGTCTGGGGAAATCGCACTGATGGTGACCTCATCAGAAGTAAGTATTTCCAGAACAAATTGCTGCCATTTAGGCTTGCTTTAGTAGTGTAAGGGGATACTGCCTGTTGACTCCCTTAAATGTGTGTCAAATGCAATTGTGTTGCAACTATAATGCGTGTCTTGGAATTTATTTCCCGGAATGACTTCTGTCAGCATCTATAAATAACAATTTGAAATAAAGGTGTGATTTGAGCAGTGTGGTATATTGTAGACCTCTATGGTATCTACATTTTAACCCTTAATGTTATTTATTATTATTCATAATGCATTCATATCTGTGCATTTAGTAGGCACATGAGCTGCATTGTGCAACTGTGCACAATGTCATCACCTTACATTTCTCAGGTTATACGTTTCAGTGGTAAACTATGCTGTGGAAAGTTTCTACCAGATATGCTAAGGACAGTTCAGATTTAATTTTATACAGAGCTTTGAATCTGAAAGTAGTTAGTCCTCTCAAAAGTAGAAGAATGCTGTAAGACAAGGTTTTAGACCTAAAGTGCTATGGTGCTACGGACTTTTTTTTTTTTAAGTTGACTTTTACAAACCCATATTCCTAGTGTTATGTCTTAGATGCTTTAAAACTTAAAAAGGTGTGTAGGATTATTCCCAATTTTCTCACTTGAGGATCACATGCTGTCCAAAAGATCATCCAAAATATCATCCACAATTGAACTCTCCCGAGGCAAAAATATTTCTGTTAACTGCCAGAGCTAATGCTAATTTAAAATTCTGTGAATACTTAAACAGTAGATGTTCAAGGGAGGGGCAGCAGAAGAAACTCTTCCCTAATCATAGGATGCATTCAAAAAGCGAATAGATTCAATGCTGAGTTGTACTCCAGCTGTTAGGCTGGATATTCTTGATCAGGTTCTCCTGAACTTTCTGTAAAGATTTGCAAAGAAACTCAAATGTTAGTTAATCCTTTTTTTTTCTTTTTTTTTTTTTCCCCTAAATAATGAATATAAATAATGAATCCTGGTAAATACTTGCATCCTTAATGTAGTGAATAGTTTTCAAGATCCTTAATAGGAAAACTTGAATTTAGCATGTCAGATATTTATCTGAAAATTTAAAAATAATTCTTCATGGGCTATAAAGGAGAAGAATTGCCTTCCATGATTTGAGAGTCTTCTTTACCCCCAAAGATTATTACTTTAGACCTAGTGGACAAGCAATTGGTTTGTACTTCTGTTGAGGACGTGGGTATGGAGTCAGCTGCTTTTGGAGTCGTCTTGTTCTAATTCCCCCCTCCTAGAGGTTTCATTATTCCCAAACCTGTGGGAAACCAGATTTATTTGGTAGCAACGTAGTAGCATGTCTTAACTATGGAAGAAAGGGCCAAGGATGATTGGTGTTGTGGTTCCTCTAAGCTCTTTACTGCAAGAACATACTGTAGCCCTTGGGCTGGGGAAGTAGGAGAGGAAAAAGTAAATTTTTCAATATATGGCAGGAATTGCAGCAGATTTTGCAAGATCCCGATAGTGAAGGAAGTGTAAAGTGACTTGGCAGTTATGTGCAGTTATTATGTCTCTGTGACAGGAAGGTTCTCTGTCTATAAATTAAGAAAAGAAAAAGTAACAGGAAAAAGGGTAGAGATACGGTAAAATTCAGAGGTTGAATGTTAGGCCCTCCTGTGCATAAATGTGCTCTTCCTGGAGTCAGTAGTAGTTTACCTTTGTTGAAAGCAAGCTTAGCTAAAAGCTGGAAGTGTCTAAAACTCCTAGCGTTGATAATTTTGATAATTGAATTTTGTACGCTAGTGGCTTTATTATGATACAACTGAGTAGCTGTTATTATGCATTTCTTTCTCTGTTTCAAATTCATGATTTTTTGTTTAACCACCAAACAAAATGGCCGAACAAAACCTTTTTGCTTGCCCTTTTTTTTTTTATTATTATTTTTTTGGTATAGCTATGAGTAGAGAAGTCAAAATAGTCAAAATTAAAGAAGAGTGTTTGGCTCACTGACAAGTACCTCTTGTAGTATTCGTAAGTTCTACAAATTGATCTACATAGTTACTAAAATTTGAATAATAGAAGAAGTGGAACAAAGAAGTTTATCACAAATATTTTTTAGGCAGTTCATTTTAAATAACTGGTATTGTAGATCAGAATGACTGTGATTCAACCAAATCTATTACCCTGCTAGATTAAATTTTGTGGAATATTGCATATTGAAAGAAGCTTGAGGTTGGAAATAAATAATGTTTTGACTATTCAGAACTATTTTAAAACCGTTTCTTTAAATTGTTTTAGACAGGACACACTTTAGTTTTCTAAGTATTAACAACTATTCACCACTATCCTAGTGATCCAGTTTCTTTTTTTCCCATACAGATTGTTTTCCAGCCCCACAGCTGATACATAATCCATTTGTGTTAGTTAGTTTTCACTGTATAAATGTTTCCAGCATTTAATTTCCAAGGTTTTTCTTTTTTGCAGCTGTTTTACCCTGCTGTTATATGGAAGTAGATTAATCAGTCAGTTTTACTGGCACACCAACAACGAAGTCCAGTGTTAGAGACTCTGTAATGACTTCACTATGTATGATTTCTTATTTGCACTTATAAACTCATTTTACCAGGCAACATCAATAAACTAAAATGCTGCACCCATTTTCCACACTAAGACACTTCCATTTCACCTTTATCTTGCAGTCCCTTTCTCAAGCCACTTTTAAAACGCTTTCTAGATTATGAGATTTCCCCCAAGTTACCTATTCCCCAACCTCCTTTGGAGCACCCCTCTCCCTAGAATGAAAACTTTCATAATATCCTGGGTAAATGGCTAATCTTGGGAAAGAGTTAAGAATTTAATTAACCAAGGAATTAGTCAGTTTTGAAAAGAGCTTGTGAATTGTGATAGATGAATATTAACTTCCAGTGCAACCCTGGGCTTCAAAAGGCTACTGTATACTGACATGTAAACAAGGGAGAGCTAAATAAGAATGAAATGTTTATGTTGAGTTTCTGTATTGATTGTTAATGCTTTTCATAACTGTTACTGGAATACTGTGTTCTGTTGGAGAAGGGTCAGTGGAGAACCACAAATATCTCAGGAATGATTAGAGTAGTTGAAAACATGCCTTATTGTGGAAAAACTCCTGGAGTTCAATCTGTTCAGTGTTAGCAAGGAGTGTAAGGAATGGTTTGCTTAGTCCCTAAGAAGCATGATGCCACAAAGAAGAGAAATCTGAGTAGCACACAGAGGAAGAAATAGATCTAATGTCTGGAAGTTCAATTAAACTGGAAATAAGGTGTGTGTGTGTGTATATATATATATATATTTAATAAGAGTATTTGTGAACAGGTAGAGCTGCTAAATTATTTTTAGGTGCATTAATTTGATTTTACTCTTGAGAAGGTGACCATTGCTATCCAGATCCTTCAATTTTACAGTTGCAGTAAGGGAGAGTCTCCTTTCCATTGCAGTTCCCCAAACTGGAAAAATTTTGATTTTTAATCTGAGGTATTCTTAAAGGCAGTACTAAGATCTATTCCTTACCCTTCAGAGAAGCACACGTAGCTTGCATTTTATTTAAGGATATAGAGGTTCTGCTTTTAAAAAGAGTTTAGCATTAATAGCTCCATCTGCTTTTCCTTCTTCTTCAGCAATGCATTTTAAATATCTGCAAACACCTTCTGCTTATTTTCATTGTATGATCTGGTGGCCTTTAATGGAGACATTCTGCTTCTGGTATCACTTACTGTTGGCAAATGAGAAAAAGTGAATGTTAAACCATACAGCAGAATAATCTGTGGCCATAGGAATGCAGCCATCATAGTTTTTGCTGCTCTGCATTACCACAATGCCCTGCTTTGTTCTTTGGGAAAGCTTATCTTTTCCTTTATTAGAAAGTCAAACAAGCAACTCCCCCCGCCTCTCCCTCCCAACTCTAAAGTTGGATTTCAGAATATTTAGGCAAAAGTTCTACAGAGAGTACTAGGTAATTGTCAATATGCCCTGTTATGTGGGGGAAGGAATGTTTAGGAGGGAAGAAAATGCCAGTGCCAACGCTATTTGCTTGTGAGGATTTAATTTCCTTCCTGGTTCTCAAGATGGACCTTAGCTATGTGATATTTAAGAAAACAAAAAACATCTACCATAGATTCAAATTGTCATGAATAATTGATTAATAATAATCCAATTCTCAAGATTAAATACCTAAAATATGCCCATGTTTTACAGATAGAAAGGTCATTGCTATCCATCATTTCGTAGCTTCAATTGCCTCTTTCTCCTCCATGAAACAGCCTCCCAATAAAAGTGGGTCTTCAGAGAAAGAGATTCTTCGTTCAGCTCTGCGGGGATTAAACAATTTTGCATATTCTCATGCTTTTTGTTTTTTGTCATTAGAGCTGTTCTTTCTATATGATAATGTTCCAAAGTACCTTTTCTTGGATAATTTACAGTGCATAGTCATGTTACAGTTACTGTGATTTCAGACGACTGTGTTCATTCTGTCTAGAAAATAGTGCCAGTTTTTGAGATAACTTAAATGGTTCTTTTAAAAGTTAGAAAGCATGACACGTACAGTCATCTTCCAGTGTAACTGAGTGTGTGAATATAGAAATTTTGTAGAATAGATTAATGGAAATTATTCAGAATATCTTGCTGAGTCTGAAGGGTTTGCATAATGTTCCCAGTATATCCAGGTATTCATTCCATCTGGTTGTGAAAAACATGGGGGCCTATGGATGAACCAAACTTTAATCAGTTCAGTACTTAAACACTGAAATACAGGAATGAAGTATTTGATATTTAGATTCTTCTTTAAAAAAGACAAGTCTTTGAGAAATCTGGCCCATAGAAGGAATGGCGGTGTGAAGCACCTCCCTACAAGCTCCTTTCCCAGAGTGATGCTCTAATCCTTTCTCCAGCAGACAACTATCCTGTGTCACTTTTCTTTCTCCCCCCTGGCCTGGCAGATCTCTTACTATTTCTGTTCCAAAATTCCTCAGAAAATTCCGCTCACACATATGGATTATCCTGATGTGTTTTTTAACTTCTTCCCAACCTGTTGTAAGATGGCAAACAAAACATGCATTTTAGAAAAAAACAAAACCAAAACAAAACAACAACAAAAAAACTTTAAAAATAAGTAAGTAAAATGCTTTGCATCAACTGTTACCTTTAGTACACACAGAAGGTACAATGTGATTTCTTATAATAGTTTTCAGCCACAAAATAGTGAAATACAACTTTGATGATATAAACTGGAAGAAAGCTACCTACTAAGTTGTACAGCATATGTGGGGTACTCATGCCAGTCAAGATAAAGCATCTTATGAAGGTGCTAGTGAAAATTACACTCTTTAACAAACCTTTGGAATTTAGTTCACTTAGGGGCAGGCCATTTTGTCGTGCAGCAGAAGTAAGAGGGCCTGTGCAGGACACTTAGATTTGCTTTACTTTAAAGATGTAGCTGTTGTGGCTGAGTAGGAGAGTAAGTATTACTGTTCTTGCAATAGGCTGAGAAATACAAATAAGAAATTGTAAGCAACTAGTGTTAGAATACCAAGAGACCAACAATTTTCAGCATTCCAAATAAATCAGGGTTTGCAGATGGTGCACACACATGCAGCTGGATCTTATGATCAGTACTGTTCACTTGAGACTTGATGATTCAGCTGGTGTTCTTTAGATTTTCCTGAGACTTTTTTAATGGATAACGATGACATCCTCTTCCCTGTCTCTACCTGGACGTTTCTTGCTGAAGGTTTATCCATTTTCTTGCTGTTTTGATTTCCAGTAAGAATTTCTGGGATGATGTCTCAGCTGAGAAAATTTTGCTTCCAGGAAATTTCAGACCTCATTGTTGCACAACCATAGCATTTTTGTTTAATTTTCATTTAATTCTGTCCTGGTCAGAGAGTCGTTTTCACAGATAGCTGTATCTTCACAATTACAGTCTTCAGAATTTAAGACTGGGCCTTCAATGTTTTCTGAAGTCATCTACGGAATGACCTGAGTGTTGCTGATGCAGCTTTAGTAGTCCCTTACTTATAAATGAAAAAGGTGCTGTGGGATGCAAATGTTTTCTGTGTAGCTTCTGCCCAGCAACTCTAGGTTGAATGTTTTGAAACAAGGCAGTTAGAGATGAACTGTGATAAGTAAGGAATTTGTATACTCTGTGGTGACTCCATGTGGAGAAATAAACTTGCTTTTGTTGATCCATTTGCAGAACAGTAGTTAAACTTCAGTGAGCACTTTAAACTGTGCCAGATGACCGTGAGATAGATGCATTTATTCTGCATATCACTAGTAGCCAGAATTACCTGGAGCTTTTCATTTTCTGTTTTACCTTACTTCTGACTCTCAAAACATCATCTGAATATATGGTCTGAGGCTGGGAAGGCTTGGATGGCAGTAATCATCAGTACCAGACAAAGGTGAAATTCTTCAAGTAATGTAAAGATTACTGTGCTTGCTGTGTTTGAGCCTGCAGTAAATTGTATCTTAATTTCAGAATATTTTGCTTTGTTATATTGGTACTGTCTCAGAATTAATGTGCTGTTATGCCAGATGGGAAAGAATACATATTCTTTTCCTGATTAGTTCCTCATATAGGGAAGAAGTACAATATATTTGTAGTGGTTCCTTAAAGAGGAAGAGTAATAAAACTCTGAGTGGGTTCTGCATGAAATATTATACTACAAAAAGAATGAGTCAGTGTGGTTTCAGTCTGTTATTTTCAGTAATAACAGTGTTCAGCTAACCAGTTTTAGCAAAGAAAACACCAAATTACAAAGTACATGAAAGTATCGTCATACAAGTTGTACTTTTAGGAACCTGTTTGCTGGCAAAAAATAATATCTTGTATGTAAACCATGGCAAAAATTCTGTTAGTTTTTGTCTTTTTAATGTTTTCTTCCATTTTTGCTATCATTTGTGGAACACTTGATTTTATATAGCTTAAAAGTAGTAGTGCATATTGTGTGTACATCAAAATTCTGAAATTAATTCTTCAAAATTTAGAGCTCCAAACTAATTTTTAATCTTTTGAATTCTGCATTTACTGATATAAAAGGGAAAGATGAGGAGGGGCTTATGGCCACATCAGAAGGCCATAAGTAATTATGATTAAATATTTTTCTTCTTTATATCTATCCAGAGGAAAGAAAGGTCTGAATATTACTTATTCTGCATTCTGGTAATATCTGCAGTGCAAAAGTACCCACAAGTACCCTTTCCCTGAAGGTATTTTTCTAAAGGATAAGGAAAAACAAGGGCTTATGGCCTATTTGTGTGCTGTTGTGGTGGTGGTGGTTTTCTGTTTCCCCTGCCCTTTTATTTTTTAACAAAAAAGAAATCATAACCCAGACCCAAAGGATCTCTTTGAAAAACATTCAAATGTCAAACAGCTGTGGTCACTCAGTCTTTTTCTAATATCGGTTTTGTTAACTCATTATACTGGTGAGGTAGACTTCCAGAAATATTGAGGCTTGATTTAAGAGAATGATGAAATATTTGCCACCTGAACCTTAACAATTCTTAAATGAGATGTACAGTAGGAAATATGGTTTTGTATGGAGACAGCTCTTGAAATTTGTGATCATCGAATACCAAACAACAGCATTCTAACATAAGAGTTTTCAAATGTGAAGCTATTCGTCTGGGCCCATGAAAATGAGACACAAATTTTACTTTAAAACCTGCCTCCCTCAAATTCTGTGCAGAATTTTGGTTATCACATTTTTGCTTTAATCTAAAGCTATAAATATTATGACACTTGTTTAGAGATAATTGTAAGATTTAACAATGCTAATATTAATTAGAGCAGAATTTCAAATAAGAAACTATTTCCTGGTGCAGAGGTTCCTCAAGTTTAAGTGAATATTATTGATTTATGTTTCAGACTTATGGTTGTATAATGTTTGCATAAAATGTTATGAAGTTTGCTTTTGAGACAAGTCAAGTACAGCAAACTGTTAGGCAAACCTGTAAAATATGTGTCCTGTGAGTCAGTTTTGACCTTCAGGGCAAGTTTTTGCCCCAGGGAGACAGTACATGCTGTTTACTCATTCCTTAGCGGAGCAGGAGTAAGTCTGTCTTCAAGTCTGGGTAGCTACAAAATACATCTTCAAGAGTGAAATCTCTAAGCCAGTTAGATGGCATGTACCTTTTCCCATCTCCCCTCTTTATTAGGAGAGATGTTTATTTTAACTGCTATTCTGTAAGATGAAAGTTAAAATAAAATGCACATTTTAACAGAAAAGCAATGAAGGCATTTTATATTGACCAGAATTGACCATGGAGATCCGGAGATCAAGGAATGCCTTTTAGGTCTCTATAGATTAGTGAATAATACTTATTTTGTGTGAATTACAAAGTAAAGGAAAATGTTAAGTTTTGGTGAGAAGATTTGGGATCAGCCTGGCTGGGAATGTTTGTCTGAGTGATCAAATTGAGTTTTTCATAAGGGTGATATAAAAAAGTTTTTGGGTGGTAAGACAGGATACAGAGCTAAGTTTGTGTAATGCACATGTAGTTTTTATATATGCAATTTTATTGAATTATACCAGCTCATTTAACAATTTAGTATTTCCTAGCTATTTGCTTTGTAACTTTGACCTTATAAATATATATATTTTCCTACCTAAATATATATTATTTTTAGTATATGCTGACTTTTTAATGATAATAGTCACTACTGTATTTATATCGTTAAATCAAGTATAGAGAAATATTTTTATATGTTAATAGACCTTTCAATGGGACTATGTACTAATCACTCTAGAAAGTGTCTCTCAGTGTACCTTTGTGCATCTGAAGTAGTCAAAAATCTTCCCCATGTTTCGTAAGAGTTTTCATCATAGCTGTTTTGTAAACTGTTTTGTGCTGAATTAAGACTTGGAAACTTGAATCCAGTGTGAGCTTAATATTTACAACAAACAAGACACTGTTTAACTTTTAAAAGATATGGAAGGGAAAAAAGCAACACACAACACAGACTTAAAGGAGAAATCTTATTAGCAGTTACCTATTTTTTTCTCTCTTCTCCTGTTCCTTTCTTTTGACTGTTATTTCAGCTACTTTTGCATCCACATGATTTTCTGATTCCCATCTGTAGGGTAGTATTCTGCCTGAGGAATCTTTTCCCAATAATTTAATTGATAAATTCAATATCAATTTTAAATAAAACACAGTTTGTTTTGGACCATTTGCGTGTTACAAGGCATCTGCACCTACACCTTTTTGAGAAAAACAGTGTAATGGAGAAACCTCATTTGCTGTGTTATGCTCACTTCTTGAACAACAGCAAAAAACCTGGCAAAAACTTTCTATTGTTAACATGGCTGCATCCACACCAGGGATTCTGCTGAGATAGCTGGAATAGGGCAAGAACTTTAGCCCGCATTATCGGTATTTTGTCAGATACTAGTGGAACAAGTCCTCATGGAAAGGAAAGATGGCTTGTTTCTTTAGCCCTTGTACAGGCAAGGATCTATATTGCTCTCAAAACTTAAATGCAGAATTAAAAATCTACTTCTCAGTGACTATAAAGGAATGAGAATTCAAGGTTTTGGTCATAAAAACCCTTTCTTTAGAAATTATGGTATTTTTGGAAGAAAGTAAAGGATATGGATTCTTGATATAGTAGAAAGAGATGTGGAGGCTATCATGGTGGAGACAAAGTTGGAGGAGCATTGAAGGCTTGTTTGCATTCTGAATAAACTGTGCTCAGTGCCCTCTTTTCCATATTAATTTTATAAATTAAAAAGATAACAAAAAGACTGACCCATTCCTACTGTAGTTATTGTCTCTAGGGCATTTTTCTCTTTTATGTTTGCATCGCTTTCTCTAGCCCTCCACGCATTTTATTTTTATTTTTTTAACAATCCTTTTCCATGTTTCCCTAGTTCTTTCTCTATTACAATAACATGATGGTAAGCAATGTCAGGAGGGTTGTGGTTAGAGGGTGGCTGGAATTTTTTTTGAAGTGCTTCGGTATAAAGGCCTGTTCACTTCAACTTTAGGGTGTTAACATCAACATTTAACCTATTTCATAAGTAGCAATGAACCTTCTTATTAGAATCAGTGTTTTGACTGTTGAAGAGTGAACAGTAGATTAAAATTTATGAAAAGGTATGGTGCATTCAGGAAAAAGACCAGTTGTTAAATATAACAACAGGCTATGAAAATCTCAGCTTCTGGAGTCATGTTATTACATGAGATTTAAATTTTCATGAAATAAACAAATAAACCGAGCCATAGTCTTTGCAGTTTCTGACAAAAGCTGAAAGTTAAAGACTCAAAGTTAAGAATGCCAATAGCAAGGACATATTTAAAATGAAATGATTACTAGTTTTTGTGTAATTTAGGTTAGTAGTACTGCACTGAAAATAAAACCAAGAATTCTGTCTAAATAACAGGACACTAATTAAGTGTAAGGTGGTAGGGAGATGTTCCTATCGTGCGTTGTTAATTTCCTCAACCTAAGAATAGGCACAATAAAATGTAACTAGTTATGCTGAAGGCACAATAAAGAAAAGGGTGCTGGAATTAATTCCAAGTGGCAGAGCTGTGGCAACAGTGCAAATAAAATGGCAGATGGCACCGAACTTAAGTAGAGTGGGTAAGGATGTGTCAAAAACTCTGCAGTTGTGTCCTTTTGGCAGTTACTTGAATGGTTTCCTAAGAGCTTTCCTGCTAGGGGCCAAGAAATGCAAGAAGGGAGGCTGAGATGTTTCCTCAGTACGAAACAGCTGCACGGCACAAAGGAACAGAGGCTGCAGTTTGGTTTGCTGATCGCTAGCCTGCTTGAGCTGCTGTTGCTGATGATGACATGAATGCTTTTGTGGGGCTGAAGGCTTTTATAAGCAGCAAAGGAAGGTTGTTTGCATGTGATGTAGTTGCTGTCTTTGCTACGAGATGAGGGTTGCCTCTGTACTTGTGATCTTTGGGGACAAGAGAGGGTTCCTGCTTTAGCTGTGACTTACTAAAGCTCTTGAATTGTGAAAGGACAAAAAATATGAACACAGATGTAAATTGTTGTGCTTTTACTTAACATGCTGTTTCTTTCCTATGAAACCCTTCAGTTTATTTGCAAAACCTTATAACCAAGAGTTTTTTAAATGTAAAAGCAATTATTTTTCAGTATAGTGAGTAACATTGACATAGCACAGCTTTCACTGCTGTATCTGTACTCCGTTTAAAAAATAATAATTGTGATTAGTATACTGAAGATTTTTTTCCCCAAAAAATATAGGAAAATATGTCTTCTAAATAAGAGACAAAACAATTTTTTTTTTTTTGAAAAAGATCCTTGTTGCAAGAAACGTTCAAATTTAAATGCTATAGGAGTAGGTAAACAGTACGTAAACTAAATAAACTTCAGTGGGTCAAATTATGTAGTTTTATAAGTTGAAAGAAGAAGTATTATTAATGTTTTTAAAAGAGAATGAAAATTATTCCACATATATGCTGAATGGTTTTGAACACGTTGAAATAAGAAAACTCCCTTTCTGTATGTTAGAGATAAAAAGCAATATTCTACTGCTATCCAATCAATTTTGCAGTAGAAGGACTTGCAACTGCTACTGGCCTCTACTATATTGAAATGGTTTGAGCATAATAATTTCATGAAGATTTATATCTGTTTTCCTGAAAGGAGAGGAGAATCAGAATTTTAGAATGTGCAAGAAAAAAGTTGTATGGGTAATTTCATCCCATTAAGACAATTTACCTATTCCTTCAAATGATCTGTTACTTTCTCCTTTGCCCTAATGCGATTGTTTCTTATATTTTTTGTGCTTGTTTCTGCTGGTCACTGATATGACACTGTATTTTTCTAGCAGCACAGATTTGTAACTGTGTGGCTCAGATATCAGAATTTTCTTGTGCATTGTTTGAGCAGCTTATGCTTTGCTTCCTTTCAGGAAACTAAGCACACCATTTTTACAGGAAGTTCAGTCTTCACCAGACAGTCAGCAGTCTGACTCTTGCACTTCAGTAAGGGATGTGAGCATGAGCAGAAGGCAAAAATGCATGTAGCTTTTTTTTTTTCTCTCTTTTTCTTCTTGAATTCATATAATAGATATCATATATAAAAGCTTGGCCAGGATGAGTGAGTATTGTCCAGCTGAGTCAGAAAGAGAACTTCCTAGAATGTTTTGGTAGAATATAATTAATACGGAGTAAATAATAATAATAAAAACCACATTTTCCTTTGTGCTAAGTATTGGTGGCAATGATTACATGTTAAGCACATTCAGCTTTGAACTGATCACACAAATCTCTCAGATTATAAATTTTTACATTGCCTTTCCTGTCAGCATATGAAACTGCTGTTTTAGCTGTGTCGGTGTAAAATAAAGTCAGGTTGTCTGTGGGGCACAGGAGGGCTGCAGAGATGGAGGGCTGCCTCTACTCCATGGCCCTGCCAATCCCACCCACGGGCACAGCAGCCAGGTGGGATGGGTGAAGGGGTCCTGTGCCCATCTCCTAGGCCCTGCTCACTGAGAGGGAATGCCCATAGCCGGAGTCAGTAGCAGAAGAGACCCCTCTCAGTGTCTTTAATGTCTGTGTAGATACCTATTGCTTCTCTATCTACTCTCTTATTTATTTATTTATTTACTTATTTTGGTAGGTGGATACCTGCTGCACTCTGCTGTGTTTCTCCTTTTTTGTCCCACTGACAGTCATTGTATTAATCACCCACTCTGTAGGAATCTGCAGTAATGACAACCTAGGCATTGTTGTGGACCTGATGTCTAATCCCTGCTTTCTGACACAGAATTTCCATTTTCCATCATTCCACTGTTGCTGAATGTGGCTGACTTTTGGCCCGGGCTCCTCAAGCCTTTCTGACCTTGAGCAGAAGGGAAGCTGTTGCTTCAACTCTAGATTACTGTGCAAATACAACATGTTTATCTTCATTTAATTTAATTGCTTAACAATGAGTGGATTATCATTTAATTATTTCCTTACTTGTAAAATTTGTAGCAAATGCTTCAGCTGTAGTAGATTTTACTTATGATTTTTTTTCCTTCCCTATTGCTTTTCTGCGCTCGCAAACTGAAGTGTCTCAGCTCACTGTATATTTTTCCCTTCTCTATCTCCTTCCCCTCCAGTGCTGTCGTCTTGTGGGTGGTTGCTATCTACTCTTTTTTCTTTTGATGTTTTTGCCCTACTATTGTTTTAATAATGTAAAAACCCAAGTCTTAGCCTGTTCCTTGTGGTTAGTACCCATTTGCTTCTCCTATTCCATTTTCCTTGCAGCTGTGCTTTACCCTTTTCTTCCTTTGGTTTTCTGGTACTTGATAGCTGATGCCAAACCTAGCATCAACTCTGGATTGCTAGAAAGAATAGCAGAGAGAAAATGAATGCAGCAAAGGTTCAGAAACTCAGGTATCAATTTATGTATTTCTATTTTTGTACCAATTTTCTTTTTCTTTTTTCTCCCCACTGCCTTTTTACACGCTCCATTCTTTGTTGCTGTCCTGCTGTTTTTACTCCTATTTCTTTCTTTCTGCATGTTGTTGGTTTTGTTAATAGCAGCATTGTGCAATGCTTAGAATTATAGGGATGATGAAAGACAAAGCGATAAGAGCAGGGGGGCAGACTGATATCTGAGTTGGAGCACTTTGGAATCTTCAGAAATTCTGTCTGCAGAAATTCAGAAATGTGGAGGACTTGAAATCAAGGGAACAGTGAATGTTAAGGGAATAAATTTCAAGCATTTGCCTTTATGCCCTTTTTAAAAACAAACAAAACAAACAAAAAAAGTACAGCCAGTTTCTGTATGTATTTGTTTGAGTTTTAAAGAATACTGAAATCTCATCATCCTATAACCCTGTATATAGGATCAGTAGTGAATAAATCTGACCTTTGGCTGTTTTCTCACTCAAAGGTGAGTGCTGAATGGGCTAGGCTGAGAAGCCAGGACTGCTATTTGCCTCACCATTTCATGGTTTCTGCTACAGTGCAACAGTGACTAGCCCATGGTTGTTGGGCTTTTGAGGAAGGGAGCAGAAGATGGTGGAGCCAAGAGGACCTGTTTGTGCACTTGCACAGGTTGTGGTTGTTAATGACACTGAGGTTATCTCTCCTAGCCGGTATATCCTGTTGTGTCGCTTATGAGGCAATACCCAGCAAGAGATATCCTGTTATTTGTAGCTTCTCTTTGAAGTTTATTTGATTTGGGAACAAGTAACACAATGGTGAGAGGCATCGAAAATCTTCCAAATGATTGATTTAATGTATTAGTTTCATGGGACTCCAGTGTGTCTTTATGCAGTGGTATAACCATATGTTGTAATATGTACTGATTGCATAAGTGCTGTAATTGTCATGCCAACAGCTTGGATTACTTTTTTGCATGTACTGGTTAATTACCCTTCCTTTTAAAATTAGAGCTTCAGAAGCAAGCCATGCTGTTCCTCAGTGAGATGGGATTGTGTTGTTTTTGTACCCCTTTGTATCTTTTACAGTTCTGGGGACTATTTCCACATCTATTAAATGACCGATTATTAATGGTCTAGGAATAGATCACTTTCACCACTTCAGAAATTAACAAGCCTAATTCTCTGATTCTTAATTTGTGCATTATTTTGTTTTCATATCCAATATCTACAAATCACTGTGCATTAAAAAGCAAAATTTAACAACGAGAACTACAAAAAAAAAAAGATCACAATTTCTCTTAATAAGTATGCTATGTGGAAAACATACGAAGAAATAACTAAGCATTTCACCTTAAATACAAAAAAAATCACCTTCAGAAGTCATTGATTAATGTGTAAATGACCAACAATATGCACGTGGAATTCTGGAATGTTGATCATAAATTAATCTGGCATTACACGTCTGTGCAATGACAGTTGCTACTGTAAGTATTTCTACAGTTGTTTGTTCTCAAGAAGTGAAAAACTGTATTCTGTGTTAAGAACTGTATTCCACTTTATGTAGATGTAGATTATCAACCACCACGTTATGTGAATCATTTTTATTTCTAACTATGTTGTGTTCTAGAAAGAATTTACATATCATTTGCAAAGTTTATCATAGATGCCAATATTTTCAGTCTCACAAAACTACTGCTAATGATGGCAAGATTTGTGTATGATAAAGAAGGAGAATTTTCTAATGGTAATTAGAAGACAAAAAGATATTTGTATTTTGAGATAACTGTTAAAAGACAGGTAACTGAAAAGAGTTAAGGCCTCACTCAATCCAGCAATGATAAAAAATTTGCTGTTGCTGTTATTTAAAAAAAAGAAAAGAAAAAAGAAAAACCAAAAACACTTCAGGGAAGAGGATTTGTAAATACAGAAATTCACTCCACATGTTCAGTGGGAATGCCTATCAACTTTGTAAACCTCTGGCTACCAGCCTTTTTCATGCTTCCCTGTGTTAAATGCTGCTTTTGGGGTATGTCAAAGACATCTTTAAACAATTTCTGCAACCCTTCAAACAATGTGTAAGGTCCCGCAGAGCTTCCAGAGGAAAGCACTGCAGGTGTCTTTGCACAGATTTAAGAGTACACTTGGCACCTTCTTGTGCACTTGTGTCGCCTTCTCAACCCATAAACACACATGCACACGTATTTGCCATTCTTGTCAGCCCTTCATGGACTGAGAGCTGACAAGCTAAAATGTCTTTTCCCTTTGTCCCCCTACAGCCCTGTTGCTGTTATACCTGGTGCTCTCTGGATGTGTTCTCAGACATATTTTAACAAAGTGTTCTCAGTGTGGGTCTTGTAAAACTCAGCAATTTTACTACAGTATTTTCTTTACAAAGAACATCCTGTTTCATAATAATTTATTGTATTCATTTGAAGATGTCCCCATGTCTTACAAGAAGCAATTCTTAAAAGGTAGTTGATGCTGTTAGTTGGAACTTTGTTTTCCTTGTAAAGTCAGCATGGTATAAAAAATTCAGTGTAAAAAATTGATTTTAAAAGGTAGATTGTACCTTGATGGTACCTTGTTATTTAGTTAATGTATGCTTTCTATGATATGGAAGCTGCAGTATATGCTATTTATGTCCTAGAAAATATTCAAAAATAATTGCTGACAAAAGCCACTTCACAGGTTGACTCAGAAGTACATCTTGTAATCTGATTGTTAATATTCTGGATAGCTAGGCAGAGGAAACTATTGATGTAGTTTGAAGGTCTGCATAGAGACTAGTCAGGATTTTAGTTAAAATGTGATGAGGAAGAGAGATTGAGATATTTGAGTTCTTCCAGCTTCACTGAAATTTTATGCTTATTGAGCATATAAATGCATACAATTTGTAATATTTTTGAAAAGGTAAGATTTTTTGCTAGTCAGTTTGAACTGTTGCCTTTTATATCTTAGGAATTTATGTCTTTTCCAGAAGCAATGTGGAATCACCTTAATTTTACTCTAGAATACAAGTAGCTCCTAGTTTTACTATAAAATCCATGACTATCTGTCATTTGCTTTATTTTCCCCCTCAAGCCTGGGTTTGTGTTATGAAGAAGTACTGATAAGAAACAGAGGCCTGATTCTTACCTTCCTTGTATGTGGTCTCTTCAGCGTGATCCATGCAGAGCGAGTAGAAGCAGCTACCGCTGAGATCAAACAATTTCCCAAGCTCAAATTAGCATGTAGATCTTGGCTTTCAACATTAATGGACCAAAGCAGGACCTCTATATTTCCTAAAAAAAAAAGTTCATCCACTTATTGTTTTTGCAACTTTTTTGGGAGGCAGAGAATTGTCAAGCATATTCTGAACTGAAATACTATTCTGTATTTTCTCAATATGTGAAAATGTCAAAGGTTATATTTTTTTACACCCACCAGTTTTGCATTTTTATTCCACCCTAGTCCACCTGCAAAAATATTGTTTCTATGGCCTGATCTGATGTCATGAACTAATGTGTCATAAACTAAGAAAAACAGTGCTCTTACCTCTCCAGGTATGTAGTCAGATGATCCAGGCTATAAGTGGAAAGGTTTTATTTATTTATTTATTTATTCGCCCCCCCCAGCCATCGGTGATGTTGGCCAGACTATCAAACTCCATAGGCATCTGTATCAGGTGCCTTGGAATTGCTTTTGATGTGATTAGGGTACTAATTAGCTGTCTCAATTTTTCTCTCCCTCCTGATGTTTTCTTTTGATTCACTTTGACTCTGAGGAGCCTGTATTCTGTGTTGTTTGTTTTTGTGTTGTATTTTAGATCCCTAATGATAGCTTAAACTGTCCTCTTTT
This sequence comes from Cygnus olor, assembly GCF_009769625.2. Classification (NCBI taxonomy): domain Eukaryota; kingdom Metazoa; phylum Chordata; class Aves; order Anseriformes; family Anatidae; genus Cygnus; species Cygnus olor. The sequence continues at coordinate 27,851,309 of NC_049169.1, read as the reverse complement.
TGTTGAGTATTTCCCTGTGTTTACATACATTTTTCTGTTAAATGCATACATCAGGACTTTTCTCATAAGAATAGCTGTTATTTTCTAGAGGTGTAAACCGTGTATTGTCAGTGTGTATATATATGTGCTTTGGATTTTACAGTCCAAATGAGAATGTGCATAGTTACTTCATCCAAAACTATCAAAATCATAGCAAGTGCTTAGTACTTTAATATTTATTCACCAGATAGTAACATTACAATTAAATTATTATGTAAAGCCAGTTAAATAACAGCAGAAGTTATTGTATTAAGGCCCACTTTGCAAGGAAACCAATGACAAGGAAGCAGTGAAACACGCTAATAGATTATATGCTATAGCAATATATTGCCTTTTTATTGCTTTTCCACAGGCAGCAGATTCATGTATAGTTATTACTAGCTACATTATCTGCTAGTTTTCTATCAAAAAAGATTCAATCTATTGAATCATTAATCCAATATTTATCATTCTTATTGAAAATCCACTAGTGTTAGTACTGTATAAAATATTGACTTAAATGTACTGGTTTTGCTAAAGATTAAAAACATATTAACCTAAAAAGCACAGTATTTCTTAGGACATTTGAAACTATTCATTCTGGATGTTTAAACTGACAATATTTCTGTGTTGTGTGAGGAATGATTTTTTATTTCTTTAAAAATCTTTGACATACAGTAAGTGACCAATGCCATACTGATTTGAAGATGCTGAATGTTCATACAACTCATATTTGAAATTTTGATGTGTATTGCATTAGTTACTGAATATCAAGAATAAAATTTTTGCTCATACATAGAGTGCAAAATGGGATCTTTTGTAGCAGCACACGGCCTGTTTAGAATGATATAACAGGCGCTGAATGTTCACATATCAAACAAAATGCCATCTTTCTGTAGAAAAGAGGTGTCAAAAAGTTTCTTTGTACCTTTAACGCATGTGATTATGTAGTACAAAATGCAGAGTTTGTAAAATTTCTTGAATATACAGGCAAAAAATGAATAATTCAAAACAACTCATAAGTTCTACATTCTATTGTATCTTTTATAACGCAGGCAGAAGATAGCATTGTGTTCCCAGTAGAGCTGAATTTGCACAAGTTACACCTCTGAAAATGCCAGATGGTCTATGGTCTACTTTTGAGAGCTGTCACATATGTAAAGATTTGAAAAAAGAAAGACAGCTGAATGAGAGCAGTGGATCATTAAAGAGAGAGTGAGAGTCCCTGGGTATCACTATGTTTTAAGAAGCATTGTGTCGTTCCCCATATTACACTTCTTTTTTTTTTTTTTTTTTTTTTTTTTTTTTAAGATATACACAACCTTTAAAAAATAAGGTAAAAATATTTCTGTTTTAAACTGAGTGGTTGTAGCTTAATCTTGGAACTGTCAATTGCTTTTGTTCTTTATGCTAGAATGCGGTCATATGGTTCCTAATTGGTTTCAAGTGTGTTTTAACCATAAGATTCAAGTCTCCCTAGTGCAAAATTATCAATAAAGTTAAAATAAATTTAAATTGAGATAACTAATCCATTTGGGGTTTTATTCCATTTTGATTTGACCTGCGTATCACATGTGAATACTGTAAAGCCAGTCAGCTAAAAAGTTGTATGGTAATGCTGAAAGATTGAAGTAAGAGTACTTTGGAAACAGGATTATTTAAAAAAAAAAAAAAAAAAAAAAAAAGATCCCCCGAAATAAACAAAAACCCCACAACACCACTACAGTAGTAAAAATACTAATAAAAGCAAAAAAAACAAACAACAAACAACAAAAAAAAAATGTTTAGATTCCCCATGACTTACCATTCACCCACAATTTGACAGAAAAGCTCAAAAAGCTTGTAATTTTGTAGATTGAATTTTGGATAATCTCTCACAGAATAGAATCATAGAATATCCTAAGTTGGAAGGGATCTGGAAGGATCACTGAGTCCAACTCGCTGATCCCCAAAAGGGCCACCCAAAAATCAATGGGTGATGACATGTCCGAGAGCATTGTCCAAATGCTTCTTGAACTCCAGCAGGCTGAGTGCCATGACCACTGCCCTGGGGAGCCTGTCCCAGTGCCTGACCACCCTATGGGTGCAGAACCTTTCCCTAACACCCAGCCTGACCCTCCCCTGTCCCAGCTCCATGCTGTTCCCTCGGGTCCTGTTGCTGCCCCCAGAGAGCAGAGCTCAGCGCCTGCCCCTCCGCTCCCCTCGTGAGGGAGCTGCAGGCTGCCATGAGGCCTCCTCTCATTCTCCTCTGCTCTGGGCTGAATAAAACAAGTGATTCCAGCTGCTCCTCATACTTCTTCCCCTCATAACCCTTTATCATCTTTATAGCTCACCTTTGGACACTCTGTAATGGTTTTATGCCATTAAAAGCACCAGAAATACACAAACAATTGCAAAATGCTACCACCAATTTATCTGTCTTGAAAAAGGTCATAACTGTCAGTTTAGAAACTTCAGAAACTTATGCTGGTAATGAGTCTGCTCCTGTTTTGGGCAAGAGGAAACTCTAAAAAACTTGTTTTGGGGCTCCCATTGTAGTCTGGAAATGTAAACAGCAAATAAGGGCTGGAATTGAATTCCAGAGGCAAGAAAGTACCCTGCTTGTGCTTCTGCTCATACATTTTTCAAGCACTATTGCAAAACTGAAAGGAACAGCAGCTTTGGTATTGCCATTGAAAACATTTTTAGGCAAGTTAGTTTGAGTGTCAGGATACCTTTGTACTCCTACTCTGTTGGCCTGGAAGCTCACGAGCAGTTACTGTTGGTAATGGAAGGGAATCATTTTGTCACTGCCGCATCTTTGGGGAGGCTAATAGCATAAATGTTCCTCTAGTCCTCCTTTCTTACCTGCAACAGAAATGTTTCACTTTTGTAAAGTAGGTTTACAGTTGGTGTTACTTTGGCCTAGACTGATTTGTGCAGTGTAGGGTATCTTCTTGAAATCTTAGTTGCTGTGACTAAAAATGTCTAATGGAAAATAAAAACAAACACACACACACCTTTTTTTTTCTTTTTTTTTTTTTTTTTTAAGTATTTAAACCTGGATTTAGTTTAAGATTAATCTAAAGTTTAATCTGGACAAGTAAACGATAGTTGGAGGAACCAATCTGAGAATGGTATCAGTGTCCTTGATAAAAGGGAAGTGTTGAGGCTTTATTAGGCAAATTCAGAACTGAGAGTCCTTTAGAGACCATGCTGGTCTGTGTGTCCTGATAGAATCACAGAATGGTTCGGGTTGGAAGGGACCTTAAAGATCACCCAGTTCTAACCCCCTTGTCACGGGCAAGGACACCTCCCACTAGACCAGGTTGCTCAGGGCCTCATCTAACCTGGTCTTGAACACCTCCAGGGCATCCGTAACCTGTTCCAGTGCCTTTCTACCCTCATAGTAAAGAATTTCTTCCTTATATCTAAGCTAAACCTACCCTCTTTCAGTTTAAAACCATTACCCCTTACCCTATCAGTGCACACCCTGACTCCCTCCCCAGCTCTACTGCAGGCCCCCTTTAGGTACTGGAAGGCTGCTCTAAAGTCTCCCCAGAGCCTTCTCTTCTCTAGACTGAACAACCCCAATGCCCTCAGTCTGGCATAGGAGAGGTGCTCCAGCCCCTTCATCATCTTTGTGGCTATTGGTAGTATTTTAGTATTTGTCCAAAAGTTTAATCATGTGTATCTGAAGTGAACAGTGTAGCTGTCTCTTTTAAATGAAACTAACTATAATTATCTACACATATATTTTTTTATATATTCTATGTCATATAATATACTACATATACCTAATATAGTATACATACAAAGCTGTACTGTGAAATCATCAGAAAATGTATGTGAATCATTTAAAAATAGAATGAATTGCAGTCCTGAACAGTGTTTTCCTTTACTACTGGTACTGTCTAATCTCTCTGAGAGTTCAGTGAAACTCTTAAAGAAGGGGCAGGGGGGCTTTTTCCTTGACATTAAATTTATAAATAGTCAAAGATAGGCCTTCTTGAAAACCTCTTTATGTCTAAGCAAGATAACAGTATTTTGATTAGGAGATGTGATTGGTCTGATGCTTTATGATTATGAAATCTTGTTGTGTTACTATCTTTATAGTTTAATTAGTTTCAGAACTTAGCTTTTTTTTTTTTTTTTTTAGCTTCTTGAAGATTTTGACTGCTTTTGTTCTTCCCAGCAATCCATGAGTTTAAGCTCAAACTGGTGTTAGTTACCTGAATACTCTTATTCATTGCTAATATACTGGTCTCTGGTGGCTGCCTTTCAGGGTGGTCCTACCTTGTCACTCCGGTTATTTTCTGAAGACTGGCAGTTTCACTTCTCTTTCTGCAGTCTCTATCTTCTTTTCCACACAATTTTCTCCTTTTTGTTTGTGTTTTCTCCCATTCTTCATCTGGCTTTCTTTAACCCAACTTTATTTCAGTTTTAATATTTTTTTTCTGCCAGTCCTGACTTCTTCCCATTCTTCCTGGCTTCTTCCCATTGCTTATCTTGTTCTCTCTGTCCAGTTTAGAGAGCTACGAAACAGTGCAGTGCTGAATGGGGGTTCTAGGTCTCATCTAGACATGAGGCATATTTTTAATAAAATAAAAAAATATTACATAACGGTACTTTAATAACGGTTACATTTAATTGTAATTATTTGTAATCCAGAGGTATTTTTTGCTTTCTTGTTTTGATGGGGGATGTTAACTTTTCAGTCTGTTCTCTGATCAGTAAGTAAGAACAAAGAATGTTACCTTCCCAGTCTTGCCTGAAGTGTTCAGTTATCAATTTACAGTTTTAATTAACACTTTCTTTCCCTTTCATTTTAAGCACAACCTCAACGCTTGCCTCAGCCAAATACTTCAGCACTGGAAAGGGGTGAGGAAGAAAGTGGCAAAGTACAAAATGGCCATGTGGGCCTGAGTAATGGAAGTGGAATTCACAATGGGGTCAAGCACACATCTGCAGACAACAGAAAACTTTCAGCTCCTGTTTCAGAAAAAATGCACAGAAAAATTCAGTCCACCTTGTCTGTCAACAGTGACGGCAGCAAGAAGAGTAAAATAAGCTCTGCATTTTCTCAAAAGCCAGGTACTTCACCTGAAGGTAAGCAGAATTTTTTATTAAAAAAACAAACTGAATAAAGACTAGCCAAACCCCATTCTCACTAATAATTACACAATCAACTGAAAGTAATTGAAGAGCGTGACTCATGCTCCAGAAGCAAATAGAAATCATTATGATAAAACATAAGTTACTTCCCCAAAGGAAAATATTAAGTATTTGAAGGAAATTGAAGCAATGGGAGATTTCTTGCTCTCAAACATTTGGCCAGCATAGTCTGGTGATGTTTAATTCTTTGTAGTTAGTATTCTGAACTGATAGAAACTCCTGTCAACGTTGTCACAGGTACACCAGAAAAATGTTGAAGCACTGTTTCAAAACATACTAAGTACTTAATTGTGTACTTAATTGTATGCTTAAATACATAGTAAATACTACATTGTTAATACTTAACAATGGCAGGTTCCATGAGGGTAGAGTTTGTTTTTAAAAATGTTCTGGAGATATTCTGACTAGCTGTGAGGTCTGAACACTAAATAATAAAATCTGGAAATGTGCTTTGATGATGAATGTGTCTTATGCTATTTTTAGGCTGTAAATAATTTAATGAAAAAGCTTCATATTCCCAATGCACAGCTTAAATAAACAAAAGTAAATAATTTTGCCTTATTTTTTTCAGCTCTGTATGTGTTTTCACTGCTCGCAATTACTCTAATGGTCCCAGAGTTCCTGAGCCTCTACTCAATCCATTGCCTTCCCATTAGCACTAATATACTCAGAGAGCTTTGCTCCTGCCCATTACAGGAAGGGTGCAGAAGCTCTATAAATTTTATTGGTTTGAGGCAGGCTTTCTTTCAGAATGCAGGTCAGATCCATAGGTGCATTTAATTAAAAAAATAAATTCTTGGGGGGTAAGAAAGACACAGATTCTCAGAAAAATGGGGAGACTGTACTGTTCAGTGAAGTGAGGAGGATTCTCAGCCTGGATGAAAGCAAAAGGGATCAGAAAGACTGTATGTATGTAGTGGCTTGGGTGAAACCCACTGGTTTCAGTGGACTGACTTCTTTTGGCTTCTACTACTTCAATAAAACCTACCGTGTGCATCTATGTAATAATATCAAGTAGAGCTTCACTTGTACTGGGCCATGGGCTGGTCTTCCTTGCTGTGGTTTATTTTCATATAGATTTTCAAGAACCTAATGTTATTTTTCAGTTGTGCTTTCAGTTTTAAAATTTCTTTCCAAAATCGAGATTTCATACTTGCTATATTCCCCTTATCTCTTCCTGTTATGTGAAAAACAGTTCATACTCCAGCCTTGCATTTTTCTTATATATTGTTCAGTCATGCAATATCAAAAAACTGGAAGTCAAGAGAACTAGATCTGTTCACATAGCTGATACAAAGTGGCGGTTGCTGAATTAAAGATATTCAAACTCTGAAAAAGAAATTCTAGCATTCTAAAGAGATAGTGTCTGCCCCGTCCATGCCGTTATATACTTATTTATGGTTAACACTTCCTTTTTCTTCTAAAATTGCAGTTTAATTGCATTTAAACCAATAATACATTCACTTGATGAATATGTCTAACTATGTAAAACCAGAAGAGCACACTGTCAAGTTCTGTGACTGAGGGTTTCATAGACACTCTTTCGAGACGGTATACAGAAAATAATTTGAATATAAGTTCTACAACTTCTTCATATTCTGAATCTTCACTTTTGCAGGCAGAGGTATTTTTGTGAGCAGTTCTGTCTTCTGATCTAATGACATTTCTCTAGAAACTATTGAAAAGATTCACAGAACGATGGGAAAAGATAGGAAGTTATTTGAAATTATTTTCCCTCCCCTCCCCCTCCCCTTCCATCCACCTGCATTTTTATATGAAGATCTAGACTATGGAGTCAAGTCAGCATTCCAAGATATGCTGTTTAGAAACACTTCACGTCCAGTGAGGCTTAGGAGGGTGTAAGTGCATTCACTAACTCTGCTCTTCCCCTGCATCTGTTATTAATCCATATCATCCCTGAAGAAATCTTACTCAGCTCCATGACTTACACTACAAAAACAAAAAACAAACAAAATAAAAAGCACAAGGAATTATGAAAGAGTTGGAGTTTCTCTTTTAAAAGGGCAGTTTTTTAAACACTATTTCAGTTCTAAGTATTTTTCAAGGGACTAGATAGGTTTCACTGCATGTTGTGGAAAAAAAATATATTTTTTTAATTCACAATAATATTAATAATATTTAAAATGATTTATGTCAGAAGTGTCACAGTTCTTGCAAAACTGTGATCTGTAGGCCACTGTCAAAGTGAATTGTCACTTTGCACCTATGATATGTAGCACAGAGCAACCTTGGAAACCTGAAAAGAAATTGAAAATGAGTAAAAAAATGAGACAATTTAGTTGCTACTTTTGGAAGCTTTTGTTTAACTACAGACAAGGGGAGAAGAAAGCAGGAACAGTCCAAAGCAACTTAAAGAGGGAAGGAAATCTAAAGGAGACGGCAATGAGGCAGCTGAACAGTAATCTAGGTGTTAGGAAATGAAGAGAGAGAGGTAACTGAGTACATACAAGTGTATCAGAATGGTGGACACAAATAATAATGATGTACCCAGGGCTGGAGGAGGAAAAGTGGAAAGAAAGTGGGCAGTGGGAAGGATGGAAGAGGGATTTAATTAATGGAATAGGTGGAGAGGAGGGGCAAAATGAAATAAACACTAATTATTTTGTAAAATACAAGCCAAGTTTTTTACCAAAAATGTATGAAGCTTGATGATAAACATTTTTTTTTTTTTCCTCTTTTCTCTCTTTCTCTCTCCTTTCTCTCTCTCTCTCTTTTCTTCTCTCTCTTCTTCTTTCTTTCTCTCTTTCTTTCTTTCTCTTTCTTCTTTCTTTCTTCTTCTTTCTTCTCTTTCTTTCTTTCTTTCTTTCTTTCTTTCTTTCCTCTTTTCTTTCTTTCTTCTTTTTTTGCTTTTTTTCTCTCTTTTTTTTTTTTTTTTCTTCTTTTCTTTCTTTCTCTTCTTCTTTCTTTCTTTTTCCTTTTTCTTTTTTTAAAAAAACAATTGTTTAAAAGAAGTAAATGGTGGAGAGAGAGAGAATACAGGTTTTCAACGGAGCTCTCACTTGTGGTCAAGTTGCTGTGACCTCACAGATTAAGTTTGTTAGGGTAGCAACCAAATTCTGACAACCTGTCATAATCTGAGTTTAGGGTGGCACTTCACGTATTTGAAAGGTTGAGAGCATGCAACTACTGTGCTCATCTGGACAGGGTAGCTCATTAAACTACTGTAAGCAGATCATGAGCCAGACCCCTTTATGTATGGCAGATCTTTACTTCATTCCTTCCCAGGCTCCCTAAACCAGAGAGACAGGACAAGGCATCTTCTTTCCAAGGATTTTTTTTTTTTCAAAAATAGGTCATTGGGTGTAATAAGGCTAGATGCAGGAGAGAGGTAGATAAAGAAAGCCTGCAGCATGTGTTGCATGTGTGTGTGTATGTGCATAAACACAGGAAGAGCTTTTTCCCTTTTTCTTCTTCCCCTTCTCCTTTCCCTTTCTTCCACTCTCTTCTCCCCTTTTTTCTTTCTTCTTTCTCCTCTCTCTCCTCTTTCTCTCATTCTTTCCCTCCTTTTCCCACTCTCTTTTTCTTTCTCAAACTTTCTTTCCTTCTCTTTCATCCTTTCTTTCTCTCCTTTTCTTTCTCATTTTCTTTTTCTCTCTCCTGCTTTCTCCCTCCTTTTTTTTTTTTTTTTAATTTATTTCTATATACACTCCTGAATTGGTCCTATCAGCCCTTAGATAGCTACTTAATTAATATCCTGCAAATCTCTTTACTTGCCAAAATTTCCATTGTTATCTTTTGGAACTTGCTTTAAACTGGAGTTCTGTCCGAGCAAGAAGTACTTTAGTACTTTAAACAGTTTTTTGTTAGACAAGGTTGTGTCAGAAGGCAACTAACATTATCATATGGTCAAAACTATAATTTTTAAGAAAATATTTTGAAAAGCAGTGTGCTTTGTGTGCAGGTTTGTAGTTTTGCTTGCATAGAAATCTTGGCAGATGTTTTACACATTGTGTTAAATGAACGAGTGGAACACAGGGCCTGTAATGAAGGAAGATCTTTCCACAGCATCCATTTTATAAGGTCACAGTCCAGCTGGCATCTAACTAGTGTCGGTATTTGCCTTCATGAACAATGGAAATGAAAGCTGCAGATTTGAAGGAAGTCTTAGGTATTGTAAATTGGCATGTTTCATAGTATTTCTGTATGTTTAACATACTGAACCTGGATCATTTTTCTTCTGAAGTTACATCTGTATTAAGAGTTTAGAGTATAGACTTTGACGAAAGTTTCTATTGATTTTGCAGTGTTCTGTTCATTTTGCCTGTTCAGGCAATATTTTAATTTTCTTGATCAAGAGAGATGATCGTTTTCTATTTTAAAATGTTGAAATATCACCTGTCATAATTTGTAACTTTATTGACCCTCATCTAAATAAATGGAGCTCTGTTTTCCAGGGATAGCTATACTCCATCTGACATGTCAGTTTGTTCTGTCTGGATTTCTTTTTTATTTCAGAATTTTAGTGGACATGGTGAATTTTCTAAAAGAGGATGGGTAGCAGAAGCTGCACAGGAACTCCACATATTATGGGCACGGCATTGTGTTAGCGTGTGTGCAGCTGCTCTTTAAGCTGACATCCCACCTCTGGGTAACACACACCTTTTAGAAACCTGCGCTGGGGCGGTTTCTCCATGGCTCACCTCCTGTTTGTAGCTGAGTGCTGTGCTGCTCTGGCCAGGGCTATTATTCCTGGCCATGGCTTATCCCTGCCTGCGCTGGTGGCAGGAAGCCTACAGCGCCTGCTGGGGCTTCTGTTCAGGGCGCTGCGGGGGCCCGGCACGAACACACCGCTGAGGACCTCAACCGGCACTTTGATTGCAGGTTTGCCCTTTTTTGATTCTTGCTGTGAGACAGCAGAGTGCCTGAGATTTGTTTTGAGTTGTCTGAACTCGGTGGATATAGTTAGTAAAAAGCTGACCAAGGTCAGTATGCTGTAAGTGAGCTTATTTACCATAACAGACAGGGAAACCTTTTATCATATGTGATCTGCCTGCTTGGTATGAAAGCTTATTGGGTCAGTTTGTGAGAGGTTAGTGTCAAACATTACAAAAGCAGCACAGATCAGCCTGCCTGCGTGTTTCTCTGTACACTTTCTTTTTCAGTTTAACTTCTGCAGATCTTGTACAGTTTAGATTATAGTTCTCTTAAAATCTGTTTCTTAAGCAAAGCTGCACCTTTTCATAAAAATGAAAAGGAGGGGATAAAAGGGAAGTTGAAATAAAAGAAACATATGTATCAGTATTTAAAATAAATTAGATATCAGAACAATGTGTGTATGCAAAGGTTTTAGAAATAAAAAATGTGCAAATGTTTGAGGACATGTACATAGACAAAAATTAAAGTTGTTTCATTGTTAATATTATTTCTTTCCTTAACTGAACATAGCTATTATAACTGTGATAAGACATAATGTGGGGCTCCCTGGGCTTTGAGTATCAGTGGATAAACAGTTTTAAGATTTAAGCTGCTAGTCTGGATATTGTCTGAGATAACGTTTATAGCCCAGTTAAAGTAGGTGTTATTTGTAACATACATTCTGGCTACATCAGCGCAAGGTAGCTGGAATTACATGTATGATCTAAGCAACAAAAACTTGGACAAGTTTGCTGAGCTTCTATTTGCCTTGGCATTGTTTTAAGAGTTTTCATGAAGTTCCCTAGCAAATCTGTGACTTTTGGGGATGTGCCAAAGGTCTAAGGAAACAGCTTTAAACAGCTTTACTTACACTGATATTTAAAAACGCTTCATGATGACCCTTTTAACTTCAGGTCAAACTTTCATCCCAGGATAATAATGAAAGGATAATCGTGGATGAGCTTGTGTTCTGAAAGTGAATCTGTTTTTTTTCCACTAACAGTGGGTTGGTCTAATAAGATATATTCTCACTGCCTACAGACCAAGCCTATCATAACTTATGTCGTCCAGCATAGTTTCTGGGAGCTTGAGTCCTACTCAACAGATGTGATACAATGTTTTGCCTGGCATGGTGTAGTTTGGAAGTCTGAAGGAAAGTCTTCGTTGATGGTGGTCTTATGTAATGAGAAATAGACTAATTTATTCTCTCTCTGTGAAAGTATTTAAGTGAAAAGTTAAATTCCAAGAAACTTGGAAGTTAACTATTTATCAACAGTGCTGCATCATGAACAGCAAGGAAGATGCAGTTTGGTCCTTAGTAAAAGGGCACCCCAAATTCTTATTTTCATGACTATTTCTAATGGGAAAAAAATTAAAAAAACCTTTTATCCTAAAAAATAAAATAAAATAAAAATATCATTTATATCACTTTAAGCGAGCTTCTCTTTAAGGTAACATAGGTGTTGTGTCACAACTTATATTGCTGTATCATTTCTTTAACAAACAGGCTAAAATATGTTCAAAGTTTCTGGAAAACATATTATCAGGCCTTAAGATCATCAAATTTACTTTTTACATTTTTTTCCCAATATATAAATTACGTTTAATTCCAATTGGAATAATTTGTTCCACTATTCACTCATCTGCAAAAACTATTAGGATTTTGATGTAGTAAGTTCAAAGAGTGGAAATTAAGTATAGTCTTAACATGTTAAATTAGTTGGTATTGGAACCAGGAAGAATTATCAGGGAGTGCAAACAGTAAATTACGAATTAGTGGTCTCCAACATGGTACTGATAAACCTGGGGTTCTCTCTTTGGGAGTTTTATAAATCTTCTTCATAGATGGCTTTCTCTGACCATGGTATCCTACAACAGCAACCAAAGGAAGTGTTTTTAACTCTATAAATTTTTATTTGAAACTGGCAGATTGGGGTATGAATATGGGTACTAGTCAAGAATGTGCAAGTTTTGTGTAGTATAGATATAAACATAGAAGCATAGAATATCTTGAGTTGGAAGGGACCTACAGTGATCATCAAGTCCAACTCCACTCAAAAATCAGACCCTATGTCTGAGAGCATTGTCCAAATTCTTCTTGAGCTCTGGCAGGCTCAGTGCCAAGACTGCTCCCTGGGGAACCTGTGCCAGTGCCCAACCACCTTCTCAGTGAAGAACCTTTTCCTAACATCCAGCCTGAACCTTGGACCCTGGAGATATGTTATGAGACATTAAGGTCTTATGTCACTGCTATTACGAAAACCACCGTGACTGCATCTTTTCCTCGTATTTATAATTGCATCGGTAGATAAGAAGTTAAGAAGTAGGAGTCATACATGGAAGTAATTTTTCCAGCAATTCATCCAGGAAAAAGGTATTGCTGATGTTTAGAGTCATGATTCTGAATTCAGCTGGTCAGGCAGAGCTAGGTAACAGCATGCTTTGTCAAGTGTTGAATACACAAGGAAATTAAAATAAACAACAACAACAAAATTCTTTTAGTGTTTCAGTCAGTGAAGAAGAGGTGGAAAGACCCTCACAGAGTTTGTGCCATAGCACTAAAGGCAAAGGCAAAAAATTATTATTTCTTTCTGTTATCTTGAGCCATATTTGGTAGCTGTTACCTTGCAAATATTATCATTTAAACCAATATGGCCTCTACTTTTAAGTATCGAGTGTAAAGGGAAAAGATTTTTTTTTTTTGTGGGTCCAAAAAGTGCTGTCCCTTTTGGTTTAATTTATGAATTGTGTATCTTGTCCATCAATAAAGATGTATGTTATAATTTATGTAAATGTTTAGTTTTTACCCTTCAATTTTGCATATCCCTGTATGAAGCACGCAAGATTTGTTTGAGCATCTCATTTTCAATACTGATGCTCATAAAGTTTTATTAAGGTGTTTTGTTTAAAAGATGTTTGTAGAACAAAATTTGTTATGGTACTCGCTTCTTGCAGTTGTATTTTAAAGATGTAAAATACTAAAAATCTCAGTTCTTCAAATATGAAGGCTTCTTAGATACAACTCGGCTTCTTTATCTTTTTCCTTTGCATTAAAAGAAAATCTGAAAGGAGATTGTACCTGAACAAATTTAACACCATCTCCATGACAACCAGCTAATTAATCGCTATTGGTATGGCTTTGGTCCTCTTCAGTGAACTGATACTCCCCAGCTTTATTTCACATGTCTTCTGTGTTTTCTATGAAGGTCATTTATTTAGTGACAGCATTTCCTTGGAAAAAGCAGCCTTTTTAGTACAGGCAACAACTGTCTTTAGAAATAGCTCAATCTTACCTGCATTTTTCTTCTTGCTTTTTTTGACGTTTCAAATTTTTTTTTTCTGTTGGATATATATGCTCATGATGTATATTGTGACCGTGACGACATTGCAGTACAGGCATTCCCAAGATAAGTTTGGATCTAACTCATGTAGTAATTAGGAAAAAATCCATCTGCAACATTGTGGTGGTAGTGTGGACAAAGGATTCAGGTAGTTACTTTCATTCTTGGGAAAGAATTTGCAAATGGTGTTGAACTGTGAGCTGCATTGCTGTGAGTATTGTGCTTGCTAGAGTAAAGTCAGCTCTACGCTATCCCGCAGTCAGTTTCTGCAAGTTAGAGAAGCTTTTGAATCAATCAAGGTAGTTGCTGGGGTTGCTCCATCATTTTAGATATATAAATATGTTTTAGAGGTCTTGATAATTGTAGTGACTATTGCAAATAATTGCAAGCTTTCCCCAAAAATAACAGCCTCCAACCTGTGATATCTATGAAGATTCAGTACTCAGTCAGAGCAAATGTCTGTGTAGTTTAATATCCTGTCTTTGCTAATGGCCTCTCATAGCAGATACCTGTGATGGACTGTAGGACAGAAAGGATAAGATTGATGCCGGATATTTTCCCCAGAACAGCTTCCCAATCTTCAGATATCTGTGGATAAAGGAGTTAAAGGCTTACAAGCTGTAAGAAGAAAAATGAAGCTGTTTATGAAGAACATATTCTCCAACCTGAATATTTTTGTGTAGTTTTAAAGTTTTCATTTTCTTTCTGGACTGGCTGTTCACTGCCTCTTGCAAATTAAATACACTTCATAGATATTATATGCTTACTATTGTCTGGATGGTTGCACTCATTGTGGTCAATGGTCTGATGTCCGGGTGGAGACCAGTGATGAGTGGTGTCCCTCAGGGGTCTTTACCGGAACAGGTATTGAACATCTTTGTCAGTGACACGGGCAATGGGATTGAGTGCACCCTCACTGAGTTTGTAGATGACACCAAGCTGTGTGGTGTGGTTGACATGCTGTAGGGCAGGGATGCCACACAGAGGGACCTTGACAGGCTCCAGAGGTGGGTCTGTGTGAACTACATGCAGTTCAACAAGGCCAAGCGCAAGACCCTGCACCTGGGTTGGAGCAATCCCAAGCACGAATACAGGCTGAGCAATGAGTGAATTGACAGAAGTCCTGTGGAGAAGGATCTGAGAGGTGTTGATGGATGAAAAGCTCAATACGAGCCAGCAATGTGTGCTTGCAGCCCAGAAAGCCGTCGTATGCTGGGCTGCATCAAAAGAATGGCAGCCAGTTAAGAGAGATGGTTCTCCTTCTCTACCCTGCTTTTCTGAGACCCCACCTGAATTGTTGCGTTCAGCTCTGGGCCCTGAGCACAAAGGGCATGGACGTGTTAGAGTGGGTCCAGAGAGGTGACAAGATGATCAGAGGGGCTGAGCACTTTTCCTACAAAGACAGGCTGAGAGAGTTGGGGTTGTTCAGCCTGGAGGAGAGAAGGCTCAATGGAAACATTATAGTGGCTTTCCAGTACATAAAGAGGTCAGGACAAGGGGTAATGGTTTTAAACGGAAAGAGGGAAGATTTAGATTAGATATAAGGAAGAATTTCTTTACTCTGAGGGTGGGGAGGGCACTGGAACAGGTGCCCAGAGAGCTGTGGATTCTCACCCTGGAAATGTTCAAGGCCAGGCCTGTTGCAGCTTTGAGTAATTAGCTGTGTGGGAGACACCTGCCCATGGCAGGGGGGTCTGGAACTGGGAGATCTTTAAGGTCCCTTCCTGCCCAAACCATGTTGTGATTATATGACAGTGAAAGCAAATCCCTCACTCTTCAGTTTCAATTTCATTGGCATGTGTTTAATTCCAGTGTTTGTGTTTTTCTGTCATGTCTCATGGACGTATCAAATGTTTGAAGTTATTCCATAGTTGAATAAATTCCATGAAGTTAATTCTTTTGGTACTTTTTTTTTTTTTTTTTGGACAGTGAGATACCCTTTCCAGTTACCTTATGTAATTTAATAGTACTTGAGAGAGATGCATATTGACATTCATGTATAGGTGTGAACTCTCCTGAAACAAAGTAATTGGGGATCATAGATATGGATATTTTACATAATAAATGACTGGAGAAATGAATTTAAGTGGACATTTAGTACTTGGAATTTTTCATGAAATGAATTGGAGAAACGAAACTTACACCAAACTGATAATTGAATTGGAGATGTTAGGCTGCATAAGTGACCTTGAAGATAGGAAAAGTGTTCTTTATGGTGTTAGATTATGTCTACTGTGAATCACTGTCTTCAACAACTTATCTGACATTGTGATGCATCTGCATTTAGAATGACATTATTTTTTTTTTTCTTTTTTTCCTCTTTTTTTTTTTTTTTAATATGTGACATTCTACTGAACTGGTACATGTGAAGATGCTGTGTTCACTGTATCTGGCTTGCTTGTTCTGTGAAGTTCTCACTCTCTGTAACATGTTCTTGGGACAGCATCCTGTGGCATCTGCACATCGGAGGCCTGCGCTGTTGCTGTGGGACGAGATGGGAGATGACTGTAACTGCCCTTGTGACATGGACTGTGGCATAATGGACGCATGTTGTGAATCTTCAGATTGCTTGGAGATCTGCATGGAATGCTGTGGATCTGCTTCCCATCCTGAAATACTTATCCCTTTGTAATCTCTTAAAAACTGGAGAGCTTTCTTTAAATACATTGAAGAAAGACAAGGTAAGATTTCACACAACCCAACTGGTATTGCACTGTTCATTCCCTATATATAAATATTTTTTGTAAGCAATCCTCAAATCTGTATCTAACACAAGTTGTATAGTTTTGTATGTGAAACTCAAGCTACATTCCAGCTTCCTTTTGGCTTTGCAAATGGAAGATTTTACTGAAACTGAATTATAGGCTTGATACTGCAGGCGATATATGAGGGCAAAGTTGCCATTTGAATTGAGTGACAGATTTTAGTTGGAGAAAGACTACAGGGCAAAGCCTTAAGTAGTTGCCTTTACCTACTTTAATGTTTAAATGCTCAAATGCCTACATACATAACATTCCTTTACAAGGAATTCTTAAAAACAAAATGTCTTTGTTTCAGTCTCCTTGGGTTCAGACTAACCTTGTTCTATAATCCTTAAACTAAATTCAATTCTCACACCAGTAATCTACTGTTGGTTTTGCTACCATGGTCACATTGACAACGTTTCTTTTGTTTCGAATATCTCATTTGTTTGAGAGAGATTCCTCGTATTATGTTAATATACATGTAGATTGGCAATCTAGAGTCAATGTAAATTTTACTATCAATTAGAGTACCAAGATTTCATTGTTATCAATCAAGACAGAATAGAGAACTTTGTTCTACTTCACTACTAATATTACTTGAAATGCTTCTTTTTAGAAACAGACTTTGGAAATCTGTGTAGACATGAAAATATATCCATAGACTAATAAATTACAAATCTTCAAAATTTGGCTATTAAAGGGAAAATATCAAAAGTTAACTCAAGAATCTAAATCTGTACATTAGAGGCCCTGCCAGGTTTTGTGGCTTTACACTTTACTACTTTTACAGTTAGTATCATGTAATTTAATATTTATTTATTCATTGTGTGAGCATGATCCATACAAGATTGCACCATTTAAACTGGATATAAAGACCAAATTAAAACTGACTCAATCAAGGAATTCTGTCATCATATATGAGAATATTACATTTGCTTTTTGCATATGTTTAAGTGATAGTTTTAAAAAAGCTATGTAAAAAAGGTATATTTTTTAAAGTATACCCTTTTCATATAAAAGTAATATGATTTGAAATGTTTGATAAGTACACAGTTAGGATTTGGTTGGCAATTTTTCCCTATTATACCATTAAGATTTCTGAGAAATATCTGTCTTTGTCTTTGCAATTGTGAAATTAATTTAGTCCAACGCATAGAAAGGTTTACGACATTCCCAGATTTAGGGAATAATGGTACCCATTTTCTTTCCCATTTGCTAGTTTCTCCCCTCCATGTCTGTAGCTCATTAACTTTTCTGCACAAAACCACCTGTACATCTTGATCTCACATACTGAAACTTTCCTACCTACACTCCAGATTTCCTATTTGGAGATTGTTGGATCTGGTAAATTTATACGTTGTTAAAGAGTCATCAATAGCCAATACCATATTTCTGTTAAGTGAATTGATCATAAATGTCTCTTTCCACTGGAGTGAATTCAGTTTATGCAAATGTGACAAACTAAACATCACAGGAATGTGAAGCTAAGTCAACAAATTGCCTTATATTAATCCAAGCTTCTCCCTGTGAACACTGACTAGTAGTGCCTACTACTGCAAGTTATCACTGAAGGTAGAATAGCCAAATCCTCAACTATACTTGGGAGCTGGGAGGTGTTACCTTTTGCCTTAACATCTGCAATATTGTGGTATATTCTGATGCAATGCAGATTTACTCAGAGGTTGTCTTACCTGCTTTTGATAGTTACCTACAAGAAGTGATCATGTGTGGTGGTTTTGTTTTGTTTTGTTTTCCCCATATATTGGGCCAGATCTGTGTTGCATAAACTGAGTACATTTCCATTAATGTCAGAATTTTCCATTGGTGTAGCTCCAGTTAGAGAGCACAAAGATATTATGGTAATAGGCAGGCTAATAGCAATCATATAGCTAAATTGATAAATTCCCCTGAGCTCAGAATCAGGCCCATGGGGCTCAATTATGACTCCTAAAAGTCTGAACCACATTGGGAAGGGGGAAGAGGTGCATTGGTTGAGTGGCAGTGCCTGGAGGCATTTTGCCTTTGTAAGGCATAACGCCTCTGGGGAAATTGGGGGCATCACAGTGAGCACTGGGACTTGATGCACCTTGGAAAAAGTGTAGACAGTGCTTCACCCATTGTAGGCCTATGGTTGACACGGTGGTGGGGCCATGCTCTCTGGGGCCAGGTAGCACCACTAGCTGTCTGTCCTTCCTTGTGTCCTCACCACAGAGAGGTGAATTATGGCTGTTTCCTGCCTGATTGTGCTTCTGGGGGTGGGGAAAAGGACTTCCTGTCTCCTGTCCTGTTAGGACATCCCTGCCTGAGCAGTTCCAACTTTGTGTTTGGAAAACTGCACATTTGCATTTCAAGCTTTCAGTGAATAATGGATGTAAAAATTACTTTTACCACAGGATGATATAGTATAAGAAATGAAAATGTTAATCCAGGGAGTATCGTCTGTGTAAAAGAATTATGCAATTTACACAGCCCCTTGTTTCTACTTACAGGATCTCAGATATTGTTTTGATTGTTTGAAATTATGAAAATCTGAGGAATGTATTTACTATTAAGAACATATTTCCAGTACTGTACTGTCCAGTACAAATTCTAGATACAAGAGTTCTGTTCATGCATCTATGCATATGTGTACACTCTCCTACACATGTGCACACACACACAGAGATATATTTATTTTCCCATTTCAATTGTGAAATACAAGAAAGTGAAAATACTGTGTTTATTAACACAGTGATTGGAACTATCAAATTATTACAGTTCAAAAAAAAAACGTGATTTGTTTGACATTTAAATGTAATCTGCTACTATTGTCATAGAGATATTAGCACTTTTGTAAAATGTATCTTTGTAGCAGAGAATATTAGTATGTAGTTTAAGGACTTCCTTTTTATATTTATACTATTAAATTCTGTTTTGTAATTTTCACTCTGTAGACAATCTTATATGCACCTTGTGTCATTAAAACAATCATAATTAGAAGGAGACAAATGTGAAAATATAGTTTAAATAAAACATCAGAACTTAACTGTATTTTATAAGAGTTCTTGAGAACTTGTACAGTGTTTCAGTATATATCTCTGCAAACTGTCCCATTTGAGAAAAAATGGTAACTTGCTATTTGTATTTTCTATTAACTGGATGTGCTATTCTCAAACACTATTTTGAAATAAAGATCTTTATTTTGAAACTTTGGTATATCTTCTCGTAGTTTTGTCCTGTTACTGTTCTGAATAGTAATTTTTTGTATTATTTGTGATTTTTCTGTTATAACACTTCCTGAAGGCTTTGACCTTCGGGTACTTTGCACAAAGAGCATGAGCCAGAGTAGGTGAGCTGTCTTACAGGTTGATCTGTGCCATTTCAGGTGCCAGAAGCTGGGCTAACATGAATCTCCACCATGTAGACCAACAATGGAAAGTTCATCATTAAGGGGACAAATTCATGTCTGAGTGCAATTGTATTAATTAAGTAGAACTCTAGTCATTATTAAATTTGATCAAAATGAGAATAATTTCAATGCATCTGTTGCAACAGTCTGGTTTTCTAAAAGCAAGCTCCATCTTTACCTCCTTATGTGGCTGTGCACACCGTATGTTGGAAGACTTAAGGTTGTTGGTGACAATAAAAGATTTGAATCCTACAGGCATTAATCTTACGTTATTATTTTTTAATCTTGTAATCCTTCTGCCAGTTTTTTTCTCTTCCAAAGAGAGTAGGGAGACCTTGGCTCAATTGTAGCATCAGGGTCTTGAAAGAAGTTCAATAAAAATAATACCCTGCACCCACTTCCATGATGTACTTGTTCGCTGTACTCAGTATAATTGAATGTGAGTTGATCGCTTGTACAAAATTCAACCTCCTCATAAGCACATGCTTATGCTATTTACTGGTGATTCAGTGCTAGTGACATAAAAGGATAGCCTTTCTCTCCTTTACAAACCTGTGTTATGATGGGCTATTTCTATTGCAGATAGAAAGACAGGAATTTCTCTGAATTACCATTCTGCAAAACAGCAGATGTTGAGTTTGATTAGGTGATATTAATCTCTATATAAGTTTTAGTATATCAGCTCTCCTCACTTGAAAATAATTTAATAAAACACTAGATACAATCCAGTTTGCCTTCTTTATGTATATTATATATGTATATTATAGCAATTGTTAGTACATTACCATTCAGTACTCATAAAAATATGATGTTAGATGAAAGATTGTATAAAACCTTTTATACCTTTAGTATTATCTTACTAATTTTTATTCTGATATGCATATGCTATTTTAACTGACGAAATACTCCACTGTAATTGAGGCTCTTTATATCATCTCAGTAGGGTATATAATTGGTGCCCAAGCACTATACAATTCCTCTTCAATCAGTGGTGTAGGCTTCTGCAATTTGTCTCATCTCCAAGTTGCAGAGTGACCACACTGTGAATATATTGTACTCCAGTTTGTATGCCTGTTACATTGTAATTTTTTTCCACTGTGACTAAATTTTTTATTAATTATTATTATTTTGATCACAGTGTATTTATTTATTTATTTATTTATTTTAAATATTTGTTCAAGGGAGAGCACAGAAAGCGCTTTTATTATGGGAAGATACCAAGATGTATATTATGTTGTAAGTTACTTCATCTTTTCTGTGTTCATTGGTCATTGCAACTCCTAATCAAAAAGACTTGTGAAAGTGTATGTTTGGAACTTTGGAATATATATGTTACTGTAACTCAAGAGTTTACATTTGAATATATGAACTTCAAAATACAGTGATTCTGTCTTGCTCATTGAAATAAAGAACTGAAAGTTTTTTAGTTGAGATGTACTCTGCAGAATCCTGCAAACTGGCAGTCTTCAAATAGTTCTCTTCATAGGATTAAGACCAGTACATTATTTTAATATTAATCGATTTTACAATGTCATACAAGTGCCAGCTTTTATACTCTGTGATATTTTCAGTTATTGAAGACTAATAGGAACAAGCTTGGATAAAGAAGTGTATTAAGCAACATGGGTTTGCTTTCCTCCCTAGGAAATGTAACTGCATTTGTCTATTTCTTCTGTGTTGAGGAGACATCTTGATTATATATTTAATGTAGACTAATAGCAATGGTTTAGAATGTACAATAACTTCAAGGTCATTATGAGTAGTATGTGAATCATAAAAGGCAACATCTTGCAAGGATTCTACTGCTGTTGTCAACTGCTGTCTCTGCAACAGTAATCTGCTTTGCAACTACCAAGATTTCATGGAGTTAAGTTTAAGAAAATTAAGGTAGCCATGACTGAAGTTTTATATTCAGTCTTGTTTCTTCAGAAAGAATAATTAGAGATATTTACACAATTACATTTTAGTAAACTGTTATGCCAGCTTAACAGTAACACATATCTGGTAAAAGTATATTAAACAGCAATCCAAAAGCAATTTAGCTGCTGAAGGCAATATTTGTTATCTATTTATTCATAAATTAATGAATAAAATTAAATTCCAATCACTGAAAAAAATGAAGCAATGTTGAGAATCAGAACTACATATTAGTTAAAGCTATGCAATTCATAACAGAATTAAAGCTTTCTTTTATTCAAATTCAATGCTTAAAAAAGAACAAATCCATCATCTTGAAATTTGACTTGTAGCTTGACATTAAAAATAATATGAGTAGAATTTTCAGTGGGGTAAGCACAAAACTAGTTCAAGTAGTGTCACTCTCAATTAATGTACTCAGGTGGTGTGCCCATTAAAATTCCCACTTGTGGGTTCAGCTCTCTATGCAAATGGGGTCATTACCTGGAGAATTTAATTGGGTATGACACTGGGAGTAGGAATTTTCCTTTCAAAATAAACCTACTTGCACACATTTTCACTAGAAATTTGATTGTTACATATACTTCATATTGTTTGGCTCTATAAATATTTACCAAAATTGAGAATGTCTTCACTTATTTATTTTTTTTACAGGTGATTCATAATGCATCAAAATGATTTTTAAATTGTTCTATGTATTGCATATGCAAGTATTGCTACAAAGACCTGTGGTGAAAATGATTTTTTTTGGTGTTAAATTGATATTTTTACACAGCCTTTTAAAGCTCATATTAATTTTTATAGCATCTGAAACCAGAACTGTAATATTTTTTATAGTGTACATACATGTTAATGGAAACATTATATAATACTGAACTTGTATCTCACACATTGTTTGGAAAGAACAAAAATATATTGTCTTTCTGAGAAGTACTAACTTCTAACTTTTGCTGCAAATTACTTTGCAGAATCATTTGTATAAAGAAAGCTAATACCACAAAACATTCATTCCAAAATGCTCACACAAATATTGTGGAAATGCAGAAGTATATGGCTGGGAAGAACTTCTAGAAAACTTCTAGTTCAGCAGCCTAAGCTGAAAGAGTGTCTATAAACATGATCTTGAAAACCTCCAAAGAGAATTCTGGACACTGTAGAAATAATTGGCAGTAGCACTACAGTAGTCTTCAGAGAAAAAGCTTTTTTTCTGAAGAACCCATTTAATCTTATTTTCATTTCTGCAAGACTGATGTATCCATGTTCTATTCCCGGTGGATGTGTAGAACAATCACCATTCTCTTGTCATAACCTTTCATATATTAACCTTTCATATAGTTTGTGTACTCCTGCCTAATTTTCTCTTACCTAGTCCAAAGAAATAGTCTAATTTCTTCAACCTTTTGTCTTCAGTACAACATTTCAGTACAACATTCATTTAAAGCATTATCTACTATATGAGTTATGCTTCGTGTTTCAAAGTATCACAAGACTGAGGGAACAATGTGTGCAGGGACTTTCTCTGGAAATGAGAAACATACTTGTTGCCTGCAGTGTTGAGGTAATAAATACATTCACGTTTCTAACATATGCATTTTTGTGGCAAGAGAGTTGACAGTATTTCATTTGCATCTTAACTTCTCTAAAGGATACAGTATAAAGAATCAACCTGATCTTCTACATGCAACACATGAAAAATTTTAATGGGATTTGTAGAATCCTTTAAAAAATTTCTAGGGTGGAGGCTTGGAGAGCTGTCTTAACAAACCAAAAGAGAAAATGAATCGACCATGTCATTAAAGCTTACCCCATTTGTTAATTCTACATTTTTCTCCAACTCAGCTTTCAGTGTATTGACATTTCTGTTCAGCAGTCTTTTTCCTAATCCAACATCCTCCATGTTTTCACTAAAACTTCCTGACCAGTTTTATTGATTCCCATTGCTTCTTTGATGGCTAATACATATTAACTGATGTGAAAAGGCCCTGCTACTGAAGATTGTTATTTTTGTTTCTTAAACCTACCTGCAACATTGTGGTTGCCTCATAATATGTTTGTAAGACCTTGGCTTAGAGTGGACTTTAACATATATATTTCAAAAGGTTGATGTTACTATAACACACTTCATTGTCAAAAATGGTAATAAGGAGAATTTAGGGAAATCACATTTAATTCTCTGGGAAGACCATGGCAAAGCTCAAAATAATGAAAAAAATATATTATGGGAAAAATACTAATTCATATCAGCGTAGTTTTATGGGAAATACATCTTGATTGTTTTTAACTAATGTGATTAACAGTTTGGCTGATAAAATAATTGTATAACTATAATATACTTGAGTTCTTATGACATCTGACTTATGACTCATATGACATCCTGATTTGCAAGATTATACTGTAAGACATGCATATGCTATAGACTGAAACTGAGTAACTGATAGGTCTCAAAAAGTAGTTGTCAAATTAAATCATTGTTAAAACAGTGATTTTAGAAAGATTCTGCAGAGATTGGCACTGTGCCTGGCACTATTCAACATTTTCATCAATGATCTGGAAAGATTTCTAGCAGAATTTATAGATGAATCAATAGCTGGCAGAACAGTGATTAAATGTGTACCTTGTTATAAGCAATCTGGATCTAGTAGGTGGGACCTATTCTGAGATTTTTTTTTTTTTTTTCCAAGAAAGAGAAAAGAAATATTTAGAGTTTTCTTCATAGATTCTTCACAAGATTATTTTTAAGCACTTTGAAAAATACTGAGGATCATGATGAAGAAGGCACTGAGCAATGGGTTTTGGTTGAAATGCTGTGGCCTTTCATGGTGACCTTTAGATTTTTAAATGGGCGATGCAGTGTGTGGGAGCCGGGAAGAGAGTGTGCTTAGGAAACTGGTTTCAGAACACTGTTGCCTGGCTTTTGCCTTTTGAAAAACAGAAATAGTTCAAAATAGAGCCACAGAGATGATTTAGAGTCATAAAATTGCTTTAAAAAGAGAGAACTGCAGAGCTTAATCTAGTCAGTTGATCAAACAGGAGACCAAGATGGGACTTATCGCACTGTACTGGTATTTTCACAGACAAAGATTACTGTATTCTAAAGCTGTTCTTATTCTGTCAGAGAGATGCAAAAAACACTAAAATACAAAGGTAAACAAAATTTGTCCAATTTCTTACCTAAATGTAACTGTGAAGATAGTAATGAGCAGAGCAAACTACTAAACTCAGCATTTGATTACCTACCTCCTGACAGTCTTAGTACACAAGTGAATGTTTTTCTGGAATGTATGCTTACCTTATAAAGTCTGTGTGTGTGTATGCATACTTACATACATGTATGTATGTATATACATAAAATATATAGAGTAAATATATATATATAAGCAATAAGTGTTGCATTGGATGAAATTTAATTTCCTTTCGTATTGGAGGTGATGAGGTGATGCAGTAATACCTCATGTATTTGTTGTCTAGCAGCACTAATAGATTATTTTAATCAGCTGAATGGGTAGACTTCTTTCTTTCTTCAGACATTTAAAAGAATAAAAGACAATGTTTTTCTGTAAAGCTAACATTGCCATAATATAGACATATTCTAGGTCTATATATTCTAGGTCTATAATGGGATGGGATCAGAAAAGCGAAGGCACAGATTGAATTGAGCTTGGGAAGGGATGCAAAAAATAACAAGAAGGGATTCTACAGGTACATTGCTCAGAAAAAAAGAGGCCAAGGAGAGCGTAACTCCTATGATGGATGAGAAGGGAGAACTGGTAACGACAGACATGGAGAAGGCTGAGGTACTCAACAACTTCTTTGCCTCAGTCTTCACTGCCAGTCAGGTTTCCTGTGGCTCTCACTTCCCTGAGCCTGTAGATGAGGGCTGGGGGAGCAAAGTCACTGTAAGCAAGAGCAGGTTTGAGACCACCTGATGAAAACAAACAGGTACAAGTCTATGGGGCCTGATGACATGCATCCCAGAGTCCTGAGGGAACTGGCTGATGGAGTTGCCAAGCCTCTCTCCATCATATTTGAAAAGTCCTGCCTTTCAGGTGAAGTCTTTGGTGACTGGAAAAAGTAAACATCGCTCCCATTTTTAAAAAGGGTAGAAATGAGGACCCGGGGAACTACAGACTGGTGAGCCTCACCTCTGTGCCTGGCAAGATCATGAAACAGATCCTCCTGGAAGCGATGTCAAGGCACATGCAGGACAAGGAGGTGAGACAGCCAGCGTGGCTTCATCAAGGGCAAAGCATGCCTGACAATCCGGTGGCCTTCTGTGATGACTGCATCAGTTGACAAGGGAAAACCAACTGATGTCATCTACCTGGAATTCTGTAAGGCCTTTGACACAGTACCACATGACATCCTGATCTCCAAATTGGAGAGAGATGGACTTGATGGGTGGACCATTCAGTGGATAAGGAACTGTCTTGAAGGTCACACCCAGAGAATGGTAATCAATGGCTCTATGTCTAGGTGGAGGCTGGTGATGAGTGGTGTCCTTCAAGGGTTTGTCTTGGGACCAATACTGTTTAATAATCTGTTTCAGTTACATGGACAGTGGAATTAAGTGCACCCTCAGCAAGTCTGCAAATGACACCAAGCTGAGTGGTGCAGCTGATACAGCAGAAGGAAGGGATGCCATCCAACAGGACCTGGACAAGTTTGAGACGTGGGCCCATGTGAACCTAATAAGGTTCAAAAAGTCAAAGTGCAATGTGCTGCACCTGGTCCAGGGCCATCCTAGACATTAGCACAGAGTGGGTGTAGAACTCATTGAGAGCAGCCCTGCTGAAAAGGAGTTGAGAGTTCTGGTGGACGAAAAGCTCGACATGAGCCAGCAGTACACACTGCATCCTGGGCTGCATCAACAGAGGAGTGGCCAGCAGGCCAAGGGAGGTGATCGTCCCCCTCTACTCTACCTTTCTGAGTCCCCACTTAGAGTATTGCATCCAGGTCTGGAGCCCCCAGCACAAGAAGGATGTAGATCTGTTAGAGTGGGTCAAGAGGAGGTCTGTGAAGTTGATCAGAGGGCTGGAGCACGTCTCCGATGAATAAAGGCTAAGAAGGCAAGGGATGTTCAGTCTGAAGAAGAGAAGGCTCTGGGGTGACCTCATTGCAGCTTTTGAATACTTAAAGAAGGCTTATAAGAAAGATGGAGAGCGACTTTTTGATTGGGTAGACAATGACAGGACACGGGGGAATGGTTTTAAACTAAAAGAGGGGAGATTCAGATTAGAGGTAAGGAGGAAATTCTTCACTCAGAGGGTGGTGAGGCAGTGGAACAGGTTGCCCAGAGAAGCTGTGGATGCCCCATCACAGAGGTGTTCAGGACCAGGCTGGATGAGGCCCTGGGCAACCTGATCTAGTGGGAGGTGTCTCTGCCCATGGCAGGGGAGGTGGAACTAGATGATCTTTAAGGTCCCTCCAAGCCAAGCTGTTCTATGATTCTCTAATTCTCTGATTCTATGAATAAAAGTAACAGTATTCTGGATGACTTATCACACCTCTGTTCAGAGATACAATCTACTGAGGACATGATGTTTTCTGCCCCGTGCTCTGCAAGTATACGTTCATCAGATAAAGCATGGATTTAAAAAAGGATTTAAAAATAGATCTAAAAGTTGGATTGCTCCTTGACTGTCTTCCCATAACAGTTTCCACAATGCCTCTGTGTTTTGTTGTTGTTGTTGCCCCCCCTCCCCCTTTTTTTTTTTTTTCTTCTTTTTCTTTTTTTCCCTTTCCTTCCTCACATTCACTGGTGAGGGTGTGAGAAGTACTAGTATATGATATACATGTCTACTCTATTGATAATGTGTTTTTTTCACTAGTTTGAGACCTCCACATCAGAAAGATGTATGTCCTCCCTCCTAACTGTCTAGGATAATGTGGCAGTCACAGATGTTTTCAATACCAACATTAAAATATGGTGAATGTAGGTTATAGTTCTGGACTAATAATTCAAATAAAGATTAATTTCTATTGCAAAAAAAATGTAAGACATTAAATGTTAATTTCAAGGGCAAAGCTAAATTGAAGTCCCTAAGAAAATACTTTAAATTAGATGAATTACCTGTAAAACAAACATCATAGATAAAAAGTGAATTTACTTAATATAAAAAAGTTAATAAAATGGGCTGTGAAAAGAAGATGAACAGCAATGTTAAGATAAATAGTCCACTCACTGAAATAAAGCATGAATGTTCATCTATGATATAGAAGCTTATTGAAAATTTACAAGACAAAATGCAGTCCAGTATATTAAACAAAGGGCCACTGGGACTGGAATGTTGTGAGCTGTCAGTAGGCTCATCATAACAATTACAAATCTACTCTGAAATGTTAAAAGAGCAAAAATACAGAACTAGAAGGTCTAATTCCTGTGGGCTGGTGAAAAGAAGTGGGCACTGGCCTTTTTTTTGTACATTATCCTTCCACATGTTGCAATGCAGAAAATTATAGAGCAGGTGGAAAGGTCAGGAGTGTGTAGAGACTTTACTGCACATTTCACTTCCCTGCTCCTTAGTTAGAGGTTAATACAATACTCTGTTGCATTGATTCAGCGGGAGTTTTGTATTCCCCTACTCCAGGAGAAATTTAACTCACAAACTGTATCTTATTTATTTGTTTGTTTGTTTGTTTTTCTTGTGCTGCTTTTTTTTTGCTTCTGTGATATTCCTGAGTTACTCAAATAATAAAATGAATATTGACCCCTACAGAAATCATTAGTTTGTTAGACTATGTTTAGAGACGTATGGAATTTCTCCAATTAGAAAAAATATTTTTTTCCCTATTCTTAGCCTCATTTCCTGGGTGAAAATGGCTTAATATTCTGCTGTGATGTATATGCTTGCATGTTTGTTCATCCATTTCCTTATTCCCCACTAATACCATTTAAGCCTGTTGGTCCAATTTAAACCAAATGAAAAATGAGAGCAATTAAAAAAAAAAAAAAAACATAAAGATAACTAGATAATGGAGAGTGGGCCTATTATTACCCCACTGAGGAGGAACTTGCAGAATTTGCTCAGCTTTTATAAGCTGTCAGAGAATCAGCACAAGGGAGACTTAACTAAAAATGTGTAATTGTAGAGAAACCTACTCCTGAATCTCACATTGTATTAAATGTAATGGAATTAAGCTGAGAGACTCAAATCATACAAATGGAAAGGAACAAGGTTTCCTTAATTCTGCTACTCGTGGAACGAATTGTTTTGTGTGATTTAAACATGATCTCCACAAATGTGAATAGTTTAAATTGCTATCAAAATAAATCCTAGTTCTTTGTCTCCCATTTTGTAACAGTTGCTTTTGGAAAAGTTATGGTATTCCCCTCTAATCATTCTTTTTTTTTTTTTCCCCACCAAATTGCTTTCTAAATCCATCGTTCCAGGGTAGCTTTCATGTAGCAAACTAGAAAGAGCTGAGAATATAACCTGATAGTGACTAAGAAAAAACTTCTGTAGGGTTGAAAAAGAAACTTTTTTTTTTTTTTTTTTTTAGTTAGGATATGCCGATATTTATTTTCTTTTTACTGATATGAACTTTTGACTCAAGACTCAATTTTAAAAATTAATCCCATATATAATACTGAAGCAACTTTTTGCAACAAAAATTATAATGAAAAAATATACTGCATATTTGTGTTCCCAGTTAGCATTAATAAAGTATTCTGTGTGTAATTTTTACAACTAAAAGCGGTACTGTGGTTGTCACATATTACTGTACACACAGTTTGATTGTTGCAGAGTAGACATCTGCCAGAAACATTTCAGTTTAGCATGATGAATATACTGTAACCCTGTCAAAAATCACATAACAATGCTGAAGTATTGCTTTGAATATGCGTTGAAAAACAGAAATAACTGTATTGAGGAGGGGTTTCAAACTCTCTCAGAATCCAGTCATTACTGGAGCTATGGCCAGGCACGTAGGAATGCTGCTACTCCGTAGGGGATTCCAGGGAAGTGAACATTACTTAGTTAATCAGGGTAGTGAAAGGGAAGACACTGTTGACTGTAGGTGCCCTGTGTAGGCTCTCAGCCCCACAGTGAGGATGCTAATGCACTAAGGGCATGCAATTTACACAACAGCGTAAAGACTTTTTTTGAAGCACAATTGTTGAAGCTTTCTAGTAAAACTAAAATGGCAAGTGCACATTTTGTTTGTTTGTGATGTCTTCTGTGGTGATGGCATTTCAAATGCTTACTTTTTTTACTAATTACATATGGAACACTGTAAGCAGTGCTGCTTGGGTTAATATGCTTGTTGAATCCTTTTGTTGGGACCCAATTCTGAACTCAGATAAACAGTAGAGGAGACAATCAGGGAAAACACATGCTGTCTGGAGGCTTAATGGTAATTCTCTAGGATCCTGACATTTCAAGAAATAGTGTATCAAGAAAGTAAGTACTGTTTCTGCATCTTTGATAAAAGATTCTTCAGCGTGGTGTGGCTTAAATTAAATGTAAGCTATCTCACTTTTTTCTCAGTTTAAATCTTCTTATATTTTCAAGAGGCCAAAGGTGTTCCAGTACATTTCAAACAGAAGATAAGATACGATCCTGGGATGTAACTCATACACCACATTTGTAAATTATATAAAACTGTTATTTATGAAAGGGAATTATAAATGTCCATATGCATCTGCTAGGTCCATTGTCTGCCTATGTGCATGAATATTTTCATAGCCTTCAGGCAAACCTTGGAATCAAAGGTAGGATATCAATATGTAGTCTTTAAAGGACTTTTAAACTGTAAACAACCAAGCTGCTTGCTCGCATGTAGATACAATTACTGTAAATGATTATTTCCTGACATCAACACGTTAAACAATAAAGATGCATTGTTTGTTCTATTATAATTTTCTACGGTTAAGTGACTTAAAAAACTGTATAAAAGTCTGACAGCAGAGTGGCTGTGCTGTATAGCATTGGAACTTGATTTTTGTCAAAAAGCTTGAACCATTGAAACCACTATTGAACAGAGAAATCTCCCTCTCTCTCTTCCTTTCCCTTCTCAGAAATGTACCTCAGAGTGCTAGGACAGATGGTGTCAGGCAGTTTAAAGGCAACCCCAACCTCCCAAACTTCCCCAACCCCCCAAAGCCAAAAGCCCCACAAAACCTTCTAAGAGGTGACAGCCTGCAAAACTGGAAAACATGTTCCAAAACTGACAAAGGGAGAAATCCTTTGGTCCTTCAGAGAACTTTGGTGAGAGAGCTGGGAAAGTCCCTGTGCTGTGAACTTTCCTTTCAACATCTACAATCGCTGAATTTATCTCTGTAAAATATATTGCTATAGTACATACACATTGATTCCTATAGGTGTATCTTATAACTCTAAATAAATAGTGTTGCTTGGAGTGTTTATGGTTCACATCCTTCTCTGCCGTGTTCTTGTGAATAGCCGAATGTACTGAATGACTGACAAGACACCCTATTCTGCTATAGCTGAATTAGGGCTGATAC
Source organism: Cygnus olor (assembly GCF_009769625.2). Classification (NCBI taxonomy): domain Eukaryota; kingdom Metazoa; phylum Chordata; class Aves; order Anseriformes; family Anatidae; genus Cygnus; species Cygnus olor. Next base: position 27,820,406 of record NC_049169.1, on the reverse strand, counting down.
ACGTTACACACAGTGCTGTCTGACAAATTGAATCAGCTACTCTAAGTGATTTTGCCTGTTTCAGAGTCCTGGGAAACTCAAAGGGCATCAAGTCAAATTACACATTGATTGCAGTTTGCCCTGTAGCTTTTGCACACAGGAGGAATCACATACTACACTTAGAAGATTAGTGGAAGAGACTGCATCAGGGGAATATCACATGTAAGGATGTAGAAGTTGGACTTCTCTGGATGATAGTAACATCACAAACCTAACCATCCAGGAAAGAGCAAAATGTACATTGATGTGAGCTTCCCAAATGATGCAGACATAGAATTTGTCAATCCTCCTGTAGACCTTGTAATTCCAATTTAGCCAGAACACAATTCCTGTTTGGTTTTAGGTTATTTTTCCTTCTTCAAAACCATAAAATGGCAGAATATTACAAATTAGAGTGATGTCTAGATTTATTTTTTTAATATAGAAATAAATGGCATTTAAAAGCCAATACAAGATAGAATTTATGATTTGCAACGATGTGCCAACCACCAGCACAAAGGTTTGTCTTTATTTCATTTGCAATGCCTGCACTAGCTGAGGCCTGCTCCTTCTCCTTTGTACACTGATGAGTAAATTCTACCACAAAATCATAGAATCATAGAATCACCTAGGTTGGAAGAGACCTCTAACATCATCAGGTCCAACCATCAACCTAGCACTTCCAAGTCTACCACTAAACCATGTCCCTAATCACCACATCTACAAGTCCGTTATATACCTCCAGGGATGATGACTCAAGTGCTTCCCTGGACAGCCTGTTCCAATGCTTCACAGCCTTGTCAGCGAAGAAACTTTTCCTAATATCCAATCTAAACTTTCTCTGGCACAACTTGAGTGTGTTATCACTTGTTGCTTGGGAGAAGAGATTGACTCCCCCACACACCACAACCTCCTTTCATGTAATTGTTTAGTACAATAAGGTCTCCCCTTGAGCATCCTTTTCTCTAGGCTAAATAACCCCTTGGTTAGGGGGCTTGATGAGAACTTCTGCCAGTACCCTTGGGTAGATCCCACCTGTGCCCATAGACTTGTGCATGTCTAAGAGGTGTAGCAAGTCACTAACTATTTTCTCATGGATTATGGGGGCTTCATTCTGCCCCCTGTCCCTATCTTCCAGCTCAGGAGGCTGGATACCCAGAGAATATTTGGTCTTACTGGTAAAGAGTGAGACAAATAAGACGTTAAGTACCTCAGCCTTTTCCTCATACTTCATCACTATGTTTTTCCCAACATCAAATAATGAATGGAGATTCTTTTTACTCCTTTTGTTGCTAATGTATTATTTATTTATTTTTTGGTCTTTAATAGTGATAGCCAGATTAAGCTCCAGCTGGGCTTTGCTCCTTCTAATTTTCTACCTGCACAGCCTCACAGCATCTTTGTAGTGCTCCTGAGTGGCCCACCCCTTCTTTCAAAGGTCATAAACTCTCTTTTTCTTCCTGAGTTCCAGCCAAAGCTAAACCAGGCTGATCTTCCACTCCAGCTTCACTTTGGGCACAGAGGGACAAACTACTCTTGTACCTTTAAGATTTCCTTCTTGAAGAGTGTCCAGCTTTCCTGGCATCCTTTGCCCTTTAGGACTGCCTCCCAAGGGACTCTGTCAATCAGTCTCCTAAACAGGCCAAAATCTGCCCTCTGGGAGACCAAGGTGGCAATTCTGCTAACCCCACTCCTTTTCCAAGAATCAAAAACTATTATTTCATGATTGCTATGTTCAAGACAGCCTCCAACCTTCACTTCACCCACAAGTCCTTCTCTGTTCATGAGCAAAAGATCCAGCAGAGTGCTGTCCCTAGTTGGCTCACTCACCAGCTGTGTCAGGAAGTTATTTCCACACAGTCCTGGAACCTCCTAGACTGTTTCCTCTCTACTGTATTGTATTTCCAGTAGACATCTGGTATGTTGAAGTCCCCCATGAGAACAAAGGCCAGCAATTGTGAGACTTCTCCCAGCTGCTTATAGAATATTTCATCTGCCTCTTCATTCTCTCTGGAAGGTCTATAACGGAATCCCACCATGACATCTGCCTCATTGGCCTTCTCCCTAATTCTTACCCATAAACACTCAACCCTATCATCATCATCATTAAGCTCAGGACAGTCCAAACACTCCCTAACATACAGGGCTAGCCCACCACCTCTCCTTCCTAGCCTATCCCTCTGAAGAGTTTATTGCCATCCATTGCAGCATTCCAGTTGTTTGAGTCATCCCACTGTGTTTCTGTGATGGCAGCTATATCATAGTTTTCCTGCTGCACGATGGCATCTAGCTCCTCCAGCTTATTTCCCATGCTGCATGCATTGGTGTAGATTCACTTCAGTTGGTCTAGTGATCCCGTCACCTTTTGGGGGGGATCCTTTTGTATCTTTATGTGCCAACTTGTGGTATGCTACTCAGAGGAGTGTCATCTTGAAGTATTACTAAAATCATTTCAATAAAACTTAATGTATTGGATCTCAGATTACTGATTTATATATATATATATATATATATATATATATATATATATATATATATATATTTCCGTAGTGGTGACTCATTAGCTTGTAGTTTTCTCAAGTCCATTTTGCATTTTTTTTTTCTCCAGATTTTGTGATTTCAAAAATGACCATGATAGTATTTGAGTTTTCTGGGAGTTTCTTCGCTACAATGAATGTTGTGAACAGAGTTTTTTCTAGTTCTGCTTTCTGGGCTCCCTCTGATCTTTATAACATACAGTGCAGTGTTCTCTTCCCTAGGCATTTCACTTATGATTTTCTTAACTTGTTCTTCTGTTACTAGCAGGTTGTGGAGCTCTGCTAAGGAGTCATTTACAGTACCAGCTGAACAGCAGAAAAACATTTCCAAGGATTCTACAAAAATGAAGAATGATGACATTTATCTTTTTAAACATCAAAATGAGGAAAAATGAAAATCCCACAGTTATCCAAAAATCCTTTCCCCTTTTCCTGCAAAACCCAACAAACGAATACAAGTCTTACCCATTACAGATGCAACATTCTTCTGTAGGAACTACTTTGCTTAGGACTGTATTAAAATCAGAATGAGTAAACAAAACGACTATTAGGCCAAAGCCAAGCATTCATCTATAGACATAAATTTTAAAAATATGAAATATTTTCTTTCTTACCCCTCCTCATGCAGCAGCAAGCTACCATCCTTCATACAAAGAAAACACACACCAGAATTAATTGCTGTTCTCCCTGGAATAAAATATGTTTCATTTTTGAAAAATATCATTATTTTATCTCTAATTTTCAGTTATTAGTAATATATGAATTGCTGAAATTGATCCTCTTTAATTTGCTTGGGGTTTTGCTCTTGCCATTAATCACAGTTGTGAATGCTGGAGCTCCTGTGGTCCAGGTGGCTGGCCTCCCCACATGGCTTACAGCATGCGTCCTATCAGCTGGCACTGGGAGAAAGCCTTCTGCATCTTATCTTCTCCCACTTCAGCTTCCTTGATACCTGTGCTTATAAATACTTGCTTTTTATGTTCTTTTGATTTCTTGTTGTAACTATTTTGGGCTTGAGCAAGACAAGAAAGACGTATACAAAAATATTATCAAAGAGAGAATATTTCATCTTAAACTAACCAGTGGTCTTCCTGAAGTATTTGAATCATGTGTCTGTGGACACAACAGACCACTCTCAGAAGCTTATATGTCTGTCTTTCTGCAGGTCTGTCTACATGAGCTTGATCATCAAGTGATTATTGACTTGCTTTTCTGCTTAATGCAAAGAGTTTGTTACTAACAATGAAATCAGTAGATCCTAATACCAAACCTGAAACCTTGTTTTGCCATTTACATTTTACAGTGTTGCGCTTATCTAGCTTATCTATCAGACTGTCTTAACTGTGTAGGACCAAGTTGGCTGATACTTCTAGAAGCATTTTAACTTCCTACTGCTTTGGTAAGAGGTAGCCAGCCTGAAAATCTATCAAAACTTGGGAAATTGCCCCAGTTCTCCTTTGATTTTACTGGTGATTTTAACAGGAAGATCGTGCTATTTTGAAAACACAAAAATTACAAGACTTGTGAGGCAACCATATATGCTTTTCACCATCATTCACAAATTCATTTTGCCCACAGAAGGTTTAACATTGCTTTTTTTTTTTTTTTCAGTGTAACTTGGCTGTGCCTCTTTATCTTATTTGTCCTTGTTTATTTATTTATTTATTTTTCTTTCCCCTTTCTCACACTGTGAAGTGTTCTGGCCTGTCTCTTTATGGCTCTTTATGACTGTCTGTTGTCCATTTGTACAGAGCCTCTACCTTTATTCTTTTCATCACAGCATGGCTGGCCAGTCAGTCCCTCCAGCAGGAGTTAACTGGAACTTGGGTACTTTTCCAGTTGAAGGACAAAACTGTTCTTCCTGAAACCTGTATTTCAACAATAAGCAAGAGAAGTTTTGTAGTCAACATTAAATAAAAACACATGGTTTCCTGCAGCTGGAGTCTTAATCTTGCAGTAGGCTTCCCGCAGTCAGTGCTGCAAGTGTCAGCTTTTAAAAGCTGGTGGTACTGCAGCTGGTGGTTTTGCAGCTCTGAAACTCTCTTTTCAGTTAAACTGGAGTTAATGGCTGCTCATCACAAAGGTACCAAAACGGAAATAACTTTTTTAGTTTCTTACTTTTGGAAGATCTGCTGGGAAATCAGTGGAACCCACTCTTGTTGTTCTATAGGAGACTGCAGTTTCTGTACTGAAGGCAGAAAAACACCCTAGGCTTTATTTAGCAGCATACTTCTCCATTTAATTAGACCTTACATCCCCCTCTCCTTTGATATGTTCCTTTCTGGAATTAGCTGAGTTATCTAATAGTGGAGTTAAATAATTTGCAAAAATTATGTTAGTTTTGTTGTTTTAAAAACTACATGTTTTGGTGTTCACTTCTTATGTTGCTCTTGTGTAAGGTGCCATAATCTTAAATCCTCATCTGAAAATGCTATGAGCCTGTCACTTTTTTTTTTCCTTGACTCGCATTTCAAAGAGATCTGCTTCTTTTTATCATCCTGTCTACCTTCCCATTACAATTTTACATTATGATATTGAAGCAGTCTTTGATCGTTTTGTAGTTTGTGTAGGTCCTTGTGTAATATGTTCACTTGCTTGTCTCGTAGCATGTTCACTTGCTTGTCTAGAACACTGCATGTCAGTGAGACAACCTGCACAAGCCTAATCTCATCTGCCTTGTTTTTTTGAATAGTTGGCATATTTTGTCTGATGTGCTATAGAAATTGTCTGAGTGTTTGGCGGAGCCCTTTTTGATAATTAATATATTATTCACCAGGGATTTTCATAAATGCATTTCCTCTAACTTTCTGTTCTTTCTTTATCTGAATAATGAGAATTGCATATGCACAGGGTACTGTCACTACATCTTCCCAGTTGCTTCCAACCCCCTTCACTGACATGATTTTATCACACTGGTAGATAATTTGGTGTTTGTTATGCTAATGATAGTTAGCACATGATAATAAAAATTATTTTCCTGTTGTCAATAATATTCTCTCTTGCTTTAAGTTACAGCATTCGTGTGCAATGACTGTTATGTTAGAGATCTTTTGAAACAGAAAGTATGCTGGTTATTTTGGCAGAGGTAAATTACACTTAATTTATAAGTTTCACTGAAATGGAAAAGGCAAAAGAGAGAGACACAAGTGTGAGCATGAGTGACAAGTCTGTTTCTCCCTGTTTATAGGTGACTACTAAGGATCCTCTCCTTGTTGTAATTAAACTGAATTTTGGGAGTTGAAGACTGGTAAAGTTTATTCCTGATCATGCAGAATGACAATTTGGGACTTGATTTTTATCAGGAATGCATATAAAGTAAATTTACATAGATTTGCACGAGTAGTCATAAGGAACTTATGGGTAGTATGCTCCTGTGGAAAAGTTTCTATATTGCTTTTATATATATTTATTTATTTATTTATTTATTTATTATTATTTTTTTCCCGTCTGATGGTATTGAATTAAAAAAGAAAGGACAGGATTTCTAGTGACCATTGTAATACTTGGGACTACTGATGAGAAACAGGGAACAGCCAATGAAGTTCCTGTAGGAAGAGGAAGGGGAAGGAAAAGGACCTGAACTTTCATTTTGGCTGCATGCTACATTGCCTGAAAACCTCAGGGAAACTTCCAAGTGTTACGGTAGGTAGACTGCAATGTTCTGATCTAGTCTGAAGATAACCAAAGTACAGCTTAGGGTGGGGAGGCTTGAAACTGATTAAAAGTAATCACAGCCCTGTGGCCTGAGGCATGCAGAAAACAGAACCATTAATGCTATCCGGGAATCCATATAATACCCTACATAGCAATTGCCAGTAAAGAGAAGAATAAATTTCACTAGCTCTTCTTCAAACCAGGGAATTTCTTCTTTCTGCCAGTGTGGCGAATAACAGCATTATCCCAAAGTATCTTGCGTGTCAGCCTTGATGCTGGTGGGGAAGTGAGTTCTCTGCCACACAGACTAAGCTTTCTATATTCAAGGGGTGCCTTTTTGTGCTTATTAATTTACAATCTAATTTACGGCCATCTTATTTTATAATTCAATAGATGCTATATTGAGAAATACCAACATCTTGTTTTGTGCTCAGTATAGTAGAATATATAGAATAACAGTGGGAGGAAATTGCTGAAAAATAATTGCTTTGAGATATTTCAGTGATGGCTTATACAGCATCTGCTGGGAATACCTCATATATTGTTGATTTCCATAAGAATATTTGCATTAATAAACACAATAGAGCTCTATTTTTGGTTTAATATAAAGGTTTGTGTAAAAAAAAAAAAAAAAGTTATTCAGTTGTATCTCTTGAATTATCTTAACCATGTGGGGTCACTTTTAAAATTAAACAATTTATTACATTCTAAAGAGCAGCTAGGGAATTATTTAATATATAAAACTGAAAGCAATGTAATTACAAACAGAGGGGCAGAAATAATATGTAGTCACAGTTTAGAAACTGAGGCTCAAGTATTTTAATATGTGCCTACATGAATGATTAGCATTAGTCTGGTTCGGTACTTAATGAAAAGTTTTTGTCTTAGTATGTTTATTCCACCTGTTGGTAAATTAGTAAACCACCTCATGCAGTCTTCTTCTGTGATTTTTCTTCCTTCTCATTTATATCACTTTGAGCTTACTTGAAATAAGTTCCTTATTTTCATGCATGCATAAAAATCACCAAGGAAGCTGAAAGCCTTTAGAATGAAATTTAACAAATGTAATTATTAAAAAAAAAAAAAGAAAAAAAAAAAAGAAATGTCATTTCTAGAATTTAAAAAGTACCTGTATTTACATATGCATTTAAAATTATAAAGATCAATTAGTCATGATGAAAGATATTTCGAAGATATTTCAGCATCAAAAGGTGTACATATGCACCCTCTGCATAGGTCTGCAACTTCCTGGATTTTGTTCTTGGAGCAAAAAATAATTATGTTCTTGCTGGGTAATGACACAATCATTTTTTCTGGGCCTAACTGAACTCCGAAGATGCTGTATATGAAAGCTGTTCATGTATTTGTGTTGTAATTATAAAATTATAGAGAATGATATCTTTTTTACTATAGGTGACCACTGTTTTTAAAAATAACAGTCATAGTTTTAGAAATCAGGGTTCACTCACACTTCTTAGCAGATATAATTCTGTACAAGTGTCATAAATTGTTATTCTTTTGCATTATTTAGGATAGCTCAGATAGGGTGCTTTGAACTAAAGGATTTTTTTTTCTTACTTTATTAAAAATACTGAATTTTCCATATTTTTTCACTGTTGTACATTTTACAGTGCTTCCTTATTAATGCCTTTGTTTTAAAAATGGGGCAGAGAGACTCCTGATCTCAGCAAATATCTTAGTGAGTATACTTTTGCTTTGGGGCAAGCACAACTTAATATTCATAAATCTTGGAATGCAGAGGAGGAACGTGAAGGGAATCAATGTAGATTCTCAAGCATTAGGTATTGGGGCTAAATATCTGATGTGAACAACTTATCAGAGGATTCGCAACATTATTAAAGTATCATGTAAGAGCCAAGCTATTTCTAAGTTTCAAAAATCCATGGAAAGATCCCTGGTACTAGTTGACATTTCAATAAAATATGGCTAAGAAGAAAATATCTCATATAAAGTGATCTCAACAGACTAACATAAAACGAAACAATAAAGTAGAAGCCAGTGCAATAAAAAAAAAAAAGTCCTTGTAGATGAAGCTTGAAATCTGAAAATCAATTAAATCTACTTTTTAAAATGACAAGTGAGTAGTTCATGTTATAAAAGGCACAGCATATCATGTGTTGCATGGAGTGCATGTGTGGTTTAAAAAATATTTACTTTTGATTAATGAAAGTCTCAGCAGGTGCCTGTTCCATGCACTGCTTGCTTCACAGTCACATTAACATTAGCAATTGTCCTAATTTATACCATGGATAAAAATTCAGTGGCAAATATAATAATAATAATAATAATAATAATAATAATAATAATAAACAGTCCATAACAAATATAGACCCCCTTAAGTGAAGCTTCGAGTTGCACTAAAAATGACCCAAGAGGAAAACAGGCTTTGTTACATATTGAAGAATAGGAAATCTAAGATGTGGCAGATCAACAGCAAAAAACATTTCCGGTGTCAACAGCATCCCTCAGGAAAAAGCCTTCTGCCAACAGTTCTCCTTTGATTCCAAGGGGGAGTCTGTGTTCAGCATTGCAGGTAATATGGACACAGCTTGGTATGGAGATGGTATGGAGCAGCCTTGACATCAAAACCCGGTCTAAAGCTGAACACTTGCTTGCTTCCTCTGCTTCAGAGCCACTGGGTTTTGGGCTGGTGTAAGATTACATGTAAGTGATTTGGGTGACATGAGCTTTTTTCAAAGCACAGTATGTGTCCCCTTCTACATTTGATTCATAGAAGAGATGCATTGCCTCCAAGACATTTATGAGGCACCAGTCCTGCAAGCATATATACAGGCACAGAATCTTGCTTCCTTAGCACAGTTCATGCCTGGGAACTTCTACATTCAATGACCTATGACAAATAGGCCTTTTATTTTTTATTTATTTATTTATTTATTTATTTATTTTCATTGGCATTTTAAAGAATTCTACTGAAGACAAACAAGAAGGAACAGAAACCATCTTTCTCAGCTGTGCTGGTTTTGCAGGTCTAGCTGCAATAAAAAGCATTAAAACCTTTTTTTTTTCTTTTTTCTTTTTTTTTTTTTCTTTTTTTCTCCTTACTGAAGTCAGCAGACTCAGCTCAGAATGCTCAAAAGGGCTGGTTCTGTGGAATAAAACTGTGCTGTTATTACTTGGACATGGTAACACTTCAGGGTAGGGAAAAAAAAAAGACTTTTATGAAGTTCTGGATGACTCTATTTCACCAGTTATTGATGTTAGCTAGCATACAGTTGGTCAAATGCCTATGCTTTTGGTCATCACTGGTGACTTTTTCTGTAATACCTGGCTTCAATTTCTTTTCTTTGCGCATTTTAATTTTCTTTATAAAAGAATGTTTGAATACATTGATGTTCAAACATATCTGTATATATATATATATAAAGTATCAATATTTTGTGTATGTATATTTTTGTTTTTAAAATATTGTCTACTGGAGTGATTACTGTAAAACTTGTGAAGGAAGCTATGTATGAGAAACTGGTTGAAGACTTCTCTAAACAATTTAGTCGCATGGCAAAATTTTGTACTGTGTCTTTATCAAGGTGCAACTCTCAACCCAGAGTGTGGGGTTGAAAAAAATCTTTATACCACCATTGTGCTCTATTGATTGTAAGAGAACACAGAAATTGAAAGCATTGGATTTGTTGTAGTATTGTAAGTTATCGCTTCTCAGCTGAGCAGTGGTCACATATGTGTGACTTCATGCTACCCCAGATATAACTGAAAATGTTAGTATTAATTCTATTACTTTGGGCCACGTACTGTTTTGTAAGTGGTTTTAAGAGTAGCTGTGACCTTCAAAGATTGTCCTCATTTCCCTTTGAGCAATGATCCTTTGATCCTTTGAGCTGGAATCCCTTTCCGTTCCTGAATTTTGTTCAAACCCCTTCATTAAAGGCCACTCTGCCCCTATCTTTGGGTTCTGCACCAGCAGTATAGTATACTATAGCAGAATTTGTCTGCACAGTTTGCATCATGGGCTTTCCCTTATAGACCTATCTATAGGGCTATAAAGCTCTTTCATGTTGTCACAAAAGCATAAAAAGATGAGAATAGCCTGTGCACATTGAAAGTTCCACAGGTGTGTTTTATAGAGAGAATAAAACACTAATTTTAAGTAAAGTTGTTCTCAGTCTATGATTTTTGAACATCACTAAAGTAAGTGTAACCACATGAGAGTGTGTACTGGGTCTGGCTGGGATGTTAACTTTCCCTGCAGCAGCCCATACAGTGCTGTGCTCTGCACTTGTAGCTAGAACAGCAGTGGTATCACACCAGTGTTGTGTCTGCTGCTGAGCAGTGCTGGCACAGTATCAGGACTCTCTCTAACCCTCCTAGGGGGTGGGCAAAAAAGTGAGAAAGGAACATCACCAGGGCAGCTGACCTAAACCAACCAAAGGGATATTCCATACCATATGATGTCACACTCAGCAATAACAGGTGGGAAAAGGAAGAAGAAGGGAGGGGTGGGCTCTCGTTGCGAAAACGTCTGTCCTCCCGAACACCGGCTACATGCGTTGAGCCCCTGCTTCAAGGATGTGGTCAAGCATCGCTCATTTGTGGGAAGTACAGAGTAGTTTCTTTCCTCTGCACTTCCACACAGCCTTTACTTGTTTTGTTTTGTTTTTCCCTTTCCCCCTCCCTTTTCCCCTTTCCCTTTTTTCCCTTTAGTTAAATTTTTTAATTAATAATAATCTTTCCTTAATAATTATTTTTCCCTTTAATTAAATTATCCTTATCTCAACCTGTCAGTTGTTCTTTCCTTTACTTCTTCCCCTCCTCTTCTAAGGAGGGGGAGTGAGAGAGCGGTTGTGGTGGAGTTCAGCTGCCTAGCACGGTAAAACCACCACAGAGTGTTCTGAAAGAAACAATTTATTTCTTTGTAAGACAAATTATATGAAATTTCTAAACAGGTATTTTGTATGAACACTTTGGGTGGAATCTCATAAAATTAGTAGCTGAGATTTCACAAATGTTAGAATTAGAATTATGTGGAGAAGAATTTAGAAAGAATGTAACAGGAACTAAAAGTCTTGATACATCAACTGCAAATGAATGTATGCATGATAAAAGACTAGCAAACTTCAGTTCTTTAGTCAAGATGATGATGGATGGTGAATATAGACTTCCTTTTTATTGGTGCAGATTTACTCAAACAATTGTTGCTTACTGAACATAAACTTAGCAAACCTAACAGAATTAGTAGTTCGATAAACATTCTCAAAAATGTTAAATTTCCTTGAGAAAATGGATATCATTTTTATTAGTCCTAATTTTTAATGGCATTTGTTCAGAGCTTTACTTTCATGTAGACTGTCACAGGTTTTAAATTCATACATTTTTATGTTTTTAGCAACATTCATTAACAAAATATCTTCTTAAAATGCATCTATCTGAGCATTGCAACTACATTAGATACCTTCTGGTGAAGATGTTAGAAATTCTATTCGCAGTTACATGAAGTAGAGAACAGGGAGCACCATGCAGTTCAATTTCATTTTCAATAAGCAGACAGTCAGGCAATGGCAATTCAAACCATTAGACAGTTTCCCAGAACTGGCAAATAAAGAATAATTCAACATTGTAAATTATGTAAATGATCATTATCGGTCCTTTTTATAAACTTGAGCTATCTATACCTGTGAGCATAATTTTGCAAGGTGGAAAGAGTGACTGCTTGTCTTACTGGCTATGAATGACCTGTGTATTTATACACAGGTAATTAGCTAGCATTTTCAGTGAAATATTTGTGTATATTAATAAGAAAATATTTTTCTGATAGTTAGGAAAAAATATGTTTTATCACTGTGTAGAAGGTTTTAAGTTTCTTACTGTTCCTTCCAAATTTTGTTGTTTACCTCCTTCATTAACAAGATTTAATACTCATATGGGTCACCAGACTAGCTAAAATGAAAGAATGATGAGTAACAAATAAAGTAAGATTTCCATAAAGTTTCTATGGATATTTGACAAATTTGATGCACATATTAGTATCATTTTTTCTTTTATGTATAATGAAATGTATTTTTCTTCCAGAGGTTAACAATGAAAGCTAACAAACAAACAAACAAACAAACAAAAAACAGTTCAACTTGTCAGATTGTAACCTGTTCTACATATTCTACATAGCCAAAACTTGACCTTTTGGACCATCAAATTTATGAACAAGGATACTGATCTTACACCAGTTCAACCACTTTGTAATGTGTGCTTGTCTCTTATCCAGTATTGCTTTGTTTTCAGTTACAGAGATTTGAAGAGATCTGAGTTATATATGCTGTGCTGTGAAACATATCTAGGATTCCTAGAGGGATGGTTGATGACCCATGCCTGTTCAAGACCTGTTTGGACAATGCCCTCAATAATATGCCTTAACTTTTGGTTAGCCCTGAAGAGGTCAAGCAGTTGGACTTGATGATCTTTGAAGGTCCCTTCCAGTTGAACTGTTCTGTTTATTCTATTCTATTCTATTCTATTCTATTCTATTCTATTCTATTCTATTCTATTCTATTCTATTCTATTCTATTCTATTCTACTCTATTCTATTCTACTCTATTCTAATTAACAGACCTGTCAGTCAACTCTGGACTGCCACCTGGTGCTCAGAGGAATGGGAACTGCCTGCCTGGCCTCTTCCTATCCTCCACCTTCTAAATTAATTGAAGTAAGCAGGAGAACTTGCCAATTTATTTAATTGCTCATAACTTTAGGACTGTATGATCCAAATTATTACATTTCTTAGCAATGTAATAGTGTAAAATGACAAATTTTGTTAAGATTAAATTGTATCTTTAAATTATTTAGAGGTCTTAATCGTTCATTAAAAATCACCTTCATAAAACACATAATTGTGTTTTTATAGAAGAAAATATGTATATTCTGACTGTGGCAACATTTTAGATGTTTAGCTAATTAACTGTTTCTGAACAATTCTCTTGATGAAATATGTGTGGGCATGATTTCACTTGGCAGTAGTTGTCTCAAATAGTTTTCTGCAAAAAGGATAATCTAATAGAATAAATCCTGTATACACTGAGGATGCTTCTCTTAGCCTGTCAAAATCCCATGGGTCAGATGGATAAATCAAATCTTATTCCTTTCACATACATTAGGGTTCATGTTGTTTAACTTCCGTCACTCCATCAAGGCAGCTGTGCTTCTTCAATGGTCTGCAGAAGTTGAGAGGCACTTCCAGAGAGCAATGCATCCTACCCAAGACTGGTCTGTTAAGACAGAAAAAAAAAAAAAAAAAAAAAGAAAGAACTCTAGAAATGGCCATTGCTTCCCATTGACTATAGCCCTAGAAGCCAGATTAGATAAGTAAAGTTAATTAGAAGAATTTTACTTACACTTTCTTACTCTACTTTTTGACATAAAGAACATATTTCAGCTATGAGCCATGACTGGCTGATGCTGCATGTTAATTTTCAGTACATTTCCCTCCATGCTGTGAAATAATCATTTAATAAAGCTTTCAGGGGCAGTGTGAATCTGAGTAATATAGCTTTAATAGATCTGTTGCCAGGGAACTTAAATCAAGGCTTAGGCCCAATGCCAATATTAACGTAAAGACCCCCATAGGTGGCCTTGTCCCTTGTGTATGTCTTATACTATCTGAGCCAGTTTTGGCAGTATTTTTTCTTGGTGGGAATGTTGACAACAGTGCTCAGTGCAGACCTCTGCTGGAGATAAATCAACATTCACAAAGATGATCAATGGGATGGAGCACCTCCCCTATAAAGACAGGCTGAGGGAGCTGGGGTTGTTCAGCCTGGAGAAGAGAAGGCTCCAGGGAGACCTTATAGAGGACTTCGAGTACCTCTAGGGGGGAGCTACAAGAAAGCAGGAGAGGGGCTCTTTATCAGGCAGTGTAGTGATAGGACAAGAAGTAATGGTTTTAAACTAAAAGAAGGTAGATTTAGATTAGATATAAGGAAAAAAATATTTATTATGAGGGTGGTGAGGCATTGGAACTGGTTGCCCTGAGAAGTTGTGGATACTCCATCCCTGGAAGTGTTCAAGGCCAGGTTGGATGGGACTTTGAGCAATGTGGTCTAGTGGGAGGTGCCCATGCCCATGGCAGGGGGGTTAGAACTAGATGATCTTTAAAGTCCCTTCCAACCCAAACCATTCTATGATTCCACTTTGTAAGAGACATAAAAAGTGCCAAATGATATTATTTTCCATTGCTGAAACCTATCTTGTGCAATCTGGTCCCAAACCTTACAAGAAACTATGAAAACATACCATATTAATGGATTACAATATATATATATATATATTTAATTTTTATTATATTTTCAAGTACTGTCACCATTATAGCATGGTGTCTTTTTTTTTTTTTTTTTTTTTTTGATCTACTTATTCACAGAATCATAGCATCAAAGAATGGTTAAGGTTGGAAGGGTCCTCTGGATGTCATCTTGTCAACTCCCCTACTAAAGCAGGTTGCCCAGGGCTCAGGCAGATAATGATAGGACAAGGGAAAACAGTTTTAAACCGAAAGAGGGGAGATTTAGATTAGACATTAGGAGAAAATTCTTCCAAACCAAGCCATTCTATGATTCTATGTCCAGAAATTCAAAGTAATATGTATCGAAATGTGGCTCTTAATGGTTCAGGCTTCAAAGAACAGTTTGGTAACCATAAAATGGCCAGAACGAGAAATTATTCCACCCTCTCCTGACAAAACATGGCAGAGGTTCATCAGGGTTGTGTCTTTGACCTTTAAGTAGATTAGTAGCTCTGCTGCTATTGTTGCTTAATAATTTTGAAAATACTGTACATTTATGTAGAAAGTTTTGATCTGGAAAATATCAAAGTGCTTTTGTAATACATGACTTTGATAGAGCTTTTTAGCCCTTTCTACCAAGAAGGTAACATGGGCTGATCTGATACCAAGAGGGCCTGGACACAGGTCATTATCTCTTGGAGTTCTGGAGAATATAATCTGAAAATAGCTGTCACACTGTATTTGGAATTGATGTATAGAGTGTTTTTGTACTGTATGCTTACCTAGTGCTAAGACCTCTGTTGGAGAGGGCTTTTATTTCACTTCTTCCCAACATAGAGACAAGAAAAACAGTTGAATCTTTGGACTCCATGAGTACCAGCAGTCTCTATGTGACGAAATTTCATGTACGAGCTGCAAATAAGGTAGAGAGAGGAATAGAAGAATTATCATATTCTTTCCAGCATTTTTGCAATGGAAAGCAGTAGCCAAAAGACCCACTACAAGTTCTTGATGAAATAGGTTCCCTCATACTGAGGCTTTGAATCAGTGACTGGTTCCACATCTACTTAAAACAATATTTTTTATAGCAAGGTTGTAATCCTCTTTGAGGTCATTTGTTAATAAATCATTGGTAATAACTGGTAATAAATAGTCATTGTATACATTGTAACATAAAATTAATGAGAAGCTGGAGAGCAGCCCTGCAGAAAGGGTAAAAGTGTTTTGGTCAATGGCAAGATGACTATGAGTCAACAGTGTGCCCTGGCAGCCAGGAGGGCCCACCGCATCCTGGGGTGCATCAAGCACAACATTGCTAGTCTGCTGAGGAAGGTGATTGTCCCATTCTTTTCTGTGCTGGTGCAGCCTCACCTTGAGTACTGTGTGCAGTTCTGGGCACCACAGTATAAAGAACATAAAACCAGTAGAATGTCCAAAGGAGGGCTACAAAGGTGGTGAAGGGTCATGAGGGGAAGAAGTATGAGGAGCAGCTGAAGTCACTTGGTTTGTTCAGCCCAGAGCAGAGGAGAATGAGAGGAGGCCTCATGGCAGCCTGCAGCTCCCTCATGAGGGGAGCGGAGGGGCAGGTGCTGAGCTCTGCTCTCTGGGGACAGCGACTGGACAGGGGAGGGTCAGGCTGGGTGTTAGGAAAAGGTTCTTCACCAAGAAAGTGGTCAGGCACTGGAACAGGTTCCCCAGGGCAGTGGTCATGGCACTGAGCCTGCTGGAGTTCAAGAAGCATTCGGACTTTGCTGTCAGACATAGGGTCTGATTTTTGGGTGGTCCTGTGTGAAGCCAGGAGTTGGACTTCATAATCCTTGCAGGTCCCTTCCAACTCAGGATATTCTATGCATTTAAGATTCTATGAAACAGTAAAAATTCCATGTACAATTTTAAATTTATTAATTTCTAATAGAATGAGTCTTCACTCTTTATTATGTAAGATGAAAGCTTGAAGAACTATTTGCCTTTTTTTTTTTTTAGTCGTATATTTAAAAATATTTGGATAAAACATTTCCTGATCATGTCATATTATATACTGCATTATATATATGTATATATAGATATATGTATGTATGTACTATGATAGCACTACATTTGAGCAGCATGTAGACAAATGAAAGATCAGCAATGTGCTTAGAATGCCCATCCTGAGACCAATATATAACTAACATAATTAGTCTTTTATTGTTCTTGTAGGAAAACAGATTCAATAGCAGTTGTTGGATAAGTGTAACACCTGGAATCAGTTTCCAACAGGATAAATTTAAGATTTGATGATGACATCTTGGAAAACTCTACAATTAAAGGTATACTTTAAAGCTGTCCCATAGTTGACAGTCCATCAATTAGCAAATACTGTAAGGACACTTTAATCAATGACAAATAAATTAAAAAAAAAATCCCCATTAATTTATTGGTCTTTCAAATCTTGGAAAAAAATGCTAACCTCAGTCCTTGATTTCCCTTTTGGCAGCTTCTGCAAGTGAGCTGGAAAGTGTCTTTTAAAACGGAATAGCTGAACTGAAACAAATTCCTCTTGCTTTTGTCTCCAAGTGAACTGCACTGTGAAAGGACATGAAATGCGAATGCACTGCCTAAGTAAAAGATAAGGTACAGACTGGGGGTAACTATTAACATCTCCATTGTACAGGAAATACTCAGAATGGTAAAAGGTTGTTGGTCAAGACACAAGCAAAACAAAGCTTTAGTGTTTTTTAAAGGTTCTCTGTAGATATCTAAATTTTTCATGTGAGTTGTCCTTGTAGCCTTGTTAAGAGCTGTTCTTAGAGCTGCAAGAAGAAATTGCTAGTTAGTCAGGTATATGAAATTATATGCAACAAAAGCATGTAAGAGAAGAGGGCAAAACACCCTTACATTCACCAGTTATGTTATTAATTAATGTGTCCTCATCTTAAGATTGATGCTTTAATTTAGCTGGAGAAAAAATCATAACATTCGTGCCGATTTGTGTTCATTTATGGATCAGGCTTTCAAATAAATAAGCTTTACATATACAAATTTGCATGAAACATTGTATGCTTATAATTGTGCATGTCATTATTATATGGGGCCTTGATATGGCTTGCTCCAAAGTCTCTGGAAGTTAAAGGTAAATAATTCCTATTGATTTGAATGGGTGTTAAGGCAGACCTTCTGTGAAGATACAGACAATTGCAAATCATTTAAGTGTCTCATATTTCACTACATCTGCCTTCCTATATCTGGCCTTTTATGTTCCACAAATATATATATGTAAACCATTGTGGTGGTTTTACCCAGATGGGCAGCTGAGCTCCACCACAACCATTCTCTCTCTCCCTCCTCAAAGGAAAAGAGGGAGAAAATACAATGAAAAGGGCTTAAGGGTTGAGATAAGGACAGGGAGATCACTCAACAATTATTATCATGGGCAAAACGGACTCAGCATAGGGAGATTAATAAAATTTATTACCTATTACCAAATAGTTAGGGCAGTGGGCCCAGGGCCTGCTCCTGCGGGGGCTCTCCGTGGGTCACAGCCTCCCCCAGGCCACATCCACCTGCTCCACCGGGGGCTCCTCCACGGGCTGCAGCGTGGAGATCTGCTCCATGTGGGACCCATGGGCTGCAGGGGGACAGCCTGCTCCACCAGGGGCCTCTCCACAGGCCGCAGGGGAACTTGTGCTGTGTGCCTGGAGCACCTCCTGCCCTCCTGCTGCACTGACCTGGGTGTCTGCAGGGCTGGTTCTCACTCCTCACTCTCCCAGCTGCTGTTGTGCAGCAGTTTTTTTTTCTTTTTTTTTTTTTTTTATTTTTTTTTCCTCTTTTTGTGCCTTTCACAGAGGTGCAAACAACATTGCTTATTGGCTCAGCTCTGGGCAGCAACAAGTTCCTTTGGAGCAGCTGAAACTGGCCCTTATTGAACATGGGGCAGCTTCTGGATTCTCACAGAGGCCACCCTTGCAGTCCCCTGCCACCTAAACCTTGCCACATAAACCCAATACAACCATACCACTTTATGGTAGGACTAGGCTTTTGCAAATCTTGTAAAAAGGACTTTCTGTGTACCTTCATGACGTGGTAGGTTAAAAAAAAAAAAAAAAAAAAGATCTCTCCAGACATTTCCAAACATTTTGTATTATTTTAGTGGTATAGATATAAGAGTATCTGATTAGTGGAACTGAAAGGATTTAAAATGTACTTGCTGACTAATGCTTGTGAAGTGTGATTCACTTATCTCTTATTTACATATCTCGAAGGCAAAGTATATATTCTTTCACTGAAATAGCAGTTAAAGAAAAAAATGCAAAGTTCAACATTTTTGGTGTCCCCCCCCTCCCCCCCCCCCCCATCAAATTTGTATGTCTATACTGTAATGTGCCATAAAGTACAAGTATAGATGGAGATTTTTAGAATCACAGAGTAGACTCTGTTGTCACGCTGGACTGAATCTATTGACTTCAAAGCAGTCATCCTATATTTAAGGTGTTGTATTTCAGAAGTGAATACAACGGGTGACATTCCTTGAAACTCATATTTTGTTTTAATTAATGACAATTGCAATTGCAGAAATATATCAAAAGGTACGTATCTAATTTTAATATTTACTTCACTCAGCTGAACATGTAAATTGATCCGTAAATTCCATTCAGAAGAAGACTGTTGTGTTGTGTCCTTTTACAAAGTGTAAATACAACTTTAAGTGCTGAAATTTTGTGGCAGTCAGATGAACATACAGAGTGTGATGGTTTCACTCTGATGGCCAGCTGAAGTCCACCGCAATCACTCTCTCACTCACTCTCCTCAAAGGAACAGGGGGAGTAGAAACTATGATGGGTAAGAAGAAGGTTCATGGGTTAAGATGAGGATAATTAGGAAGGAAGGAAGGAAGGAAGGAAGGAAGGAAGGAAGGAAGGAAGGAAGGAAGGAAGAAAAAGGAAGAAAGAAAGGAAGAAAGGAAGAAAGGAAGGAAGGAAGGAAAGAAAGAAAAAGAAAAAGAAAGAAAGAAAGAGAAAGAAAGAAAAGGAAAGGAAGAAAAAGAAAAAGAAAGGAAGAAAAAGAGAAAGAAAGAAAGAAAGAGAGAAAGAGAAAGAAAGAAAGAAAGAAAGAAAGAAAAGAAAGAAAGAGAAAAGAAAGAAAGAAAGAAAAAGAAAAACAAGCAGAGGCTGCACATAAGCAAAAAGAGAGAAAAAACAATTATTCCCTATGTTCCATCAATGAGCAATGTTTGGCCACGTCCAGGGAAGTAGGGCCTCAACACATTTAGTAGTTTGGGGGGACAGACATCTTCATAATGAAAGCCACCCCTTCTCCTTCCCCTCTCCCACCCTTTATTGCTGAGTGTGACACCATACGGTATGGAATATCCCGTTGGTCGGTTTAGGTCAGCAGCCCTGGCAATGTCCCCTCCCCAGTTCTTGCCCACCCCCAGCCTTCTGGCTTGGCGGGATTTGGAGAGAGTCATGATGTTGTGCCAGCACTGCTCAGCAATAGCCAAAACACTGGTGTGATATTCGGGCTGTTCTACTTACAAGTGCACAGCATCACTGCTGTGGGAAAAGTTAACTCCATCTCAGCCAGAACTAGTACACAGAGAAGAAAGGTATTTAAGAGATGTGTAGATGTGACGCTCAGGGACATGGTTTAGTGGTGGACTTACTAGTATTGGGTTGTTGGCTGGACTTGATCTTAAGGGTCTTTCCCAATCTAAATGATTCTATGATTCTCTGAAATGTATTTGCAAATTTCTGTTTTACCACTCTTCAGATAATAGTGTGAAAGTCTCCTAAAAAAGATCCAGCAATCACTAGGTGAAATAACATCAGGGTGTGGACAAAAAGAGCTTTAAATAGATAGAAATAACTTTCTAATCCATATAGTGTCCTACTATGAGCAATGGACAAATTTCTACTGTGAAAGAACTGCATTAATGATTAGAAGAAGAAGACATGCTTTCTTTCCTATATTTTCTCTCTTTCCACTAGAACAGTGTTTGAATGAAGGCAGGAGCTGGGCTTGTTCTCACCTAGTATTGGAGATCTACACCTAAATGAGCTACTGCAAGGTTAGTGTGAGTCAGCGGAAAGAAACAGATGCTTTTTGGATATAATTTATCTGACCTTTTTTAGAGGAATTGTGGCTTAGGGATGATTGCAGCTCTCACTGACCATGAAGCGGGCCTTGGGTGAGAGGAATATGAGAAGTTATATTTCATTATTTGTTTTTGTTTTAAATGGCCAGCTGGGATCATGACCTAAACCCATTTCTTTATTCATGGATGATATCTGATTTTTTTACTAAAAATAGTTTAAGAACCATGTGCCTGAAAACTCTAGTGCTGCCACTCTGGTGCTTTTGGCATAGTGATTAGCAGAAGGTGATTTTCCCTGTCTCTGTACTAAAGAAAGGGTAGCTGGATTGCCCAGCTACATTATGTCTCCCGGGGGTTTTCGTTAGTCAGATTATCTAGGAAAGATGGCCATTGTATATATATATAATATTATGAGTATGCAACCCCCTATCAAAGGATACTTGAAACATAGTTCTTGGCAGGCAGCATGGCAGGATTTAATAATAATAATAATAATAATAATAATAATAATAATAAATTTTCTTATATTTTGCTTCCTATTTGAAATTTTCCATGGTACAAAATTTCTAAATCTGACCTCTAAATGTATTTCCATGAATTTGTAAGAATATTCTACTTTGTATCCCAACCCCAAGGGGAAAAATGATATGTGTTTTAATCCAGTTCTAAATAACCACGATGGATGAAACTTCAAGCCTAATTCACAATTAAAAAAATGATAAATGCAGCCAACATAAGTGATTTTATTGTAAGTATTCATTGTTTTGTACAAGAAAAGCAACTCATACAAATAAGACTGCATATACTTACACAAAACTCTTGGTGGAAAAAAAAAGGCATTGATTAAATAACTTTATTTTCAAATTGCCTGCTTACTAGTCAAACTTTTGACATTTAACCGGAAGAAAAGAATTTTTAATACATTTTTTCCCCATAGAGATGAGAAATATTTCCCACCTGTTTGTAGATTTTTTATTTTCTAAATTAAAAGTACAGCCATTGTACAGTTTATAAATGTAAAAGTTTTCTTCTTTTCTAACTTACTGCATATTTCACTTCTGGAAAAGTAGATTATTAGATCGTGTTAATTTAGATCAATCAGAGTATTTTACAGTTAAAGTTGTAGGAAAATCACGGGCCTTACTTTCCCCTGCTAGTTTTCACAGAATTGTGACAAATTTGCAGTTTTTATTTCACTTTGAAAGTCTTGTCTCCCAGTTTTATGGTCTCAGAAGAGCATCAGGATGTGAATGCTACATAAGCATACACTCACAGCTTTAGGTGAGGCTTCTGGTTTGTGTTGCCCTGTTACTGACTACTCTCATCTATGTTTTTCCTGGCAAATTAGGTTTTACCATAAATGCTTCCCAGGCTTTAGGAGTCTTTATAGGCCCTGGGCTACTCAGATCAATGGGTCTTTTTAGCAGAAACACTGAACTGTCTGTTCATCATTAAAGTGCCTACCATACCTTGGCACTGAACAAGCAAGTTCCACATAAAACCACAAATTTCCTTGGTCTCAGTGAGGAAGGAAAAAGGGTAATCTGTAATATAAGGGTAAAGGACACACTGGAAACAAATAAAAGACACACTCCAAGACCAATGAAAAGATAACCATTGATTTCAATTTCTTTTGGATCTGACTGAGGCAGGGTAAGATAAACGCTATGTAGTGCATGTTATATTGTGATAATCATGGATATAATATATAAAACATAAAAGTAAACATGTATTTAATTTGTTATTGTGCTTTTTGCTTTGGGATGACTGTGCTATTGCCCTCTTCCTTTAAAACTAAGATGACTTATTACCATATTTTTTATGGCACATATATTTTAGACAGAACTGAAGCACATACCAAATCTAGTTACACATGAGAGTTAAAAAGCCCATGCAAAAATATGACCATGACAGTAAGGTTTGTGGGTAGTTTCTATTGTCAAAGAAGTGTGGAAGCAAGCACAGTTGTTCAAAAAAGGCTTTGAATAAAAATGCTATAGATAATGCTTTAAATTTTTAAATAGTTTGTGGCTTTTTTTTTTTTTTTTACTGTGATAGATCTATTCTTTTTGATGTTAGTGATAACATACATTCTATCGATCTGTCTCCCCGATGACTTGCTGAAGTTTGGTGGTATATCTATTAAAATGTTACTTAAAGTTCATCCGCCTTGTTTTTCCTACACTAAGTTATCCCTTCACAAATTATCCCTTGTTGAGAGGCAGGAAAGAAAGAAAGAAAGAAACCAAACCAAACCAAACCAAACCAAACAGAAAAAACAACCACGACAACACTGTACATGTGAGGAATATTTTCCACTGCTCTTAAAAAAAAAAAAAAAAACAGTTACGGAAAGTTCCATTTATTCTTCCAAAGCCAATGTTTACCTTTTTCAATACTTTTGATTTTTTTCCTCTCTCAACTTATACCATTTTTTTTTTACATTTTGCTTATTGCTTTTAAGGTATTTCTATGCCTGTTTGTGTTAGGTGTTTATCCCTCACAGTGTGTACTTGAGTATGCATGAGATCGAGACAAATAACCAGAAAACAGAGAGGAAAAATCAGAATCTTATATTTTTCTCTACATTTGCACACTATACTATCTAGTATCTTGAAGGGATACTTATGGGAAAAACTCATTATAACGCTATAATATTATTTTAAAAGTTAAAGTATTTTGAACCTTTTTTTTTTTTTTTTTTTTTTTTTTTTTACTGAGATCAGTGATGATATATCCTGAATAAAATTTATAATCATCAAAGGAGAATTTATGTAAGCTTTGTTGTATTTATACATTTAATTCTGCTGTAGTAGGCTACAAACCTCCAAAACTCTTACAGGAAAAGTGTTTTAAAATTCAAACACACACAAATTATTTCATTTTGCATTGGTTGTTCTGAACACTATGACTTACTCTTACTATGCAACGCAAATTATTTTTACATGCTATACTCAGATTTATACAAGGTGAGAATTTTTATCATATTGAAAAAGAAAAAATTCCTTTTACAGATTATACATCACTGGAAAAACTGTATAAAAAACCAAACTTCCACTGTAATTTAGGCAATAAAAATTTGAGTTTTAAATGATATTTATATAGGTGTGAATAACTTCTATAAATTTTTTTGTACAGCCATTTGGCAAAGAAAATATTACAAAGCTTACAGAGATGGTCTGTGTAGGGTAGATATTTCTTAGAAACTATGATTACTAAGGAAAAAAGCCCAAACATAAAATGAAAACCTTTACCATTATAAGCATTTTAATAACTAAATTCTAGAAATTCAAGTCTCAAATAATTCTATAAATCATCCTATTCAACCTAATACAGTACAATGCAATTTTTACAGTGCCCTTTGTGCTAGTATCCTGGAGCACTTCAAAATGAATAAAGTTAAAATTAGCAACGTAGCACTCAATTTCCTAAAGGAGTTACTTTAGAAAAACTAAGTAAAATCAATGCCTTAAATGTTTAGATTTAAAACCCTGCCAATTGAAGCTCTTTTTATTTCAAGTAGCAAAGTATTTCAAATCTCCTGAACAAAATGTCTGAAGGCTCTATAGGTTTAGGATATCAGAGAGTATTTAAGAATTATAAAACCATCATCTATCAATCTCTGAGTGCATACTGATAGGCATAGAAAGTAAATGTAATGGCTAGGTAGAGCTATACAGCAGTCTCTGCATAAAATAATAAGGTAGTAGTTTATTTGCATTTCTGTAATACATTTCAGCTGAAGATCTCAAAGCTGAAAAGATCCCTGTTAATTCCAGCAGAACAATATAAACCACTTACAAAATAGAAGCGAATTGCAGTAGCATGCTGAAATAAAGGAGTTTTGTATGAGCAGCAGGAGAGGTGTGACCCTCTGACAGACCACTGGGTCAAATGCACATCAGGTGGAATCACTTGCATACTGGGGCTACTTGTAAGTGATTTTATTGAACTATAGTTATGTAGTTGATTACCATAGATCCTATGTTTACTAATGCAAGCAACATTTACAAGAATTTCATTGGAGGTCAGCAACTGCAGATGTGGCAGCAAACAGTACATAAGCAACTGCTGTGTTCTTTTCTCTCTTGTCTCTTGCAAAAGCATGTAAATACATACCAGAATGCCTAGATGGGGGTGGGGTGGAGGTGTAGGAAAAAAAAAAAAAAGAAATAAATCCACAAAAATATGAGATTCTAATAAGTAAACAGAACTCTTGTTACTCTTGTTATTTCTGCTAACCATCTTGATAATATCATGTGCAACAAATCTGCTTGTTTTCTAACTCTGAATAAAATTGGAGAGTCATCTTCCAAATTACAGAAAAACAGTTCTAATTTGTTTTGTTACTCTTTGGGAGAAGTGAAGCAGAAACAGGAATGTAAGAGTCACATACACATGACAGGAACTTGTGATCAGCTTCATGGTGCTCATGATGAGGAATCTGGTCATGGGTGAATCCTGGAAGTGGCGTCGTGAATATTCATAGTCTCCATCCACTCCTGTCAGGAAGGAAAGCAAAGATCTGCAGAATGTATCCATTAGAAAAACTCATTCAGCCGATGGTTTCTGTTTGTAACAATAGTCTGCCACTTTTTATAGCCACTTTTGAGTTTCTTTCCCCTTTTCTTATGTATTGCTACAATTCACTCTATAAAAAACTACCTCAGACTTTCCTTCTCTGTATATCCATCTCAAATTTCATTTATGCCCTGTAGGCTAAACATTCAGCTCTGGGGCACTCAGGTCTTGCTCACTATATTTTTAGACTCTAACAGCCTATTACATGGTTTTGTTTGTTTGTGTATTTTTTTCTGTTCACTGTCCTTACCACTGCCTGCAATTGCTCCCTTGTAGACCCTTGTCCATCTGGGATCACTGGGATAAAGCTGTCACAAGAGTCAGTAAAGACAACTCATGTTTCTAACTACCACATTCAAAGTTAGAGGCAATATGGACCCAGACTCTTTTCAGAGTAATAGGACAAAAGGCAACAGACCCAAGTAGGAGTACAGGAGATTCTATAAATCTTTGTAATTTATATAAGCTTTTTTTTTTTTTTTTTTTTTTTTTTTTTTTTTTTGTCCTTTGGGGGAGGAAGGATACTAGGATACTACTGGTGGTACTGTTTCATTAAATTACACCTGACCCCCCTATCACTTTAAAAACTGTCTCTTACGGTCTAACAAAGAAGGCCCATTGGCATAACAGGACAGATTTTGCATGACATGAAACAATGTATAAGCATTGATTTTTCAAATTATTTACATTCTGAATGCGATCTTAACTACATGTTCTGTTTTCACACAGAGCCTTCCTCCATTTGCTGGGTGATGAAAGACCACTAAAATCTTGTCAGTCCAAATAGGCTTCTGTGAACCCCCTTGCTTGCTTATCTTTGCCAGGGTGAGGGGAGGAGGGCGTGGGAGAAGAAAGAAGTGAGACAAAGATGTTCCAGGTGTGGAGAAAGAAGTTGCCTTTGGAAGCTGGAAAGAACCAATGTATCAGAATATGTCAGGTGTCAGGCAGAATAACAAAATATATTGATGTTGGGAAATTTATAGTTCCAGAAATTAAAGAAAAGTGTTTAGTGTAAAGTCCAGAAAAGTGTTTAGTGTAAAGAGGATTTTCATGCATTTCTGTAGTGGAAGAAGGTGTTGAGATTTGATTTCTTTTGTCATACTCAGAATGATTGGAGAAGAATCCAATGACATAACAAGCAGAAAAGCAGCTGCCTTCATGGAAAGTGAGGTAATTAGCTGGCACAAACAGAAAAAAATAAAGGAAAAATATAGTACTCTTCCTCTCCCTACCTCCATTGTGCAGTTGGTCTCTTCAGAACTGTTGCTTGGAGAATGAAGGAGAAAACATAGTCAAGGCTCTGTAATGAATATCTCATTCTTCATAGCTAGCCTTCCCTCTCCGAGGATTTTTTTTTTTTTAAGTTTCTATATTAGTTCAAAGAAACACAAAAGTTAGCTTATAAGTTTCTGCTACGTCTAGCAGAAGCAAACATATTAGCTTAACAAGAGAGTAAACATGGACACTTTAAAACATTCATAACAACTAGGGACTCCAAATCTTGTTTTTAGATTTTAGGCTTTTTCCTATTCTGTATATCCATAGTGTGACATCTTTACAATGCAAACGCTCTGTCACTTGTTCTATATGATTTAGTGTTTTAGACAATTTTCAGTGTCAGGTTGTGCAGATTTTGGCTCATGAGAAGAGGCTATTTAAACTTCTCCATATAGGCAATGATGCAGACTACTAATAGGAAGAAAAGGATTGAGAGGTGGAAAAAATTCTCAGTATTTTTCAGGCAAATGGGCTTTCAAAACTGATATATTTGCTGGTGAGAAGAATTTTCTGACATTATCATAAGGTCTTTTCTTCTAGATTCTTGGGATTTCCTTTCTGATTGTTACTCTTCTGCACAGCTGCCTCTTTTCTCACACCATTCATAAAACAGCCATCATGTTGGCACAGTATTTTCGGCCATACGTGCTCCCATCCTTAGAAGGGGTGCCCATATTCCGTTCCCTTGTCCTGAATGTCCAGGTAATGCAGTTTGAAAATAAAACTCCTAGTTCAGGGGAACACTCAGTTATCATCCCTGTTGACTTTGACAGGATTTAAGACATGCCTAAAATTAAGTACAGGTTTTATATTTTCTGAAGTGGACAAGTCAAGGAAAAAAAATAAAAATGAAGAAAACCACTTCAAATTTGGAATGCCATAAACAATTAAACAACTGTTTTTCAAGCAACAAGGAATGGATACTTAATTCTTTGTCAATCTTTCGTGTGTTTTCTAGGAATGATGATATTGAAAAATGGTGGTAGAAGACTATGAAGTACTCAACGGATGCTTTCTAAGTGATAATAATAGCTACAGTAAGTGTAAGATGGTATATTACTCAGAGATGTTTACTGAATTCATTTGGCTATAGGCAGACATATCAATGGTAACTGACTGAAAAGGAGTAGGGTTATTTTTTTTTCTTTTTTTTTTTTTTTTCGCAACTGTTCTTCTAAAATAAATCTTTTTAAATTTGTGACACAGTCAGTCATGTGCATCATATTATGGCAGGTTACATCACATGATTTTATGTAGCCTGCTGGTAACGTCACTTTGCATTATACATTTAAAGAAATATCACTTCTTTTCACGTAGACAGTAATCAACTGACAAGAATTCTCCTGCTACCCATGAGAAGAAGTGGAGTATCAGATCTAATACTTTCCACCCCCAACGAATAATTTCCTGTAAATGCTTGTGCATGACAGAATGCTAGCAGATAGTGGGTACTTCACAGCTGGTGACTCTCTTATTGTTTAACTGTGATGTCTGCATCTTATCACTCTGTGCAAATTATTTAGCAACTGCCATATTATTTATAGGTATGAATTGCACAAATTAATCTCATAAATAATTCAATTTTTTTTTTCACTGTGAATTAACATTCTGCCACAGTTAAAAATCTATTTTTGTAAAAGCATATCAACTGCAATGGGCATGTTGTGCTTGATTTTTCAAGCTGATGGATTTTGAAAAACATAGGTTTCAGTGAAAAGAATGAGAAGAGTTTTTTTTTCTTGAACTTTACACACACTCGACAGAAGCTTTCAGGTTGTGAAAAGTACCACTGTAGTCTTTAATAAGAATTATGTCATGTTCAGGCATTTACAGGAAGAGGAAAAACATTGGATCTCATCCTAATAGTATGGCAGACTGTCACTACGTGACACCAGTTTGTAAACAAAAAAATAACTTACATGAATAATGATCCATTTTTATAACTTAAACCGAAAATAATAACATTCTTTTTCTTTCCACAGTAAGACATAAGAATGTCATTGTGGACCTAACAGAAAGACAGTCGCAAGTTTGTTTGCTAGTAGACTCCTAGGGAGCTGAACACAAAAATCCAATAAATAATTAGCTCTCCTGTGACAGGCTTCTGAATTACTGTGATACATTAATTGGACAAAATTAGCATGAATTAAGGCAAATAAGTATAACATGTAATTTATTACTTACTAAGCATGGTGCTGCAGTGGAAGCCTCAGATTTCCCTTAAGATTGCTTTAACAGCTATAATGCATTCCTTAATTTACTCTGTGGAAAATCAATTTTTTCAGAGTTCATTAAGCACCAATATGTTACAATGCAACTCCCTAGAGCATAGAACCACAATACGTTATGCAAATTCATACCAGTGTGTTACCAATATGTAAATAGCAATAATACTATTGTCGGCTTCCTATTGATAGCCACGCTGAAAAGGATAATACTTAAAACTTCTTTAACTCTTACGACTTGCTTCTGATATTAATTGGTACTCTTTTAAAATGTCATTTCTAAGGAGAGTAGTTATTTTAAAAAGTCTTTTTTTTTTTCTTTATGCTTCAGTAGTGAGAGTATTCTGAAGTCTCTGTTTGCAAAGAAAAGGCACATAAAGCCTTCTTACACTTTCATATGCATCAGCCGTTTCACAATGAAAGCTTAGTATTTCCAGTAGATGCATAGCTGGACATTGCCGTCTGTTAATTATGGATATACCACAGAATAAATGAAAGAGAAGGCATTCCTAACCTGTAAGTCCTACACATAAATTCATTTAAGCTTTCTTCCTCCCCTTTTTAGCACACATAAAAAATATAATAAAATAAAAATAAATTAAATGATGCATCGAGTTAACTCCAGCCAATCAAATGTGAGTCAGCAGAACTAGCATTAGGAGAATGAAGTTCCAGACTATTCAATATTCACCTAATGATATGACAGACTCCAAAGCTATCACAATAACTGCCTCCAGAGCTCTTTGGGGAGACAGATGTCACTGGTGGAAGGATGATTTCCGTGTCTTGGCACTCTGCGATTGTCAAACTGAGGGAGGGAGAAGGAAAGGAGGATTCTGCTAGTGAGGAAGCATCCTTTGTGGAAGGAGGAGGAGCCATGTCTCACTCCTGTCATTCTCCCTTTTAACAGATTTTTTTTTTTTTTTGAATAAAACCCTTTCTGGCTAAATTGCGCTCTGAGAAGCAAGGAATGGCATTGCCCTAAACTATAGATACCTGCACTTACATTCACAATTTGGCCCTGATCTGCAAATATCATTAAAGTCAGTAGGTCAGAGGAGTTGGCTTGGAGAGTCTGGGCCTCTGACAGTAGGTTTGTTGTTGTTGTTTTAAACGTGTATATAACTGATTTATTGCTGCTTTGAGCTATAGCTACAGTGAAACTGGCAGAAGAGCAAGACACTCGGTCACTACCGTTTCAGCCTCAGATGAAACAGCAGCTATTAGGCATTTAACTGTTGCAAAATGTAGCCCACAGAAGAACACTTATTTGAAGACTTCTTATGTTTAGGTTTGATGAAAAATAAAAAAATTTGTTTTGTTAGGACATCCTTGGTTATGCAAACGGGAAAGTCTATGTAAGGTGAGAGTTGTAGGTCATTTTGTTTAACACCGTGTTTGTAGTGTTATTTTGTTTGTTTGTTTGTTGGAAATACTGCACTAGAGATAAGTAATATTGTGTAATAAATATATATTAATACCCAGTGGTAAAATATATTCAGGCCTTTACTCAGTGCACCACATCCTAGCCTGTGATTATAGCACTCCACACCTTACAACTATAATCAAAATGGTGACATGCTCTACAAGCTCCTGTCTGTTGAAGAGCACTATCAAAGTCTTTCAAATCTAGCTAAAAGAAAGCCAATAAAACTATCAGTGTATACAGAGAGCATGATACTCTGGAATTATTTTTACAATAAATACATGTTCAAAACTGCCAGTGTGTTAGATATAGTCTCAGTTTGCACATTCAGATTCACTGTGGACTTATATCTCACCCTTCAACATCAACATATTGCAGAGCCCATATTTGAGGGTATAGTTGTGTCCTAGTGGAGACTGTGTCCCTCTGGAACTGAATCAGGTGGTTGCAGAATCTGACCCTCTAAGAATAAAGGGGATTTAGAGTCAGTTGAAAATATTGAACTTTTTTGTGTTAATGGCAGTCTTAAATATTTCCAGGGGACAATATCTGGCTCCATCTATGCATGGGATGTGTACAACAGACATTTTGATTTTGTATTTTAAAATTCCTTGTGATCATTTGCAATAATAGCCTATATCTTCCTGATAAATAATAAATATTTGTGTACCAAAGTGAGTGGGTATTTTCTAAACCAGATTAGTGGATTTGTATTTTCTATGGGCCATTAAATGGCATGCTTAAAATAAGTCCCTCAGAGACCCTTAAAGAATCTGGAATGGGTACGGAAGGTGAAAAAACTGTGGCAATTATATTTCCCTTATTGCCCCTTTAAACTGAGTAACAGAGAACACACACAGAGGAGCTTTGTGGTCCATATATCCCATACATATATATCAATTTCACTTTCTTTTCACTTGGGATGTTATACAATACTGTAAGAGTGAAAAAAGAAACCTGGTGAAGTAAAATCTATGGTTAAAAGAGAACACAAGAAATTGATAGGTTTTCACTAATCTGAAGAAAGATATATATTTTTTTCTTCCAAAAAGGAGCTGCTAAATGCATAGGGCTCATTTGTTTACACCTAGTGTGAGAAAGAGCAGCAGCTGCAGCATTTGCTGGCTCTGAGTCATAACAAGTTACAGTCACAGAAATGGGAGAGTTTAAACCTCTGAGGGCTTCCTTTGCCTTGGTGCTGTACTCCACCACTTCTTTAAAGTCTCCCTGAGGCCTGCCCTGATTCACTATGTTGTGTTATGGAGTGGAGTGGTAACGTTTGTGACATCTTCCGATTGCTTTTGGAAGTTTGTTGTCTTAACACATTGCATACGGGCAGCAGGAGTTCAAAAATAATGCATGTCAAGGATTATTACTGCTGCATGGACTGTAAATCCACGTAAAGTCTTCTGCATTTTACTTATAATGCCACTGCTGGTGCTGTCAAAACCAGCTCCCAGATGTCGCAGTGTTTCCCATCCCAGTCGTTCTTATCAACTACCTCTACATTCTTGTCTGTAGTTTAGAGTGAAAACATTTTTGTTGCCCTCCAATCATTTATCACTTGAAAATAATAATAATGAAATAGCATAGAGACAGCATACTGCAGTTTTATGTAATTTGATACAATTTAAAAACTTTTAATTACAGAATACTCCAAATTAATGTTAATTAATTTTCTAGAAAAAAATGTACAAAACATTGGGTATTAATGTTTCTATATCAATTTCTATATCAATTCTGACTCCATTTTTTTTAAATTGTGAAATTGTTCATTTTTCTAATTATTATAATAAATAAAAAGAAGACCTATAAACAGGTAGGGAGTTGACTTCAACTCTCCATCTATCCACAGACCTCCAAATTAAACTTCTGTGTTGACATTTGACTTCCATTTTTTTGTGTGTTTTTAACTGCACCGTGGCCCAACCTGGAAAGAAAGGTTATAGAGTATCTTCTTGCTATCCTCGCATCTCCTCTGACAGTTAACTCGAGTTTGATGGTATGGCACTCTTGTTGGGAATGGCAGTTTGGGGTTTAAATCACCATAGGCTGAGGAGAAGCTGGAACACAGATGGCTATTCTACAAGTCCTCTGGCCACTAGGATATTTTGCAAAAGGTCCATGCTTAGTTATGCATCAGGCCTTAGAAGACAGTTTTGGGGTTGGAGCCTGAAGGGAGAGCAGCACCTGAGCTTTAGAGAGCAGCCAAAGTTCAAACACAGCCCTGTCCTTTGACAGCTCTAGCCAACCTTGGGCTCTTTTGATATCCTTTCAAGGTAGTTTCACTCTGTTTGCTTATTGTATAAAGTACATTGGTGCCAGAGTAACACACTCTGGATCGCCTGACTGGGGTCAGGTACCTCCTTTTTGCAGCTCTTAAAGTAAGTTGTGCAGTCCTACTCTTAAGTCATTACCATCTGGCTGAATCCAGCTCGTGTTGGTTTCATGGCAGCTGTGTCAAGAAGCTACCAAAATACCAAATACTTACTTTTTGTGTAATTCTCATTTGTCACTTCCCTTGTTAAACCTAGATATTTAATAACTGGCTGCAGTGATAGGAAATTTTACAGAGCTGTGCCAGGAATTTATTCAGTGTATGGCTTCATGTGAAAATCAAAAGAAGAGTGTGGGGTGAAACACCCTTATTGTCTGTAGAAGGTCTGACTGTTTGCTCCCTGTTGGAATTACAGGTCATTATTTTCCTGCTTTCTTTTAGCATAGAGAGAATAGTGACATGTACCTGAATTTGTCCTTTAACTTTCAATCACATTATCTACAAATGTAACAATTCCTTTCCGGTCTTTGTTGTCACTAAAATTGCTGTAATATGCCTGACTGTATGTGTGCCTTACAGGCCCTTGCTTAACCTGCATCTCTGAAAATGGCTTACTAATATATGTTTGTGTTGAGATAAATGTCACCTCTGTTCTTCTCAACAAAGTCAAAACCAGTGAGAGATAAGGCAAACAATTCAAATGCTACTGAACAGTGGGGGAAGTTGGCTACCCACGGGTATGGCAGGGTAATTATCTATCTGCCCACAATCTGTCCACAGCTGGAAATTGAGTTAATTTTATTTACTCTTCCAAAGAGAAATAGAAACCCCAAGAACAGAAGATTCTCATAAAACTCTCCAAATAATTAAAGTTAAGACCTTGCTTCAGAGTCTTCTGCCTTTAATATGCAATATACTGTTCTGCATCTAACTCATTTAATCATGGCCACTTAAAATTGCAAGAGAAATAACCCATCAGTACAGTGACCCTCCTCTGTGAAACTGTGAAGCCTGTCTTTTTCTTTAAGAACTCCACCTAAAGAGAATTTGGTAGAGTTAATAAGTGGGATTAAAACATTAAAGGAATTTTATGTTGGTGTTTGTGTTTAGAGGAGAGTTTGCCTGGCACTTTTAGAGAGAGATTTTTCTGACTCTTTGAGAACATTTCAGGTGCCATACTGTAGGTGTCAGGTGCTATTTGATATGCCCTAATGTACTCTGCCTGACTTAACAAGGTTATGAGTCTTCTGTGGTCCTGTGGCATATCTGTGGCCTAAGCATACAGCTCTGATATTCTAAGGCATTGTTACTATTGAGAGTACTGAAGTTGCCTCTAGTATTTCGTTTCAGTTATGTCTCCTACTTTTTCATGCTGAAAAACGGATTACATGAGTTAGGCAAAATGAAAGGCTCTTCCTTATATTATTGCAATTATAGTAAATAGACTTACCATGCTATAATATCTCTAAGATCCTTTTGTCTCCATCCTCCTATATTTTCACATTTCCCTTAGGCCTATATGATTCTGCTTCTATTCAATTACTATCATTAATGTATATTTGGCCATCTTGCCTGTTCTGTTGATTAATTCACCCTTCATGTCACATTTGACCATGGCTATGAAATACTTTTGGCAAAGCACTACCATCTCTGCTTTTATAGATACTTACAAGAAATCTCAATGTGAAGAGGCAGTTGGACGTTGTTTCTCCACAAAACTTGGATTTTGCTTATTTTCATCTCTGCAAAAATTGCTACTGTTTTGATTTACAGGTAATTTCCAAGTTAAAGGAAGAAAACAAGATAAAAAATGGTGTGTAATCAGATCCAGATGTATTTTAAAGAACACATCTGCACTTTAATAGTATTAAATAATCATTGCAAAGACTTCATTTTGAACAAGCTTCATTCCGTCACTTCTTCCTGTCTTTGACCAATCTCATTTTGGCACCTGTGCTTTTTTGTAACCAATATTATAACTAATATTCCCATTTTGCCTTCCTTCCCATGACAGTAGGCTGATGGTGGTAAGCTCTAAGGAGGTAACAGGGAATGTTATCTGCTCAGCACTATCAGTTCATATTATCTTTTATCTTTCAGATCTTGTTCCCCTTGACTCTAATCATCATCTCGGAGTCTGTCTTTCTGGCAGCTGCTTGTGCTCATGCTCTTTCTCTCAGACTGGAAATACTTGGGAGAAAGGATTTTGGATTTTGGTGTTCTGTGCTCCATCTCTCCTTTGTTTGGGTACAAATCTAGCATAGAAAGTATCTATAAACTTACCAAAAAAGGTCTGAAAATTCTGAATATCAGATGCTTCTGTTCCCTTTTTTTTTTTTTTTTTTTTTTTTTTAATTTATGGGGCACTTCTCTTCCAAATAGAGTATCATTGATTGTAGAAGTCACTTTAATGCATCATAAAGTGCAAACTCTCTTTGTCTTCTCCATGTGTTCTCCATTCTTTCTCATATTTTTATCCCCCAAAGGTCTTTAAGAATGAGACTTCTGTGGATCCCACATGAACGTCCTTTTTCAACACCCAGAGATGGTTAATAATCTGGTTAAGTCTTTCTTTTGTGGCTACTGTGTATTTGCTCCCACATATTCTATATATTGATGAGAACCTCAATATAATTCAGGCTGTGCAGCATCTGATTGTAACAGATTGGTTTTCGCTCCCAGAAAGCAGAACATCAAAGCAGACACAGATCAATAATACTTTCCCCTTCCTGTCTGTGGATAGCGTTGCAGGTTTCTGTTCAACAGCCATGAGAAAATGCCTGCAAAAATCCAGATAGTGATCACTAAGTGGCAAATACAGAATCAAACAACTGGCACTGTACCTGGCACATGAAGTGTCACTTAGAGTACAAGTTGTTGGTTCTTAGTAAAAGAAACTTGAACTGTGGATCCTTAAGAGCTATTTTTTTTTCTTCTTCTCATTCCTTGCCTTTTACTTTGGCTCCTTCACATGGTGCTGTTCTCCCTTTTTATACTGTAGCTCACCGATAGTGAATGCTTCCAGTCCCAGCTAGTCATCACAGGATGCAAACATTAAATGAAAAAAGAATTCAATTAAATTTTAGGTTGGTTGATCAGCCAGAAGTGAGAAATATTTAGGTGAAAGTGAGTAGTGGATATCTGGATGGCAATTAGTGCCTACTTCCAATACCTTGAGGCAGGGACTCAAATATTTCACCTGTGGAGGAGGGGGTCACGGCTTTTTCATCCATTCTTTTCTTTTCCTTTTAATTCCTTAACTCCCATAATCTGGCAATGTATTATGCAGCACAGACCAGGAAGGTGGGCTGCAGTAAATGCTGCTTTATGGATCAAGCAGTAGGAAGTGCTATACTCTTCCCCCCAGAGACTGAAAGCTTTACATCAATCAGCATACTGACAATGACTGCTTTTGAACTTACCTGTAGTATAGCGGTGTGGCAAATCATTATCCAGCATTCAATTTTTTTAAAGAACACATATAATTTGAACACTGAAGCATCATACAGCCATTTTGTCTGACTCCGAGCACCTTTTTGATTGATCGCCTCTCTCTGTGCCACAGGGAGGAGACAAGATATTTTCTGTGCCTTTTGAGCGTAATGCCCAAATAATCTCACATACTCTAATGAAGTTTGCGAAATTCTGTGCCAACATTTGTGTAAATGTGAATGCAACATAGGACATTCTCCGTAAGCAAAAAACAGTGAAGTGGGGTACTTTGTACCAAGCAAACTAAAAAGGTGGCAAACACAACATGTAGCATTGTGGTATGAATTCAGATATTAGTCTTGTTTTGTTATGGGTGACAGGATGGCATTTGACCTGTTTTTAAATCATCTTGGAAATGATGAAAGGGAACAGAAATGGAACCTAATGTTTATTAATCAAGAGCTTTCATACCAGGAAGTTAGATGAAGATCCAAGAATCTGTATCTGAATTCATTTCACTGCAGGGTTGAGAGTGTCAGGTCAATGGCATAGACAGTTTTGCTCAGCTTCAATTTCCTCAGGTGAAATAACTGCTGCATGGACTGGAAAAAATGGCAAGAATCCAAAGGCAATTACACACTGTTCTGGTAAGGAAAAATCTAGCTTCAAACTCCATAGAAAGTAGGCAGTTTCATGATTTTTGAAAGACAGATTATTTCATGTAATTTGAGTTCTACATTTGAACTCCACTATCTCTTGCTAGTCACCTGGATCTGCATTCTGTATAATGGGAGTGATGATGGCAATTACTTTGGGTCCTCCTCTTGATCCCACCCCCTCCCCCCAAAAAAAGCAAAAAAAAAAAAAAAAAAGCTCCTAATTGCATAACTTCCTTTCAGGGATAGCAGTTGCCTTTTCTACTTCTTTTTAAAAGCATATGTTTATCTCAATCTATATTTTTGAATTTTTCTGTATTTCTATACTTAATCCAGTGCTCAGCTCCTGCCAAGTGTGACTCTTTCCCATAAACTCATTGGTGGACTTGCATGTGATGAGAGAAGAAACGTTTGGATGTGGAAAATAAACGCAAGCACATTCTCTTTATGCATTTAGTTTATTTATGTGGTTGCCATTAATGTTTTTTCAAAGAATCTGGCTCTCTAATCCAGGACTGTGCCTTCCTCTTAATCATAATCTGTTTTAAAGTTGTCATTTAAACAAGCCATTGTTTCAGAGACAAATCTAGTGATAAATATATTGGCCTTCATTGCTCTTCGGACTTCACTAAGACAACAATAAAGGGAGGTGAGTTGTGACCCATTCGTATTTTAGAAGGGCCTTTTTGTAAGTTTTTGTACTGTGCTTTAATACAGTAAGTGATAGAAAGAAAGCTTCACAACCTAATATTTTCCAAGTTTAGGCAAGATGCCTTGAGGAACCAGTTCGGTACAGTTCTGCAAACACCCTGTAAGGTCTCAGTGATCTCCATTTTGACTGAGAAGGCCTAGAAGTGACTCCCTTTGCAGTTGTCTGTCAACATTGTTCCAACTCCAGCCAGAAAGGATCATTTCAGAGTGACATTGTCTATTTGAAATCTTCTATTGTTTTTGTGTGATAACATCACCTGCCTAAGGATTGCAAGATTTTGCACTCACAAGGTCTGTGAACATTACTGAGTTTCAACCATCTTTGTCACAATAAATCAAACACCTAATTAAAGGTAAAAGTGCCTGAAAATGTCAGATAGACTTTCTACATATGATAAGAGACCGTTGATTAACATGTAAAAGTTAGATCTTACCTCTTTCTGTTCTCATGTTAAGGCTTTTTACCCCAGAGCTGAATGTGTACACAGCTGACATTAGTACATGTTCTCATCTATCTTTAAATAACAGAGCAATGACAGTGGTTTTATTTAGTGCTTTTCACTTTGTATATATTGATGCTGAGAAACTGAAATAAGAGACATTTGTTAACAAATGTGTTTCTGTAAAATGACAGACGTGACTCTTCTTGCCCCATTTTGTGAGATAGAAATAATAGCAACTTTTTACAAGGTGTATGTGTTCTGTATGTGTTACGCTGTGGCTTAATATTGTTTGGCTTCATTTGAATGCATGAGCACTGAAGCTACAGGAAACAGAAGAAAGGCTACTCTGCCCTTGGCCTTCTTTTCATTTAGTGTAGATAGCAGGACATCTAATTGTTTCTTGAATGACCTACAAGGTCTTTGTGGAATGAAATTGTTGTCTTCTGTGTAGAGAGAGCATCCACACTCTATTCAGTCATTGTAACTTAATTATAGGATGCATGTAATAGTTTGGAGACAGTGAATTTGCCTCTCATGCAAGTCATCATGAGACTCAGGGAAGTAGATGCACATGTTCATTTATTGTAAAATACTCAAATTAATTATTTCACCTGATATCTGTACTTGTAAGTTGCCAGCTGCAGCTGAGGATGACAGAGAATGAGCCACAGATGACATATATTAGGTACATTGTCTAACACTCTCCTGAAGGCATTCATATGCTATGTGAATGGAAGCTGTGTAGAGCAATTGGATTTAAAGTCCATCTTATGCTTACCAGTTATTCTATTCCTCTTTTCTGTGATAATATCAAATGATTTTTAAAGATGTTTTTGGTTACAAATGACAACATACACTACACAGCATTTCTCTGTTCCCCCTCCCTGTAACTATACTTTAGTGAGATGCAAGAGCCATGTTGGTGTCTTTACTACAGTTGCATTTCATTTCAGCAGTATATGTTCTGTCACTTGTTATTTTCTATAAAGAGCGTAATTCTTTCCACTTATTTGTTAGTAATGTAATCCTGCTCCACCAGAACCAGTTGGAAAGGTGTCACTGTTTTCAACAGGTGCAATTTTGCCTTCATGCAAAATAACTACTAATCTTATGGAATAGTGTAGAGTTTGTTCAAGAGCCTTTTACTTCTGAGCATTTGTAGTGCTTGAACTTAGTGAAGGCTGTGCTTCCTGTTAGTTTTTGCCAATTGTTTTATCTGTGGATTGTGTAAGCCTTGTACATGGTTTATATATTATTTAGCCTGCAAAGAATATTAAATTTAAGTATCTCTTTAGTGCCTCTTATAATGCAAGTTGATTACTTTTTGAAACTCAAAGTAATATTTAATAACTGTTAGTTTTTTTTTAGAGAGTTCCTACCTAAGAAACAGGAGTTCTTACAGCTACATGGATAATTAACTTGAAGCTTGTCTGTCTCTTGGGGGACATCAGATATGTAAATGAGGAACTTAAGTCTGAACAAGTCATGCCAGGGAATCACTAAAAGTTTTATTACACTGAAGTACTGGTATTAAAATCCTAAATGTTATAATATATTATTATAAATCTGTGCATTTTAAAGAGCAAATATGCAGTTGTTTTTTTTTTTTTTCTTATTTGCTATGTAAAATAAAAATATGTAGCTTTCAGTTTGAAGTGGTACTGCTGAAATTTTGAAACTACCAGTAGAACAAGATCAGTTATGGGAAAACAAAACAAAACAAAACAAAACAAACAAACAAACAAAACCAACACACATATTATGAAACCATTCTACTTTCTCTCACTGTGAAAATTTTGAAGAACAAATGTATACGCTAAGTAATGCTTCCCCTCCCTGCCCAATTCCAGAACTGAAGATGAATGTACTTCAGACTATCACGTAACATCTCATGTGATACTGTGAACTATCCCTAGCAAGCAAACTGTTCATACCATTGCACTACTGAGAACAAGATTAAGGGCTAATGTTCATCAAAAAGTTGTTTGGTTTCCTTTCAAAAAATAGTTATTTGTTATTGAACTAATTCAACAGACATCCAAACCAATTAAATAGATATCCACTGGTTAGCCTTTTGCCAAAACCAAACTTCCGAAGATCTGCTAGTGTTCCTCTTAACAAGTCAGCAGAGGCTAAGCGATAAGTGGATATAAAGATCAGCTAGCCTTCTCCTTATTTGGACTAAAGGTAAGGGAGGTATGGAGAACGTCTCTGAGAACTATCACTATAGTACCCTTTCTAGAAATAGAGAGCATCCACTTTAAATGACTTGAGTGCAATGTCTCTTGTACGTGATGTTTATATAAAACACATATTCCAGATCTTAGGTAGATTCCTACACGCTAATATATCTTTTTCTTTTTGGCAACTTGGTTGAGCTCTGCACTTAGAATGCAAGTTCATAGTTCAAGCATACCAATGATATTATTTCTTTAGTGAGGTTATTCATGTGCTTAAAATGATAGGCTTCATTTCATCATTGAACTAAGCAGAGTGTAGGAAAGAATCGAATGTGCTAGTAGCTAGATCATCTCTTGTACCTGCTGATTCACCACCACTGTTTAAATCAGCAGTGGTTGTAAGATTCAGCAACAAAGGTAATTTTAAAATGTTTCCTATTTCTCCTGTGTTGTATTTGTTTTTATCTCATCCTATTTTCATATCAGGTGCAAAACATATTCATATCAAAGTGACCATGGCTGCTTTGTGCAGACATCATGGTTCAGCCTAATTTTACTCCAAATGCATGTTTAAATTTCCCTAAATATTAGTGAAACTCTTGCTTAGCATGTACTACCTTTCACATATTTACAAAGTGATCCCTCATTTTTCTTTTTTTTTATATATATTTTTTTTATTCCAACAAATGGTTACAAGACACTGTCTGTTATTTTTTATGTACTAGAGACATGTTAACCCTAGAAACTTTTCACATTCATCTATGTTTAAACTCATTGGGAGGAAGGAACATGGCAATCAGTGTTTAACCCTTCTTATTTGGACTAAGATTTTGATGATATTTGTAAATAAATACATATTACCTATCTGAAGATAGGTAATTTGAAGATGAAATATTGATTTATGATTAAATCTCTAACAGTTTTATTCCAGAAATTTTCTAGAAATGTAAGGTCTGGTTATGCAAGTTATATACAGTAGGTTTGGGGGCCCTTGAGAGGGATGATGTGATCGTGACTCATAAATTATTTGCAGTATTGGTAATTTTCAGGCAAACTTTCTGTAAAATGTCAATAAATTCATCTATCTGATGTGTAAATTGTGCCAGTGGAATTCAAGAATATAAAATTATTTGTTGTGTGATAATATACGTGTCAAAATTATATTTGTATGTGGTTGAAATGCAAGATGAGTCATGATTTATACCTTTCATTTAATCTTGGATTCAATTAATTTTACATCATCTTTCTTCAAATGCAGAAAAGATCATAACAAATAGAAATGAGCTCAAACAGTTTATGTTAGGTGCATCTTGTTTGTAAAACTGTCAATAAAAAATATTAAAGAGTAAATTGTTAATACTAATTGTATTAACATTAATCTAAGAAAAACGCAAGTACAGGACTATCTTTTACATTTTATGCTTTCTGTTATTAAAAAAAATACGTTTATAATAGGCATTTTCAATCACATAGACCGTTTTAATGCAGTGTGACTTAACTATGAATATGTTCTGTAAATTTGGTTTTAAAGCTTGGTTGTTTTTTTTTTTTTTTTTTTTTTTTTTGTTTGTTTGTTTTGTTTTTATTATTTTGGTGAGAACACACTACCTTTGATTTAATTTTTTCTGACACTGTGCCCACTGCACAGTAGAAAAAAAAAAGTGTAACTGTAGTTTTGTCCTTTACAGCACAGGACAAATAAATGTCAAAATCAAATGGTGGTGTCCCCCAAGGGAAAATATAGTTCAGTTATGAAATATTCCTCTCCAGCTCCCATTGCTATTCCTGTGAGCACCTAGGTGAAGCTGCCTCAGGACCTAATCAGATGCTGCTCATTTGCATATAATAAAAAATCGTGCAATTAGATTTTAGCCTGTTCTGAAGAAAAGCACCTATCTCTTCAAAACATTCTGGTGTACAACTGGTGCGGCTCTGGCACCGGACGAATGGTTTGAATGGGATAGTTTGACAAGACCTGGTGTGAAATGAACATCTGTTTATATTGGTGGTGGTCTGTCAGCTTATTACTGCATTTAATAAACATGTTGGAAGGTGGAGTGGTGCTATTTCCTGATATGTTTCTTGAAAATGCAGTGATATTGATAAACTGTCAGCCTGTCTCAGGAATGATAATAATAACCAAATATACAAAAGAATAATTAAGGAAGTTTGAAGACAAGATGGTTTCAGGGAAAAGACTCTCCTTGGGCATTATTAGCACTCTTAATTGCATTATTACTCAGAGCAAGTGAAACCCATTGCTGTTGGTTTATAAATATGTTGTGCAACTCTGTGATATAAAATCCTCAACAGTTTGAGACTGCGAATTGTCTTCAACTACTTTTATATTCTAGGGATTTGGAAATATCTGGAGTTGCGCTAAATGTTTTTAGTCTATCCCAAAACTAATGGTGTGACGTACAACTAGTTTGGATTTGGGTACTTTTTTTTTTTTCTTTCTCTTTTTTTTTTTTTTAGGAGAGGATATGCCAAGAAAGCTTGTGAGCCAAGTAAGTAAATAGTTAGATAGATAGACAGACAGACTGACAGACTCTTTCATACTGTCATAACAATTTTTAGATAATTTTGTTAGGAAATGGGAGGCTGTCTGAGAGGGAAAAGAAAATATTTTGAAATGGTGGAGATCCTGTTTTTGTCTTTTTAAACTAATACATCCTTCTCTTTCAAGCAATTT
Organism: Cygnus olor; assembly: GCF_009769625.2. Classification (NCBI taxonomy): domain Eukaryota; kingdom Metazoa; phylum Chordata; class Aves; order Anseriformes; family Anatidae; genus Cygnus; species Cygnus olor. The sequence goes on along the minus strand of NC_049169.1, from coordinate 27,777,962 downwards.
TATTTTGTAGTGAAGTTTTGTTTTTAAATGTAAAAATAGAAAATGAAATCATTTTCAAATTTCAAAATATTACAGTATGTTCTTCTTGATATTCACGAGAGGAAGTCAAAAAATCCTTTTCCCTCACTCTTGTATTTTTCAATGTATGAAATACCATCATTTTCTTGGCATATGAAATCTGTTCTCTGTCTGACTCTAGCTATGAAACTAAGTTATTGTCACCTCAAAATTGTATCTTTCTGCGTATTCTGCCCTCAACAATTTTGTGCATGAATGGTTTGAGTAAACAGAGGCTGAGAAAATGTGCAAAATAAGAAGTTAGCTGTATGGACTCTCCTCTTGCACAACCAAAGGCTCTGCGGGGTGGGGATATGGAGCAGGAGGGCTGTGAGCAGGCTGTATTGAGACGTAGAACTGACACTGTAGTCTTTCACCCCTTTTGGGAATCTAATTGCATTCTCTCTCCATTTCTAGTCCAACTGCTATAATTGTAGTAGCACGTTTGCTATCTTTGGGTGAGCAGATGAGATGCATTTACACAGAGTGATGCTGAGGATGTCTTCTGAGAGGCAGCTAACACTGACAGTCAAACTCCTACATACCTGTCAAGCATTTTGCATTAAACTTATATGCTTACCCCTCATTCCCTACCCCTCTAGTCCCAAATTGTATCTATCTGTAACACAGATTTAGAAACATATGGGGACTTGGATCCGATAATGTTTTACCGTGGTTTCTCCTACCTACCAGGGACCACTTTCAATGCTAACTGAGTGGGAAGCTGCGTCTCCCTCCCTTGCTGCTCAACATACTGGCTTGCTGCCAGGATGGTGCATCCAGCAGCAAGTGAAGAAGACAGAGAGAAAGTTGTGAGAGGAGGTGGGAGGGGGTGCAGTATCAGCAGCCCTGGTTCTCTGCTGCCAAGTAGCTCCTGTGGATGTGCAAAGACTAGCATAGGTGTAGTCATGTGTCAGTAGACATCAGAGCAGAAAAAGAGTGAAGATATAGCAGCAGGGGTAAAAAGCTGATATGGTAGGCAGCAGATACAATAAGCACAGATAGAATAACCCTGTGTCGTTGAATTGTGCCTTTGGTGTCTCTGAATGCACGTCTTGAAGCTGCAGCAAGGCAGTTATTGAGCTTTCTTTTGCTTTGTGGATTTCCTCGTGGATCACAATTCCTTACAGACAAGCAATGCTGGAACCTATATCCACCTGCCGGTGCGTGTTCAGGTTCTGGGACCATATTGTGACCAGCCAGAGTAAAAACCACAAACCACATACAATTTGATGTTGATTCCTCTGTGTCAGTGGTGTCACTCAACAAATCCACTCTTACTGACTTGTGCAACTCCTTAATATAGACATAGCTGACATTGAAGTTTTACTAGAAACTTGTGGTTTAACTTGCTAGGCAGCTAGGCATCACACAACCATTTGCTCACTCTCTCCTCCAACCCCCAGTGAGACAGGGAAGAGAATTGGGAAAAAAATGTAAACTTGTGGGTTGAGATAAAGACAGTTTAATAGGACAGCAAAGGAAGGGATAATAATAATAATAATAATAATAATAATAATAATAATAATAATAATAATAAAAGAATGCACAAAACAAGTGATGCACAACACGATTGCTCACCTCACACTGACTGATGCCCAGCCAGAACCCAAGCAATGGCAGCCCCTTCCCCAGGCCAACTGCCCCCAGTTTTATTGTTCAGCATGATGCCATATGCTATGGGATACCCCTTTGGGCAGCCTGGGCCAGCTATCCTGGATATGTCCCTTCCCTGCTTCTTCTGCACCCCCAGCCTCCTCGCTCACAGGGTAGCACAAGAAACTGAAAAGTCCTTGGCCCAGTGCAAGCACTGCTCAGCAATGACTAAAACATTGGTGTGTTATTGACATTATTTTCCTCCTAAATCCAAAACATGGCATCATACCAGTGACTATGAAGAAAATTAACTCTATCCCAGCCAAAACCAGGACAAAACTTTTGTATGAGCTTATTCTCCTAAGACCTTAAGGTGCCCATTTTCTGAATAGTTATGTCAACAAACTTCATTAGAGGGAAAAAAAAAAAAAAAAGAGAAAAAAGAAAAAGAAGATATTATAGACATTATGAAAATTTTCAGAAAAGAAGCTATGACTGAAATGAGATGTTTCAAAACAATGAGGTTACTTAAGTCTTTTTAAATTTCTTATTTTGAGATGTAAATTTATGGCTACCATTTCCCCTAATGTTTCCTAATCCTGTCATTTTTTTAACTTTGCTTTTGTGCATAATCATTTCCTTATTTGCTCATAATGCATTTCATAGACATTGGTGTTGCTGCAATATTACTGTTTTTCCCCTTTTCCCGGCCTGTATCTCTTCTGCTTCCCATTATGACCTATGAGGGCTTAGGTCCCACAGTCTTCTTTGCCTATTTATTTAAATGTTCACCAAAATATGTAGCGTTAACTCTTAAAGACACAACATTAGGTTTTAAAATCAACATCCAGAGAGCTAAATAGCAGAAGTAGAGCTGTTGCTTTTCTGAACCCAGATTTCCATCTGTTTCCAGCCTTAGGCATTGCACCAGTTTACAGTCTGCTAACAGTTGCAGGTTTTCTTCACAACTGTGAAAGCTAGAAACAGTATTTTTCTTTTAATGGAAATGATTTTATCTGAAAGTTTAGAATATTTAATCTTAGTGTAACATATGGGTTATATAAATATATGAAGCAGGTCCATTTGGCCCAATGCCTTAAAGCATAACTGGATGTTTGACATCACTGCATAATTTTATGCAATGGTGTAAATCAGAAAATGTGCACACAGTTAATTCAGCATCTACAATTGTACTACATGAGAAAGGTTACATTTGATTATGTAGCTGTAAGGTCTCCATTTACTTATTAGTTGCAGAAAGTATGGCAAAGATGGGTGAAAGCTTTGAAATGCTCCTGAAAAAAAGCATAGTCTTACTATTCATGCCCTGCCAGACAGGCATAAAAGTGATGGAAAATCATTCAAGGGTAGATAAACCACAGAAAATACTAGGAGCAGGATTGCACACTGGCTTTGTCTGGTTTTCTCCAAATTATTGCTACCAAAAGTTTTCTGGTTTTCTGGTTGCTCTGGCTGAAAGATGATTACACTTACTGTCATTGCTGACAAGAGAAATGCGCCTAGTAGGCAAAGATGTTGAAGCCTGACTCTAGCGTCTTGGAGGAGACACCATGTATTACTACAATTACAGGTTTCTAACTAGGTCTTGGGCAAGTGGACTATAGATACAACATCTGAATCTTTCAGCTTTCCGTGCTCCCACTCCTGGGCTACCACAGGGAGAAAGGGGAACACAGTTGTGCCCAGTTTCCAATAGAGGTAGAAGGACTGTGAAAACAGGCCTATTTCTTTGCTTCATTCTGGTAGTCACAGCTCAACTGCATGTAACTGTCTTGGTTAGTGGTAAAAGGACAGGTAAAGGAGGGCACAGACTGCTTGCTATTTACCTAGCATCTACTAGCACTAGACTGCTTGCTCATCATAGACTACAAAGTCATGGGTTCTACATGAGCTAGCACTGAACTGAGCTTACTCAAATCCAAGGTGAATTCAGGTCTATAGGGTGACTTCTCTTTCCTGAAGGGTATTTATCTGCTACATAATTATTTCTTTTAATGTTCATTTTTAAGGAAAAGAATGTTGGCGGGGCAGATTGACAGATGTTGCAGATGAACTTTTTCCTGTGGACCAGTAACAGTGAAAACTTGCTGAAAAACCTGTCCCTGATTAATGAGTGCTTAGTTGTGGTTGTGGTGATGCCAACTCTCAGTACTCCTGCACTGCAGGATTCATTTGAGAGCTGATCCTTGCACCTGTGTGGGCTAGCAGCCTCACATGTTCCAGTATGGGCAAGGCTGCCCCAGCTGGGTCAGGACTTTCCTCTGTACTCCCAGTACTGTTTTCTTGCAGTGAGTCATCACTGAGCCTTTGAGGTACATCTGATATGCTTTGACAGCAACTATCCTTGTTCCTATCTCTTGAATTTAAGAGGCAAACAAAATCACATTACTTTGTAATGCTTAGGAAAAGTTTCCATAAAAAAGATTATTTATTTATTTATTTATTTTTGAGGGGGGAGATGGGAACAAATGCATGTTGCCTGACTTAGTCATGTACAGACCCATTTCTCAAAGGCGTTGCTGTAACGGTGAGGAGCTGACACAGACAGATTTACTGGAAGTTATTCATGTAAATTCTAGTTCAGTTCTTTTCATGAGCAGAGACTATGTGGTCCTCTTCATCCTGGAAAATCCATTTTTTCTGAAAGCCTCTATTGTACTAAATGCAGTAGAGATTAAAAACACTAGCTACTTTATTCAAAACATGTTTCCCTTAAATTACAACAGGTTACTTTGCAGCCAGACATCTGAAAGCCATGTGCTAAATAAACTGTACATTATGTAGAAAAGGGTGTTAAAAATTCCCTGAAGTTGTAGAAATATGAGAGGCAGAGAGGAAGAATATGATTTTGGCAACTGCAGTCAGTACATTGAGGCTAAACTGAGCTTTGTCTCTGTAGTTCCTCTAGCAAGGAAGACAGATGTCTTGAATGTGGTTCAAGTATATTGCAAACATGAGCTGCTTAAGGAGGAGGTCATTGATGATGGCAGACAGTATTGTAAAACTGTGTATATGTTCCAGATAGGGAGTTGGAGGCCGAGTACCTATATGCACATATATTCTGGTACATTTTCGAATGGTTTAATTACTGAGGCTTAGTGTTTTCTCACACTACACCACAGAAAAGGATTGAAAGTAACAAATGACAGAGTCAGTGTGCGCATTTTGCTCCCTTGGATTCCTATAAAGCACTTTATAGCCACCTGCACAGCTATAGGGTAAGTCTACTACTATTGGAACAGTGAGCTTACATCAACTAATTTGACCACAATTCTTCTGGTAAATTACTGGATGTTTTATATTTATATTAATTCAATTAATATGCCTGTTTTTTGCAACTGTATTATTTGTCCAGGAAAATAGAGAGCTCCACCATCAGCCTGAGTGAAATAATTTTATCACACAAGATAACACCATAAGATGGTGCACATGTTGAGAAGAACAGTGTGGCATGGCCAATTCTGTGCAGAGTACTCTAATTTCTAAAAATCGTCTCAGTTTTCAAGCACTTTACTTGAACAAGAAGATTTAATTTATTTGTTATTTTACGAAGCATTTTTATGTGTAGAAAAAGTGCTACTTGTTTGCACTTGCTGGTTATGTGGCATTCTTACATGATTTCATGCTTTGCTGATGGAAAATTAGACCCTTGTGTATTACAAAAGAATAGAAGATAGCTATAGAATCAGGATGCAATTGCCTCAGGACATTCTGTTGACAGCTAGAAATATATACAGACAAAGCAATGTCACTGGATGCTAATGTGAACTATACAAGCTGATGAGTACTGTAAATCCCTATAAAAAGAGGAATCTATACCCTTTTATTTTGTGGACGTTTGCCTTTAAAATTACCTCTAATGACACTTCTATAATTTTGTCGTATATAATAATTGCTAAGATTTTATAATTACAGACATGCAAAAGCATATATATATATATTTATTATTTTTGCTAATATATCTATATTCGGATAACATATTAACCTTCCGTTGTTTACTAAACCTTTGCTTCATGTTTAAGGTGAAACTGTTATCAGTTTAAGGGGGAAATTTGACTGTATAAGAAATGCCAGACAGACCAGTATTGCGCTGGAGAAATAGGGCTCAGTTTTTGAAACTAAAGCAAGATGCATGAAATTAACCCTAACATTACAGGATCTTTCACAGCCTCTTTGTGTTTTCCACATCATCCCCTATAATCAGCCTAGATGTTCTGTATAGACCACATCTCAGTAAAGAAAAAAAAAAAAAAAGTAGGAATTTATTTCTGTTGAGCCGAAATCTATCATTCCCAACAGATTACAGTACTGTATCATCCCCGAGTTGCAACTATTTGCTCTACTGCTTCCATTTTCTGAAAGGCTCTCTTAACAACTAAGTACAAGTAAAGCTGTTTTGATATTTCCTGTTTCAATTCATCTTTCTTATTTGTTTAATCTTTAAAAATATACCAGAAGTATAAGAGGACTGCAACAACAATACAGTAGCTATGTACAAATCTCCATCTTCCCTGTCTATACTAGTGTGATAACACTTTGGACATCAAATATTTATCCTAATTACAATTCTTCTCCAATCTGAATATATTTTATGTCAGCAATACTGCTTCTGAGAGAAAAAAAAGATAATTTTCCTCTCAGACACATTGCTGTTCAGGCAGAGTGACTCTGGACTTAGCAGCTGTACCTTGGAGCAATAATGGGCAACAGCGGGCTCATGAAAACGTGCAGTTTTGATTCAAACTACTCAAACTAATTTGCTTATGGGTTTATTATTTAATCTTTTTCTTAGTTCATGAATACGGTGTTTGTTTTCTAGGTAACTGTTTACTCAAGCTGATAGTTTTATTTCAGTAATTTATTCTTTATGTATAATCAGATGTCTCTCACTACAGAAAGTGCAACATCTCTATATATCTTATAGACCCAAAGTTTTCCCCAGAATATGTGAGAACTATATGTCCCACATTTGAAGGAAACCTTTAAATTTGGAAAGAGTTCAAATATGAACTTGCCAAGTGGCTAGCAAATATATTGTCTGTTCTTCTCATTTGGAAACAATTATGGGACTAAAATTTCATATCCATCAAATGTCATATGCATGTTTATAAAGATAATTAAAGGCCAGTGAAAATTACAGTTGTATGAGCCTGATAGATTGATGTAAGAGTTTAGAAAGGAGGAACACAGACACTGGAAGATTAAAGTCTGTATAGTAAGTAGCAAATCTAAACAGTAAACAGGATCAGGTATGAAAGGCTCTACAAAGCAAAACTATTAGAATTTCTTGAGCATGGGAAAGGAGAAATATTTTTTATATTCTAATTTTTGTATTTTAAAAGTGTTTTACAAGCCTTCATTATGTTAGGCTATTAGAGTATCTAAATATTTGTTGAGACAGACAAGAATAGTTTTAGTCAAAATGTCTACAAGACAGTAGGTAGAAATTATTATTATTATTATTATTATTATTATTATTATTATTATTATTATTATTATTATTTGCCATAAGAAAGGCTAGCAATGGATTCATAGATTAAACTCTGGCCCTGTATTATGTAATATAGTTATTAATAAATTACAGTTTAAAATATATAATAAATGAACAGAAGATTGCTATAGAATCAGGATATGATTGCCTCAGGGGTAGTGTAAAGCAATGAAGCAAACTTTGCAGAAAATTAGTAAAGCTTGTGAGGAATTTCACAAGGACCTACTTAAAGTAGGCAATAGGAAACAGCGTGGCAAGCCAAGCTCAATAAGCATCGTTTCAGAAACCTTGAAAACTTAGTGGACAGCTTAGGGAAGTTATCTGCTCAGTGTATGATTGTCATTGAAAAGGAAAACAAATATTTGTATTCAGTGAGATGGAGAAGGAATAGAAAACTTTCTAGTGCTATTATATGAAATGAACTTATGACTGTCTGAAATACTGTGTAGGGTCATTGCTGATCTTTGAGAGATTTGGAAAAAGACACTGAGAAACAGGAAGGGAATATTAAAACTGTGCAATGGAAAATTAGTGTTGTTTACTTTAGAGACCAGAATGAGAGAGAAAAAATTAGAGTGAGACAAAAGAATGAAGGTAAATGAGGACAGTCTGTTCTTGTCTTGTAAAGCAGGAGAGTGCTCAAAACTGAATGGTGGTGAGTTCAAACACAGTAAATAGAAATATGTCTTCACACAGATACAGATTGATCTAAGCAGCTGATTTTCCACTTGATGTCAGGGAGGTCATAAATTCAATAGAATTCCAGTAGGAGATGGAAATTTATCTGAATAACAAATGTATCCCAACTAGTACCATTTAATCAGAAAGGGGGAAGGAAAAAGGGGAAAGGAAAAAGGGGAAAGGGAAGGGAAGGAACCTAAACCACACTTCAGAAAAATCCAGTCTTGGAAAGCATATAAAGCCTTTAGCTTCAGACTTTATAATAATCTTTAGCTATTTGGAATAAAGATGTAATTTTCCTGGGGACAGATGGCCTGCTCTCTAACTGAAGTGGAATTTCTCATCCTACTTCCTGAGGAGACATCATGTTGATTACTGTCAGGTAGCAAGGGTTGCAGTAAAAAGAGGGTATTGTCTTGTAGGGTGGTATCTAGTAAGACATTTCCTGTGTTTCTACTAAATTCTCCCTAGCTGAGGAGCCAGCCTTAGCTATACTGCTTGGAGTAACGCTGCTGTGGCTAACCACTACTAGCCATTTCTAAGCCTATTTACACATGCTGTTCTGTGCTCCCATTGCAGAAGAGGGGAAAAAATCTGGGCAAGTGTAGCCATGGTTACCAGTACAGGGAATGGACAGATTTCCAATATTCTAATACCAATTGATGCTTTTGCACAGAAAGTAATGGAAATCTGTTGGGCAAATTTGTCCTAATGCCCAGTTTTTCCAAGCTGGTAGTCACCTAGCCGTTGAGAATTACTTGCATGTACTTCCACTTCTGCTATGTAATACTAGTATTTTCATTCCTCTGTGGGAGGCCCTTGTTGCAGATCAGGACATGAGCAAATTGAATGTGTAGAAGTGCATTAATAAATAAATTTTAGTTGTACTGCTTTTGTTTTATATAGTACTTCATTAACAGAAACCATATTTCTTCCCAAATTCCCACTTCCTGTTTTTTCTCCTCCTTTCCATGCTTTCTATCCTGTAATTCATCAACAAGCACTTCATGATACTGTTATAAATAATTAACTGTGGTGTGGAACAAAGTTATTTCATACCATACACAGTAGCTCTATTTTAAAAGAATGATGAGCTGTAAAACACTCATATTAGACAGTGGCAGAAATAAGGTTGACTCCGCATACACAAGCATTGTGTTACCTTTCTACTCAAATAAAACTGAAATATAAATGAAATTAAAATAAATTTAAAGAAAAAAAAATCTACACTACTCCAACTAAGTCTCTTTCAAAATGGTATTCCTTATATAGCCAGACTCTGAAATGAGTAAGAGTTTAGAACCAAATTTTATTTTATGAACATAGAAATATTGGGAGAGGTTTATATCTGTATGTTAGTATCTCTAGAGTCATAAAATACTAGGAATGCTTTTATAAACCAGTAGATGGTAATTTTACTAGCTGCAGTTTTTAAAGTATAAGCTTTAGAACAAATGGGGTGATGTTTACTCCCCCTTTACTCTTTTAATATTCATTGTTTTCATCTCATTGTAAGGAAGTGAGTAATGGCAACACTCACTTTCAACCCCTCTCTTCTAGATAAGGAAACCATTTCTGAAGTTATTTGTGATTCACCTCAAACAATATAAGTTATATAAAATAATATAAATTATATAAAAATGTGCCATCTGAAAATTGGTGACTCTAGCCCCAAATTCTAGCTTAATATTTTTATGTCCTTACTTGTTATTTATCAAATATCTTTGGTTGTTATTATTAAATTAACTTGTAATTAGTATCATATTATTGCTATTCAAAAGCTCAGAGTCTTTGCTTGTGATAAATTCATAGACTTCCAAGGAAATGCATCACAGATATATCTTTTGTTATAATTTCCTTTTGTGTATTTCTGTGTGTGTGTGTGTAAAATATAAAGATAAAATGCTAGAGTTCAAATTGTTGTTGGGAGAAGGAAGATTTTGTGTATCTATGTAGTGACAGTATTGTGTCAAATTAAATGCTGGAAGATGGAAGGCTACTGGATTTTTTCCTTTTCATCCAGGATACTGACAGTGTTCCTAACCCTGCCTCTTAAATCTGGAAGATATGGTGACAAGGACCTATTTAAATTAAATAGCTGAATTTGTGACTTGCTCATGTTAGGTGAAAAGTGTTACCTATATTCATAAATGGCCCAGGGCCAAATTCAGCCTATACATATGCCCCTTTCCAGACCACTGAATGTTTCTGAAATCAGAACATGGCCATCACACTTGATAAATTGTAAATGGATGCAAACCTTCATATCCTGTGTGCAGTTATGCATTCTTAAAGCACAAAATGAGCTGAACACTGGACAGAGCATTCACCCCTAGAGCCACTAAGAAGACATATGGCATAATCCAAGGCAGGTGTTTGTAAATCCAAAAGATCACATTAGACCCCTTAGGCTACAATCTGAATGACAGCAGTGGGATTTTGTAGTTTACCTAGGACCCTAAATTAAGTTGTCACCCTTAATTTGTGGGAGATCTCCTACCAGGGGCAAAAGCAAGTTAGAAACTTTTTCTTGTTGTGCAAGTTGAATTATTTTCCAGTTACTGAAGTCTACATTTTCCTGTAAATGTATCTGTTTAAAATGTCTTTTAACTTTTGGTTAAGGAACTTTGTCTGCTGTCAAGTATTGTTGGGTTTTTAAATCATAACTATTTATTTATTTATTTATTTAGCATTTGGAGAAAAGAAGTAGGTGTACAGTGAACAGCCAGTGGCTATGGGATTGCCTGGGACATGCACATGTCCTATTCCAGACTGATCAGCTGAACACATGCTGTATTATGGACACCTTCTTTGACTGATGAATTCGGATCAGCTTTGGCAGATGTATATTCTAAAGGAGTAGATTATTACATATAAACCATGGAGCTTAGCAGAAAGTACTGCTCAACATTGTAAACTGCCAACTTTATCATCTTTAAGTAAAAAATACAGTTTTTCTTCCCAACAAAGACTTTTTATAAAAGCAATAAGGTAACTGCATGAAGTGTGCTTATCATGATATAATCACACCCCAGGGGGAATGAGAGGTGCTCGGCTGCACCTCATGCTTTGTAATGACCCAGGGGTGTGATTATCTTATGATAACCACACTCCCTGTCATGCCTTATTGCTTATATATTCCACATGTCATAATGAATCCTGAAGCACTTTCTAGGTCTCGTAGCAAAGGCAATGACTTTGAAGTATAGGAAGTAGTCAGATTTTCTAGGTACATACAGATTAATATTGTATACATTAGGAGGAATTATGAATGACTACTTATCTGTACTAGCCAGGCCATAGTTTTTAACTGTTTCTGGGTTCTTTAGGTTTCATGTGGTATTTTATGGGAATATGCTTAAATTATTCTCTGTAAAGTGCAGCACAAGGACTGTGAAAGTTGGACCAACATTTTTCAGGACTATGGGAAAGATAGCAATTATGACAGAACCAGCACACACTTTCCTGTTAGGATGATGCTTTAAAATTATACAGAATATAACAATCTGATTTTATCACGGAAATCTTTGTTCATTTGCGTGCTACTTAAACTATTAAAGCAACTTCGGGTAAAAAAAATCTGAACCTCGATATGCCGAATTTTGGCAGGAGATAGAAAAGGAGCTTCAGAGATCTGTATTTAAAACACTGACTGAATATCCCATCAATCTCTCCTTTACTGAAGCTGTAAGAAAGAATTGTGGGTTATTTGGAAATATCTATTAAAAAAAAAAACACAAAACCACTACACTTTAATAATAAAAATAGTAATAAATCCTAATTAAAATGAATGGGGTTAATAACAGGTCCATAAGGAACTTGGAGATCAAGAGGTTTCTGAATTCACAATCACGGGCCGACATAAAAGACAACAGGATAATAAACTAAGCAATTATCTTTGATATACCTTATGGTATAACAGCACCACAGGGTGAATCTGCACCTAAGGGAATGGGATTCTCAGTAACTTTGCAACCTTGTTAATCTGATGTATGTAGCAGTCAACATTTAAATACTACTCCACTTGGCAGGAAAATCTACGGTACTGTTTTCTGCCTGTCATTGTAAACTGGTTGATAAAGATGATGGCCTATCATTATGACCACTGATGGGTTGCTTCATTGTAAGCTTTGTCTCTGAGATCAGCTAAGTTAACTTCAGGTCACTGCAAAGAATTGTGTGTATCTAAAATAAAGCTTATTTAGCTCCATAGTGCACAAGCGGAGTACTACTGATTACCATAAAGGTCAGACATGCACATTTTAACTGGTGGTAATGAGTAGTTTTAAAGATGTTTGAGTCTTTTCCTAATCTTTCCATGTCACAAGGCTTCTATTGTTATGCACCAAAGAATGTGCCTTTAATTGTACCATTTGCCCTATTGTATCTTGATCATAGAGTGGGCTGTGTGATGTTACTGGTGATAAACGCCTACCACATGTCCTAATAATTACTAGCCTTCAGTAAATTGCATAGTGAAGTAACACAGAAGTCTGGTAAAACAAAAGGCTCCAAAAAGTTGAAAGCAATATTTAAATAGTTTCGTGTACTATACTAAATAGCACTAGATGTGAAGTGTCTGAAAGCAGGGTATAAAAAATAAATAACTTTCAATTCTGATTAATAAAAAATTCTTTGACAATAGGAAACATTAAAAAAAAAATGTTGTATTGTCCAATTAACTTCCCATAAATGTTCGGATAGATTTAAGTGGAACACTGAAGAGTGGGAACCATCCATCAAGAAAATTAATGTTTGTGGCAATTATTTTTATAATTAAGGATATTATTTTGGAGTTTCATGTGGAATGCGGTTTTCAAGCAGAAACATGCTAACCAAACTTACGCTTTGCAAAGGATATGCAATTTCACAGTTTCTCATGTAGGAGATTTGAGCAATTAGTTCCTCTAATATTTCATAAGAGCTGTGTAAAAAGATAAGTTCAAATAGTTCAAAATGGTGATAAACATAAATATTACAACGGATATAAAATACTACCTATTTGTGCATATTTAGAAGAAAAAAAAATAGACAAATCTAACAGTTCTTAAAGTGTTAGTGTGATCAGTTCAACACCATTGTAAAAATTGTAAAATAATGCAGTAGCTTCAGTTATTTTAAATATTGATTATTTAAAATGCTGTGAATTTAACCTTGTACTTTGCATTTTCATGGAGTTGATTCAAAAATCTGAAGACTGAATTTCTGCAACTGAGAAACTTGATTATGAGGACAGAAGTACTGGTTCATTTTTGTCTATAATCTATTAGGACTAATGTTTAGCAAAACTAACAAACTTAAAGGATCTGATGCTGAATTCAGCAAAATGCTGAACTATTTTAATAAAGTATCAAAATTTCTTGATTATCATCATCAACTGCCCTCAACATTCAGAGGTTTTTCAAAAAAACTTCTCTAAACTTTGACATAAGATTCCTACGTTTTCGGAAGAGACATAGCTAGGACTTAATATTAACATTCAGTCATCAGGTATTTCTCAGAGTAAGTGAGCATGTTAATCAGTAAGGATGCTTTATTAGTGGGAAAAAGTTGGAAGTGGGTAGGTCTGTTTGTCTTGTCTGTAAAACAGAATAGTAATATCCACTGTTAGCAGTATTTCTCTAGTGTATTAGCAAACATATTGGTCCTGAAGCTCTCAGATTACTGAAGTACAAAAGCTACATTGGGAAGGTCTCAGTAGTCAGTCAACAGTAAAAACTGCTCTGATGTTTTCACTACACTGGGTCTTTTCCCAATGACTGACTTAATCTTCACATTTGATGGAGCAGATCAAATGCAACATTCTGAAAACAAGTTATATGTATTTTGTATTATTTTGTATAAAATATTATGAAATTATTTGAGAAATGTTGAAAAGAGTTGATCATGTCTCCTTGCTTTCATAAACAAAGACAAATTTCTTACCTACATAAACACATACATTTTTAAATAGGTATGCCCCCAGCACATGTTAAAATCAAGCATAAAGTCTGGTCTACTTATCCAAGATTTAACTTAATTGTAACTAGCCAGCAGAGTTGCTGCTACTAAATGTATTGGGTTTTGTTTGTTTGTTTGCTTTGTTTTCCCAATATGGATTTTTAGCTGCACTGCTCATTTTAGAGGAGAGTTCTCCAGGTCAGTGGCATTAAGTGTCAGAGAAACATTGGACAGCCATGACAGCACATTACAATAGTCATCTTGGAGTATTTTAGGAAGAAACAACACCGATCAACTGACAAATATATTGTTTATTGCGATGTAAAAATTATTTATCTATGAAAATTAAAAACTGTTAAGTTCCTGAAAAGAAAAAAGCACATCTTTCAAGGCTGTGGGTCTTTAATGTAGTTATTTATAATCTCCTGAAATAATGCATTCCCAATTCCCCTTCACTCCCTATCAGATAAAAACCAAACAATGTCATCAGTGGCTCCACAGAGGTGAGAAATTTTACAAGCTAATGTGTTTGATCAGAGTATAGTGTGCCACAGTATCATGTCTGAGTTGTTCAGTTACAAATACCAATGAAGAGCTCCTTACAAAGTAGAGAGCTCCCTTGTCTTTGCATTTTTATTTCTTTTTTTTTTTTCCTTAATCTTAAAAGGTTTTTCTATTTTTTTTTGTTATCGTTATTCTCCACATCTTATTTATTTATTTATTTATTTATTTCCAGAGAGGAGTCTTTTGTTTTTTCTTGTATTTGCCAAATTTAACTTTTCTTTAACTCCTTTATAATTCTTTTGTAGCATTCCAGTCAAACAATAGGCAAAAATGCAAACCTAAGTGGAATAAATGAAACTTTTCTGAATTCTTTTACAAGCAAAAATTCTCTTAGATGAAACCGTCTGGGTTCATATACCTCTACCTGGTATATAAATGTCCTGAAACCAAATAAGAAAAAAGAAAAAATGAGTTGACTTGTTTTCTGTTGGATTGCGTTTTTTTCAAGCATATCAAAGTCAAATGAATAGCAAATTGAGAAGAATTCACTTATGGTTAGAAATGCAGTGATACTCATAACTACATAATTGTGTAAATCTGTCCTTATTTATGTGAACTTCTTGTAAGATTTACTTCAGGGTATAACCTGTGAAGTGTTAATGATCTTACACTTGCAGTCCTGACTGTCATATCAAATTATAATAATGTTGGGTTTATTTTTCAAGTAGTTGGAACAAGGATTAAACTTTTTTTAGACCTACTACTAAGCAGTTCATTAAATGTGTTAGAATTATTCCTGATTATTAAAATTAGTAATCTGTTATCAATTGTTGAAGTATATGATGCTTCTGCCAATAAGGATTTAGATGCATTTTAATATTGTTATACCTAAAAGTATTTTCTTAAGTTATACTGCGATTAAAGAAATGTCAATTAACAAGAACCAAATCTATTAAAAATAAATTTAAGATAAAAAAAGATAAATTTAACAACCTATCAGCTATTTATGTTCCTCAGGAATGAACCTTTATGTTATTTTTTCAAATCATTTTGCTTGTGTTTACATGTGTGTTTTCATATGCCCTAAATAGAAGTGTGCGGCTATGCAAATAATGACGTATTTTTAATCATGATTATTAAAGTTTATGATTCTTATTCTCTTCCCATAGAATACTTCTGTTCAATGATTACAGTACAGCTGTTCTAAATCTACTCAAGTGGGTGAAGCATTAACCTTTTTTTTTTTCTTTTTTTTTTTTTTTTCTGAAATGCATTTTAGTACAGTGGGAAAATTATGAATTTAGTTATTTATTGCACTGTTGAGAAGAGATTACTGATTTTCATTCATTTTATATTTTTACATTGATTGTGCACCAGGAAAAAAATCATCTGAAAACATGTTCTTCAGTTTACTCAGGACAGGAATGACAATCTTAGCAAGTAAAACCACTTTTCTTTAAACTTTGTTGTTTTTTTTTGTTGTTGTTGTTGTTTGTTCAAGGAAATAGATATCCTCTATTTTATTGTAAGTGGTCTCCTGAAGGAATAATTTAGAGCATGATGAGGGTATAAGAGCAAATATATTTTGACTACTAGATTTCCTATGACTTTATGTAGTACTTTTCCTTTCCCTTGCTGAATGCAGCCTTTGCTCTGTACAAGTGCTCCCTACCTGGCACTCTCTGACTGCCAGAGGAGGAAGGCAACATACAACCTTCTGTTGTATCATCCCCTTTTTACATCTTTCAGTCTTCTTCCTGGAAAAATGTGGGTAGGATACAAAACTGTCAGAAGGAGCCTTGACCACTTCGTAGTTTATCTGAGAAAGGGAAGCAGGTTGTAATTTGTACTTAGAAATTATTCATAAAATTACAAATAAATTTATAATTTGGTAATACAAAAATAACTTTTTTTTTTTTTTTTTTTTTTTTGGTAATCCTCTTAAAAATGTCCTCAGCTCATTTCTTCAGTCTCTGTCCTTACAAGTAAGATATTGACTTGAGTGTGTGCCGAGTTGAGCAATGAACCTAGTAAAGGGGCTGGAAAACCAGAGTAATGCTGAGTGATTGAGGGAACTGGAGTTGTTTAGTCTGGAGAAAAGGAGGCTCATCACTCTCTATAATCACCTGAAAGGAGGTTGCAGAAAGGAAGATGTTAGTCTCTTTTCTCAGGCAGCAAGTGATAGGACATGAGGAAATCGTCTGAAGTTATGCCCGGAGAGGTTGTAGACTGGACATTAGGAGGAATTTCTTTACTTTTTTTCTTGAGAATGGTCAAGCATTGGAACAGTCTGCCCAGGGTAATGGTGGAGTCCCCATCCCTGGAGCTATTTAAGACACTTGCGGACATAGAGACATAGAATCATGAAGGTTGGAAAAGACCTCCAAGATCATCTGGTCCAACCGTCCTGCTAACACCAATATTACACACTAAACCATGTCCCTAAATACCACATCCAACCTTTCCTTAAATACTCCCAGGGATGGTGGTGACTCCACCACTTCCCTGGGCAACCCATTCCTACTCTTTCTGAGAAGAAAATTTCTCCTAATTTCCAACCTGAACCTCCCCTGGTGCAACTTGAGGCCATTCTCTCTTATTGTCTGTGAGAAGAAGCCAACCCCCAGCTTCCTTTCAGGAAGTTGTAGAGAGCAATAAGGTCTCCCCTGAGCCTCCTCTTCTACAGACTAAGGGACATGGTTTAGTGATGGGATTTGGTAGTTCAGGTTGACAGTTGGACTTGATGGTCTTTTTCAACTTAAATGATTCTATAATTCTATGATTTGTGAGGTTCTTAGCTGTCAAACTCAGCCTTTCCCTCTTCTGAAGGGCTTCTTCCAAAACCAGAGCAGTTCCAGGTTAGTGAGTGAAAGTGTGTAGTTCTTATTATATTGGATTTCTCACCTGTTTGCATGGACACAGAGCAACAGCTCAAGTTTGCATAACAGTTTTCTCAGCTAAATGAGTTCTGTATTCATGAAGAAGCTAATGGTGACTTTTATGTAGGACAGATTCATAGCTTTGCAGTTGCTCCAAGCTATACCTTGATAGTTAAGTGCTATTTGAAGGTCTGAAGATCAAGATTCAACAGACGTTCATAGCCACTATACAAAGGCATTTTAATGATTTTTATATACTGTAATGACCATTTCTCTCCATTGTAATGTGTAATTGTGTACTGTTGGGCAGTGTGCTAGCTCAGGATGTATGGATGTGTCATTTTCTGGGAAGGACAAAAGAACAAATAAAAAAGATTTATTCTTTTTTACCTCAGGTAAAAGTATCTATATGCTCTTGTAGCCAACTTGGAATTTATTCCCACCAAGGACCTATGTGTGTGTATATATGTACATACCGATTGGCAGCTGACCTTTGGATAAGAACTTATGTGAAGCTGAGGTGCCAGAGGGAAGGGAGTTTCTGGGTCTGTGTGCATGCAGTCATATCACCTCAAGTGACTGAGTGTCCTCTGAGAAGGCAAGTGATTATTAATGATGGTAGGAAGCTCTTCCTTAGCGCTAATGGTATGTATTAATTGCCATTTTAGTGTCCATTCAAACAGAAGCGAAAATGGTGGATATCTGCCTTTTTAAAGCCGTGTGCACAGTTCTTTTTTTTTGTTTGTTTGCTTGTTTTTTTTAGCTCTGAGTGTATGCCCTTTATATAGTTGATAACCAAATGCTTCTGTGCACACAGCTTAAATTGCTTTTGCAAGACACCTTTAAAAAGAAAAAAATACTAGGAAAATGTGTCTAAGAAATGTCCAACCCCTTTGTTGTCACAATATATGAAGAAGGTACTGTGAGCTCTTATTAAGGACAACAGAAAGTCTATCTCAAAGGGATCCTGTTAAATAAGTAGGATATGCTTAGATGCTTGATGATGCAGGTATAGGATGTAATAGAAATATGCATCCAGAGATCCCCAATGTAGAAATATAGCTTATTTTACTGATTTCTGGAGACACTTAGAAGAAAAAGAAATATGCAGTTATGGTCTAATATTTATTCTGGTTTTATCAGTGAAGCTATTTACAACCCTTTGGGGCTGAACTGACCCACAGCAGAGAGGACCAGCCCCAAACCCTTTGCCTCACCCAGAGGTTCCTCAAGAGGTCCAGGAAGCCCAAAGTGGAGCTGTGGCTGGCCAGAAGCCTGTCAGTTGGGTCTTCAACTCTAATTCACACAATTTATATACAGGCAATGAAGTTATTATTGTAATTCCTAGAGGAGTCCTGGAATAAGAGTGTTTCTCTTTTGTGTTTATGCAGAAGTGTACCTCCAGTACATTTCTGTTTCCACATACCTATTTGTAAACCCTGGACACAGATATTGCTTTCTTACAACAGTTCACAGAATCTGCCAGATTCTCTTGCATAACATTTTAAAAATTCTTTTGAGGTCTTTCAATGATACAATGACAATTATTGCTGGTTAAAAGTAAATGTATTCCTTACTGTTCACTTGCAACCATGTTATAAATCATGATTTTAATATATTTTGTTAAATGTGGTGAGATCTAAGTCTACAGCATTAAAAAATATTTTACTGCTCTTTGTGCTTGAGGCATTTTTAGCAAGCTAAGAGATCTTTACAGGCATTGACAAGTTGTATAGTGTCTGTAGAGAAATGACTTAGAATGAAGAAAATATATTTTTAATATACCATAATAAACAAAGATTTTTGCTGTGAATTAATAAAATTAATATTTAAAATCTCTACCTTATTTTGTTTATGCAGCTTGTGTCTCTTTCTGTCAGTTTTGTCGATTGCTCAGTGCTATTACCAGTCAAAATGCATAAAGTGATTTTATTTTTTTTTTGTTTTTAGAAAATTTGCAATTGATCAAAGCACACATCTTTTACAAACCTCTCAAAATTCAGAATACTTGTGGTAAGATGTGGCATGCGTTTTGTTTTTTTTAAAGACAATTTTCATTTTAATGTTTTAGCAATCCTTTTGTGGCACTGTACAAAATGATACAGAGCATCTGACATCAAAATCAGCAATACAGATTGCCTTTAAATATAAAGAATGTGTTGCCTGTGTCTGGGAACTGGTTATGTCTCACATATAACAGAAGGCACCTTTTGTTCTTTAGTTAATTAGCTCATTATACTGTAGGTACATAATTCTTTCTAAAGAAGCAAACTCATTTGAACAGGAATCACAAAAAAGTTATGGATGATAAATTCAGACAGTGCAAAAATGTTAAAGATGTTGACTTTCCATGAAAAATGCATGTGGTAGCATGAAAGAATTTAAGCTTGTGGAACCAATGCTTCTGTAATGTTTTAATTCTTATCTGTAGAAAGACTTTCTATTGTTTGTAAATAAAAAGGAAATATTTCACTGTGGCACTTCCATCTGTTACCCTAACAATAAGTGAAGTCATGCAGTTAATCACAGCATTTTCTAAAAAAGGATTTAAACTTGAGGCTCTGCTCTTATATCCCCATGCAGTTATAAAACACTTACCCACCAAGAACAACCAATTCTGACTGTTAGTGTTGTGTTTTAATTCCAGTATGGGCTAGTTCAGAACTCAAAGGCATGGGTTTCCTACTGAGTGCTGAGATCTGCTGCCAGGGATGGCTGCTGTCCAAGGAAACGTGCTACCTTTTAAAGAAAATGTTCTCGGGTGAAAGAATGTCAAGATTGCAGAAACTGTTTGCTCGCAACGTTATTTAGTAAAATGTAATCTTCCAAGTATTTAATTTAAGCATGCTATCAAACATCAAAATAATGGGAAAAGAAAAACCTTGAGTCTGGCTTGATGGCTCAGAACTCTAATCCTTCCTAGCACCAGTGGTCTGCTCTTCTGAGGACTGTGATTCAAATCAGCATACAGCGCCCTGAGCTGGGAACCAGGCTAACAGGGCCAGCCCTGCAAGGCATATTCAACTTAGGCTGCTCAATAAAAGCTGCTTTTACGAATTTCAACTTTGGCTATTTATTATTATTATTATTATTATTATTATTATTATTATTATTATTATTATTATATATTTTTTAATTATTATTATTTCATTATTTATTTTTATGGATATCTCTTGATTTTCCCTAGGGAAGGAATTCTGGAGTAACAGTGGCACATACCAGGAAATCTAGGGTCGTCATATTTATCTAGACAATAGGCTATTTTGGAAACATAATGGCTATGGGCATTTTTACTGATGGGTTTACTCAGTCATCTGGTCTAAGCATCCCTAGTGGTGTTGTAGAGTCAGTAAAATGTTACATTCATTATAGAGAATTCCTGAGGAAATCTGAAAAAAATGTTCAAAGGCAAACAGCAGTTTAAAGAATGTCACTGACACTTCATACTGCTTCACAGAGTGGGAGCTGCTGCAGTGAAAACATCAGTTAGGTGAAGTCTACCTGGAATTAAGTGAGGGAAATTGCTTCCTTTAAAAAAGAAAAAAGTTATACACAAAGTATATAAACTTTTCCCCATGACCAACAAACACAAATTTGGGAAAGGGGATGTGTTTTAAAATATATATATGATTAATTACTCTGCAGCTACCTTACGTTTGGAAACTTCACTTTCACAAAGAAATGTAGTGTATGTGAATTAGGGGCAAATATTTCAGCAAATGAAAAATGTGGAAAGCTCTTCGTACTCCTGTGTGTAGATTCACTCCTATTCCAACCCTAAAAAGGAAGCCCCCTCTGCTGGCTCAGACAGTATATTACTTTATTCCTTTAAACTGTGGTACCTACAAACTACTACGCAAATTGCTGTGACTTAGGTTCCTGATGTTCATTTCTGCTCTGCAGGGATCACTTTGCTGCTCTAAGTAGTACCAATACAATTTTACAAAAGTTCCTTTTCATTTCTCCACTTTAAGGTAACAATGCCACTGGTAAGACACAATCAAAAGGTTGATGAATTATATTTAAATTAGTTTTGTGGTTCTGTACAAGCAGATGGAGCAACTTATATTAAAATCTCCTACTGAAGGATTTGTTTTATTGATTTGCAAAATGTGTAACCTTGAACAGAGGTACCTGAAGGTTTTCGGAAACTTCTCTAAACGTAAAGGTACAAAATCTGGGTAGGCAAAATTGCAATTTCAACAGAATGGAATCTGTGCAGATTATTTCACTAGTTTCTGGGAATGAATGAGTTAATTTTTACATTGCACACTTCCCTTATAATTACTTTTCTGCTGTTATTGAAAGTACAACATGACTGCTCCATATGTTTCCACTGGGTTCTGCTACCAGCGTATTATTCTTTTCATACTTTGTGTGTATTTTTTTTTTAATATAAAAAAAAAAAATCAAGTGATTTTCATATGTATTCCATATGAGCTGCTGCATCAGATTGGACTATTCGTATCAAAAGAGCCCAATGGAATACGCTGGAACATATCATAAGAACAGGTATATTTCAGAGTGAAATATAAAATGGACAGGGCCAGATAATACAAAGGCTGTTCTATTCCTTTCTAGTAGCTTTTTGCCAGCAATGACCTTCTCTTGGCTTACCCTTCTCTGATAGAACTGAATTATATAACACCACATGGTGGCATATATTTTCAAATTGTGTCCTAAATGAGGAATAAAAGGGCTTGATCCAGGACAGCACTGGAGCACACGCTTCAGAACTGACTGTGAGTGCATATGTCTGTGCTCAGGTGGATGGAGCTCTTGAGCGTTAGAGGTTGCTCAGCCTAGTTTCCAAAGAGATTTCATCTGTTCAAGGTAGCTTTGCTGAATGCTATAAAGTACATTTTGAAATAATGGTAATAGGACTTTTTGAGTTTCTCCCGTCATTGAGAGAATCTATCAAACAAATGAATGGTGGTAGACAGGGAACCTAAGTTTGATTTTTTTTTTTTTTTTTTTTGAGATGTATTTGGGGCACAAAGTGAAAGAGGAACGTCTTTGATGCCGTCAGTTTGATGGCAGACCTTACTGCTGTAATCAGTGCCTGGGCTGAGGGGTGTGCCATTGCACTAGAGCTTCCTTGTCCGCAGCCCCAGCTTCCCAGGATGGAAACCACTGCTGGGAGGGAGGGAAAGAAAACTGTGAACATCTGCCGCTCATCCTGAAATGTGGTCAGAGTGCACAGCTGGACCACAGAGCTTGAATCTTTTGGCATATAACCTTTTCTTCCTCCCATGTGAAGTGATTAGTACCTAACCTCTACTCTAGCAGCACCAGAAGATGTGTTGAAACAATGTTAAGTGGAGAGAGGGCTATAATATTTAATGCTGATGTAACTATTACTTTAATAATGAAAAATAATGTTCAAATCTAAAATATCATCACTCTTATAATAATGCAGGTTATCCCTAGACAAAAAGAGGAATATGCTCAAGCATATTTAATACAGTAGCAATGAAATAAGGGAGGGAAAGATCAGAAATTTTATTTATTTTATAAAAGAAAGACACTTCGGAATTCAAAATTCCAGTTATTAATGGGATATAGACTGATCTGAACTGATGAACTATGCATGTTAATACTAGATCTGATAACACATAATTAACACAAGAATTCCAAAATAGAATTTTCTGTAGAGGTCATTCCTTTGACACAGAGACAGGTGGAAAAAAAGTGGCATAATTTTAATTTTGTGTTAAGCTTTTATTAATGCATATTTTCAAGACAATCTTTATTTTTTTTGATATGAGTTGGAATTTTATAAACCACACTCCTTTGGTAGAGTTTACATCCTAAAACTTTATAAAGGAAGTAATTAAGTTAATTTATATAAAGATAGACATAGGGAGAGAGATATTCAGAGGGAAGAGAGAATATTTTGTTTTCAGATAAGACAATGAGTAAAACAGAGAGAGATACTACTTATATGGCAAGGTCTGCAGAGAAGATTCTTTCCTCAAACGTGACAGAAATCACTTGGAGTGCAGACACATTTAAGAATTACAGCTGTTTGTTTACTGAAGGACACTTAAATCCCTTTTCCTGCTCATACAATCCACTTCACCTTACAAGGTCCTCTTCTACAACTCCATGAAACTATGCTAGCACCTCAGTTTGCAGCGTCTGAATGTTGGAGAGTTATTGTGTTTAATTACACCTGATGGCCTGGCACTTTTGTGAATTATCTAACAGAACTGACCATCGTGCAGAAAAGGGAAAAATTCAGCGATAAGCCCAGCACCCTGATTTATTTATGTATTTTTTTTTTGTCTTAGCACCGTTAGCTGCATTTCTAGTTTTTCATTCCAATTAGTGCCTATTTTAGTCAGCTACGGAATGACTTCTAGGGAATGACATCTAGGGAATGACTTCCACTCTATGGGAATGACATTTGGGAATAATGCATAAATTTGTTAAATTTAGGATATTAAAAAATGTGTATGTTTAGAGTGAGATTTTCAGTACACTTCTTCTGGCTTATGGCAGTGGCTGTCTGTAAATAGCCTTATGTAAGGCATAATTGAGAATGGAAGCTTAGCGAGACATTATCAGTAAGACTGTATTTGTCATGTAGAGGGGTGGTTACCTCATGATGCTTTTTTTTCTAACGAACCACAGTAGTGCCCTGAGAGAATACTGATATCCTTTATGTAGAAATATTTCTTTATCTTTCGTAAGAGTGTGATTTGTGCTTCTCTTCATTTGGTAGTGAAGGCAGAATAAAAAATCAAAAAGGAAGTCGTGTTGAATGAATGTTGGAGTTGCCATGTGAAAGGTACTGCTGCCGTAAATCTTTTCATTCTGCAAAATGTATGGGCAAGCCCAAGGGAGGGAGGATTCATAAGAAACACTTCTTATGAACAGTTCTTATGAACACGGGATGCCCCCTTTTTGAACAGCAAATATGGGGCACGATAAAGAATGCATCTGAACACTAATGAAGCTTGGGGCAATGCTACCTTACAATGCTCCATGTGGGACTCTGTTCTGCCAAGCTGCACAAGTGCAGGACTTGCTGCCCACTGTAGTGTGCCTTATACCATGGTTCTGCTGGCCGGAGCTACATATTGCTTCTGAAAACAATTATGCTATTCCCAACACGGTTGGGGAAGTTGAGGCAGGGAGCTTAGTGGTTCATTGAGGATGAAACAGTGTGTCAGTGTAAGAGCAGGAATAAAACTCTTTAAGACCCAGTTCCACTTCTTTTTTTTTTTTTTTTTTTTTTTTTTTTTTGCTTATCCCACTAGATCATAGGGTCGGTCTTACAGAATCTTATAAAGTGAGAAACCCTAAAATGCTCAAATCTATCTCCATATATTTTATCTTTTCTGCAATGGTATCACTTAAAAATAGCTAAGATGATTTTTTTTTTCTAAATTATATTTTAAAAAGCATGACAACTGTCCAAATAAGAACTGCAAACTACTTGTAAGCTTTTTTATGGATATATGCCACTGTGGAAATAATAATTGGTTGTAGAAACACTGAACTACCACATTCTTCATAATACCATCATTAATATATTTCTGTTTTTGTACAGTCCACCCTATGATTCTCATGATCTCTGTTTTATCTTGTCACTGGCATGAACATAGTGTGAACTCCACATGTGCTTATCTTGAAACCTAAACAGAAAATGCCACTGCAGTTTCATTGTCTGTTGTACAAAGGAAATAAACATTCTTTTGTTACCTTTGTTACAGTACGCTGAAAGTGCAGTGAAATGGAATTGCAAAGTGTCTGGTTTCTTGGGTTCCTGTTTTGATGAGTGTGCTTACAATTGGATTACATGGTTCCAGTAGCTTTACAGTGAAAACAGGTCATTTTTCCCACACAAAAATTAAAACTCTGTGTTAATATTAAGCCTTAATCAGTGCTCAGTTAAGAGAGAAGTGTGGTTCTGCCTTAATGTGCTAGTTTTTAAAAGACAGTTCACTGTGTCAGTTCCAAATCCTATGATGACTGTATGGGACATAATATAGATGATACACTCTGATACTTTACAAAAGTGTTTCAGTACTTTATTTGATTTTAACATTATTCTTCTTATAGAAAGCTAGAATCTCCTGCAGATATCTTATGATTTTATAACATTTCACCAATGTATGGCTCTTTTGGAGATGAAACGATCAAAGATTTCAGTTTAGCAGTATGCATTTCAGGACATTTTATTTTTCAGCTGCAACTTCTGATGCCAAAGAACGTCCCAATGCCCTTTGCAAATCTGACAAGCGAAGCCACAAGAAAGAATGAAATTGCATTCGAAAGAGCTTAAAAGTCTTCATAGCAGGACCTTGTTAACATTACTTCTACACCTTAAGATCTGAAATCATATGTTTTGATAGAATATAAACTTATGGAAATCATTTGTAGAGATGTAAGTATATAGCCTTACTTAAAAAGAGGAGCAGTGCTTTGCAAAATCCCTCAAGAGAGCCCAAGCTTCTTCATAGTAATGAAGAAATGTCAGTGGAAGTTGATGGTGCGTGTGTGCATGTGTATGCATGTTGCAGGGAAGGAGAGAAAGGAGGTAGTCAGCCTCTAGAATTTTTACATTTCAAATGTCTTTTGGAAATCACTTGTGTACTCTAACACATGGACCCAAACTCTTTCTGTGCTATTAAAAATGGTCTGCATACAAATCAGTCTGCTGTAAAAAATTACTTTGACAATAGCAGTTTTAAGTGGTTGATGGCTTCAAGTATACAGAATCTCCCTTGGCTCTTGATCCAGCACGAAAGGGAGGATGTTTATCCGTTATACCTACATTTATGTGATGGTAAAATAGAGCACATTCTTCTTTGCTATTTGTTCTCCAGTTTAGTCTCCATGTCTTAGACTTTTAAAAAATGATCAAGTTATTGTTTGGTTTATACAGTATTAATATCCATTAGAAATTTAAATAAACTTGTGTAATGTCTTCTCTGAAAACCACAGAAGTTAATCGAAACATTTCAGAAATTTGAATGGGCTTTGAAATTCCCCCTTATTCTGTCCTCAGTTCATTCGCTACTGCATTTCTATCAAAAATGTAATAGTGTGCAACACATTGTACAGACACTTAATGGTTCCTTACATGGTTCCTGTTCATGTCTTAATAGATTTCAGGTGGCAAATCTAAGGCACAGAATGCTAAGCAGCTCAGATAAGGTCCTAGCTAGAAGCAGCACTGTGTCTTGACTTAGGGCCTCCTATCTGTCTGTCCTTGAACAGCAAACTAGAGCCTTCTTCTCAAATTTATTCCACCTCCACAAACACAACTGAAAATAATTAAATTGCAATAAGGTATTTAAATATTTTATATCTGTTGACTGACATCCAACAGTTTGTGTACAGTAAGCTATGTTTTCTACAAAGTAGCCAAATTTTGTCCCTTCCTACCAAAACCATTCTACGAGTCTATAATTCTGTGAAATTTTTTGAAGTTATGACTATATGTTTTTATTTGTTTATTTATTTTTAAGGAAAACATTGTAAAACAAATGTAAAGTACAGTGAGGAACTTTATATATATATATATGAAAAGAATCCACAAGAATTATAGTGAGCAATTAAAATTTCATTTTGAGGAGTGAAAGCTCTAAACCCCAGAATCTTTACACTGATTTTTGGAGCTTTGTACTGATTTTTCTTGTTGTTCCACTGAATGCCATTTGCCTCATGGCATGAAACACTGTACCATACCATGTTGTTTTACCAGGCCCTCAGCAGTTACTTGCATCAGACAGCTGCCGCGAGTCACGTATGAATGATGTTAGTTAAAACTGTGGTATAATGTGTCTGCTTCCCTGCTCTCAGAGCCTTTCTCCTGTTTAGATTCCTGTTCTCCAAAAGAAAGCTGAATGCTTTTTGCTGGTTTTGTTTTGTCTTTTAGAAAGTTGGCTGAAACTTGAAGAGCTGAGCACCTGTGCTACTTTATGACACAGTATTGCCTTTCTCTACAGCCTATTCCAAACTAAAAAAATTTGAATAGGATTTGCACCAGGAAACCTTAACACTCCTCTTTATTACACCATGGCAGCCAAGCATGTCAGGCATTGTAGTAACAGGGTTGGTAAAAAGTGGAGCTATAAAGTCAAAAGTAGTACTATATTAGTAGCCATTGTCAAAGAGTTTTAGGAGGAAGGAGTGAATCAGGACTATAAGTCCTTAATTTTGCACTGTGATTGCTCACATAGCTTTTGGTATGCTGAAATCATTAATTTTATGCAATTTCTTTCCTTGTGAAGTTTATTAGTGCTCATCCTCATATTTTCTCATTTAAAGATGTCTTGCCTCAAGGCAATATGAAAAGATTGCTGCATGTGGAAAGAACTTTGTAGCGTGCTGTAACATGATTGTTCACACTTCAAAGAAACCCCAAGAAAAACTGTAAATAAGGACTAAAGGCATAAAAATACACCAGCACCTGGGAATATTCTGCGTGCTGCACACCAGAACTGAATCCAAGCCCTGGAAAATGGCCAGCCACTGGGGATAAATCTGGAAGGACTTAATATGGACTGAAGTGATCCACTTGGAAACAAACTACATGCGTGTACTTATCTCCTTGTTACATACTGTAGTCATTTTGCTACTTTGAATAAAAAATAGGTCTTGTCATCATGTAATAGACCTCAACCTAGCACTCCTGGTGCATAGAGCTAAAATTCAGAGTTTGTAGGTAGTGCTCACACCTAGAAAGAACATTTCTTTTTCCCCTTTTGTTGGTAATTTTTGATGTACAGGTGGACAGTGACATTCAGACCTAAGAAAGTGATTTGAAATCATTTCAGAAAGTAGAGGTACTATACTGGAGGCTAGGGTGAACATTAATAGGTCTGAGTCATAAAATAACACAACAAAAGTCATAGATGAGTCATTTGTGGAAGTTGCCATAGTTATACAACAAAACATGAGGTTTCTGTTTGTATATGGACAAATTAGCTCTTTCCTCCTAACTGTAACAATAGTGAGTTTAACAGGTTGGCTTAAAATTATTTTTAGCTGAAAAATCTTACATAAAGATTTGACAGATAAGCTGTTGCTATTTGAAATTAAAAATACTGTCTCATGGTAGAAAACAGACCATGTATATTTTGTATATGTATATTTTAGAATGTGATAATAGGAAAAAATCTAGAGATCTTCAGCATTCTAGCTGAGCAGTAAACCTCTAAGATATAAAAGCTTTCCCAGTCAAAGGGATCTGTAAAAAGTAATTATTAAGTGAAAAATGAAATGTTAGATTTCTGTTAGGCTTACTCAGTATCCCAGTTTCTCTTTCCCTTCAGTATATATTTCTCTACTGTTGCAGGTTTCACTAGGGAAAAGCCAGCTTCAAATTTATCCCTAAGCTAAAACCTATAAAATGATTGACAAAATATTAGGTAACTTGAAAACTGGGTTAAATATAAACTCTCTTGTTACCAGTGTATATTCTCTACACATTGCATGTACAATTACTGTTCAGACACAATAGGAAGACAGTATTACCCAAATATACATATTTTAAAGCTCACAGCCTTTTGAAGAGCTGCACAGGCAATGCCTATGTGTATATACACATCTACAGATTTTTCCTTGGAACTGTGGCACTATTTTTTTCTTCTTTTATTTTTTATTTTTTTCTATTGAGCAGTCTCTGTCATCCCCTCTACTTTTCCTCTTTTCTTTCTCCCCTCTTCTTCACACACACTTGCTCCACTGCTTTAAGTTTGGGCCTGTGTATAAA
This sequence comes from Cygnus olor, assembly GCF_009769625.2. Lineage (NCBI taxonomy): Eukaryota > Metazoa > Chordata > Aves > Anseriformes > Anatidae > Cygnus > Cygnus olor. The sequence goes on along the minus strand of NC_049169.1, from coordinate 27,749,062 downwards.
GTTATTGATAACAGTGCAAATATGATGATCAGTAAATCCTTTCACTTAGACAAACTGTGCTAGTAGCACAGACTGTTGTGGTCATAAAAAAAGCACCAATGGCATTTGTATGTGATTCCTATCTTAACAAATCTTTCAGAAGAGTAAGAGGTTGATCATTTATTACAGACAGATGTCTTTGAACCACATTGATTTTTACTTGTTAACCCCTTCTGTCATGAGAGCAGTTCAGTCAAAGTCAAGATATGATCTTCCAATACATGCTTCTGCAACAGACTAATAATTTCATATGCAGGGTGGCAGCTCCTTCTGAGTGGTCAGCAGATAGATTAATACATATGGAACAATGCATTAAAAATGGCAGAGACCTAACAGTTAATCCATGGGTGCAATCTAATGTCCAGCTCTTGAAAATCAGGCCAACCTCTTCTGTTTGGACATAACAACAGGTTTGGAAGGGAGTGGATAGTCTATCATCGATAGCATAGTGTTGAGACTCAAACCTGATTTTTTTTCTCTAATACAGTTTTCTGTGTATGGCATATTTGGTAAACTTTTTTTCTTTTTTTTTTCTAAACTTGCTTTAGAATACAAGGCTGTGGTTACATGTTAGTATTTGCCATGTATTCCTACATCTGTCTGTTGACTCTGAGACAGGGATAAATACTATAGGTATTTTATAATAGCTATTTACTGTATTTTTTATATTCTTAATATCTTCCAATATGTAATTTTGAGAAGTTATATAAAGCATAGTAATATCAGCTCACCAGTGAAAGAGTGAGACAGAAGTAGACAAAATGCTAGTAAGAATGATACTGACTATTCATGATTTTTATTTTATGTGTTGACAATAAAATCAACACAAAATGAAACTTCAGGGGACTGGACACATGATTCAGGCTGTCTTTAGTTAACAGTTTAAGCTTAAAAGAGGGGGACAAATATTTTACTCTGTCATTTCAAATATTTGATTGCAAGATTGCAAAATGATAATATGTATGCTTTAAAAATTACTTCGAAATAAAATTATAACCATAAAGCTGTAACAGACATGCTTCTCAGTGCAGAATAAATTAAAGATAAATTGAAATATTTATTTACATACACATATGAACCCCCCCCCCCCCCTTTTTTTTTTTTTCTTTGAGCAGGACTTTTTTTTGTGTGTGTGTGTGTCAAGGCACAAGAACAATTTATTATTTGCACAGTTCCACTGCTAATTGGAAAACACACTTTAATCTATAATATTACTAAAAAGAAAAAATGTAGCAATGTATACTTGCTTCTTTATTTGTTTTATGTATGATAGTTTAGTAATGGTAGATGGGGAGACTGAAAGTCCTCAGAAACACATTGGTGATCTAAAGAACAAGAAGAGAAAAGGCAGGGACGTATCACATTGCTCCAGTCTGCCAGCCTGCTGCGCCTCAGTGTTAACCTCAGAGAACTGCCTCAGATAGTGCAAAGTATTGCACTTTCTCTAACTTCATTGAAAGTACCCTGGGAGCAGTGAGAGCCAAAAATGTGTTTGTACAGAGAGCTAGGCTTTTTTTTGAGAATGCCTCATTTCATATAAGCCATCAAAATATCTGCTCCCTGCCACCTTCAGTTGGATGAATACTCCAGAACATAGGTCACATTGCCAGTTCCCTTAACCGTCTCATGTTGCTTGTGTACTTTTCAATGTGCTTTACTGTAAAACTCTCCCGGTTCCTGTGGTTGTGTATGGCATCACACTTTTTCCTAGTAAATTTATTGCATTAGCATAGCAAATGCATTGAGGTATTTATAGTTAGTGTCCCATCTTGCTTTTCAGAAAATAATATAAATGAGTTTATGGCTTCGTGCCAGCAGTAGAAAAATGATGCTTTTCTGGAACAATCTATGCTCCAAACAGGGATTTGTGCTGCTCACCACATCTGTGTTGGCCCCAGTTACTTTCCAAAAGGATGCACACTTTGGCAAGAAAATCCTTTTCTACTCAGTGAAACCTTCCCTCAGCATGATAGGTGCAGGCAAATTCATAAAATATTCCACTCTTGTGGTGGAATAACAGATGTGCAGCAGCCTCTTTCAGATGTGGAACAATTAGAGACATGAATGGACTTAGTTTCTGCCCACATTGCTTCTACCATGCAAGCATTCCCATATTGTCTTTCTTTTCAGAGGATGCTAAGGGACTTTGGAATATTCTCCAGCTCATTCCCCAGATCTCCCAAACTTTTCCCTTACCTGTAGCCACTGTTCCTGCATTTCACATTTTCAATCTCAAATACTGTATGTGTGGCTTTAGTGTCATGGCGATGTAAAATCCCCACTCTTAAAATAAGGCTGTCTTGACCTACCCTGGTTCACTGATTGCTTCCCATGAAAAAATAAAATGAAACTGCACTTCTACCCATGGAAAAATATGAGTGAAATGACATAAATACTGATAGGAGCAGTGGGTTGCCATATATTTGCACCTTTGACATTTTAGGCAAGCAGAAGTGGGATGGATCATAAGTGGGACAAAGATTTTTTGATGAACAATAAATTCACTGAGCAATGCAGCTTGAGGTTATTCAGCTATTTGTGGGTCTATTTGTGCTGGCTGGATTCAGGCTTGATTCAGAAACTGGCAAAAAGAGAGATGCAGCCGTGGGAGCTGTGGGTTCAATTCCTTCCACTGCCTAAGGGAATCTGAAATTGCAGCTCCCATGTCCCAGGAGAGCACCTTGACTGTTAGTCAGGCATAAAGAGTCATTCACACTCTCTTGCTCAATTAATATTTAAATACGCTATGGCAAATGCCACTGCTCCCACAGGAGGGATTTCAGGAGCTCCACAGTTGAACACCTAATAGCGCGGTAGTTAGGCTGCTCTCCTGAGTGGCACAAGACCCTGGTCCAAACCCGCTCTCTGTCTGATTTGGAGAGATGCTAGAACCAATATCCCTCTGGGGAAAGCTCTTCCAGTTTGCATGGGTACCTAAATATTCATTGAGCAAAGCCACGAAAGAAGGGCTTTCCAGCCTTGCAGACAAGAGTCTTTGTAGAAGTGGGATTGCTGGGCTCCAGCTTCTGCTGCCATGAATACAAAACAGAGTGGTGCCATGGGGCTAGCTTGGCCCTGGCCCCTCAGTGTCTCCCAGAGCTTTGCTGTGGCATGCTGGTCAGGATGCTCTCCTGGCAGGTGAGCACTCTGGATCGTATCTCTTAGGCAGAAGAGAGGTCTTTCACAGCTTGGGAGATTTTCCCACCAAATGGGATATTAATTCAAATAGCTTCTCTCTGGAACAGATATGAATTTATCCCTTTCCTTGCTTTGCTTTTTTTGTGGGTGTGTCCAAACTGCAGGGTTTTGAATGGAATATTTTGTACTGACTGAAATGAAAATGATCTCTTTTCCCTTTTCTTGCAAAGAATATTACTGCATATATTTTTGATCTGAACAATTTATTTTTTGTTTAGTGCTCGGATGATAATTTACAAAACACCTGTTTGGCTGCAGACAGCACTGCTGTGAGTGCAAGCTTTTTAAGTCATTGATCCTTGTGTGAGCAGATATAAGGGTGTTGATTTTACTGCAGTACTCACCTTGGGGATGAAATTTCTGCCTATGTGGTGAACCAAACAGAACTGCAAGGGAAGAGACTGTCAATAGTGGTAGGTTTGCAGGTTGTTGACAGGTATGTTAATGAAGTGAAAGGCATTTCACCAATTCCCTTTCTTTTTCACTCTATCTCATCCTTTACGAAATGTCATGCCAGAAGCAGCAGTAATGTGGCACAGAGAGCAAATGGGAGACTTACCTCTCATTTCATTTCAGATACAACATTTTTTGTGCTTCAAGGTAGGAAGGCCAGACCCAAGGTTAGGAAGATACGTCCTATAATAAATTCTCTTTCCTTTGTATCAACATCCTCAGATAAGTCTCACTTATTCCATTTTGTTGTGTCCTGTAGGTATTTATTTCTAAACTCAAATACTGTTTACAGCATATTTTACATATGCCAGTACACAAATTTGAATGAAAGTAAAAATCTCCAATGCCGTAAGTTTGAAATCCAGAGGTACAATTATACCATTGTTATAGCATATTTCATGAGACCACATTCAGAGGAAGATGCTCACAGTAAGGGTGAGAGGTCTGAGCCAGATTCACATACTCTATGAATAATTTTTGCAGTCTCTAAACTGTTATTTGGGTCATGTTACGGTATTGATTTTTTAAACAGAAATTCTATTGAAATTAATATTCTGGAGTGCTTAAAAAATTGATGGAACATAAGAAAAGCTAAATGCATATCTTGCACTAGATAACATCCCTCATTTTCTGCTGTAAGATGTATCCTCAAATCCTCTCTTTGTTTAAATTTAGAAGGCCAGTCCTCATTTTTTCTCCACAATTTTTGGTTCATTCAGTGTGGTAGGAATAAATAGCTTTGTGCAGCATCTGAAAGTAGAATGCTTTTCATATTTTTCTGCCATTTACAGTACCTCTACACTTATTGCACATTCACAGTTGCATGACAGTTCCTACCAACATAATGAGACCCATGGTTGGACTGAGACATTATTAGAGATCTCTCTGAACTGGTCAGACAGCATGTTATTAGAAAAGTAAGAAAAAAAAAAACTGTTCTGTTTTTAACATGGTCAGTAAATAAAAGACTGCTCTCTGGATGCCTGCTGATGTGAAAAACTGGAAATATTTCGTTCCATTGTGATTTATAATCAGCAAATACATATGAATAATACAGATGAGATGAACTCCCTAAGCAGTTCAAGTGCTTTCAAACACAACAATTCTCACCTGATGACCTTCAGTTTAAAGGTGAACTGCCAAGGATTTGCTAAAAAAGAGGAAAAAAAAAGTAGACTTTTGCCTTCTTCGCTTCGTTCTGATGTATTCAACAAGCTGAATGGCTTGCATTTTAGATGGTTCTTCATTGTTTTTTGGGGAGTTTGTTTGCTTGTTTGTTTTCAGTCTACAAAGATCAAAAATATAATTTGAGTCACTTTACTTTCGTTGGAAACCCTTTCTGAATTCATGAGTGTGCTTACCAACTCAGAATTAAATGTGTTTTCTTTGTTCAAAATACTGAAATAGCCAAAATAAATGTTAAAATGTAAATGTTAAATATTAAAATGAAAAAGAATCAAAACATGATACCATAGGCATTCAAAGTTCTCTGCAATTTGAGCTGTTCACACATTACTAGTTATAAATAATCTCTGAATAACTACAAATAGCAGCCTACTTTTTTCTGTGCACTTGTACAGGGCCTCGCATATGGGTGGGTTAGTGTCCTAATGCACTAGTGCTATGGAAATAATTAATAATAGTTTAATATTTTAAAATATTTCAAAGGTGAGACTGATCCTTAGAGAAGGGATGCCAACCAAAAAAATCAATTGATATCAAAAACTTGAATAAGAATGAACATATCTGTTACTATTGCAGAGGGGCTACAAGGGGAATTGGGGTCTGCATGGGGTCTCTTCATCTTCATACCAAGAGGAGTGATGGTCTTAATCCCCTGTAAATGAATCTTTGATTATTTGGATATAATGATTCTGTGATTATTTTTCTATTCAAATTATAAGGAAACAGTAGCTGTCTTCTCACCTTTGCTAAACTTTTTACTCATGGCTTTTGTATTCCCACAAAAACTGTGGCAGATGTGCCAAATACAGATGCTATTAAACAAAACCAAAATCTAGCTTAGTCGGGTATTAGTCTTCCACTAAAGATTAGATTCACCTTCCCATGTCTTTCTGTAGTTGATCACTAGTTAAAAATATTTTTTTTTTCTTAAAAAATATTAAATACCTTTAACAATGATTTCAGTGATTCTTTGTTTGGCATTTTAGTCAGTTGTCTCCTAGGCATGAAAGTCAAGACTGTTAAATGCTGATATGGTATCATGGGGATTCATGATCAGAATTTTTGCTGCAGTATAGCTTCTCATCCAGAACTGACATTACACCCCGCTCAGCAGTGTCGGGATCAGCTGCAGTACCATTGTCTGTAACAGCCATAGCAGTGTCTTTTGGACATAAAAGTTTTCACATTTACTTCTAAGGATGTTTCTTATTCCTGATGCTCACATAATTGTTCATTACACTTCCCCAAATACACTGGAAATATTAATATTAAAGAGGAAGTGTCTTTTTTATTATTATCTTATGAAACCTGGAATTCAAAGCTTTTGAGTTCACTTTTTCAGCATGCCTCAGATTGCTTAAGTGGCCTTGGACATGTCACTTAATTTTCTTGGTCTTATTTATGATGAAAAAAATTAAAAAATTCGCCTATTTCCCCACCACACAGTGGTTGTTAGAGGATGAGTTGTAAACTGACTGTGAATTGCTCAGACACTATTTTATAGGGGGCATAATTTTTATAAAGATTCCCATGTTACTGTCTCTGCTCTGATTGCTAAGGAATTGCAGCTACATAAAGAAAATATCTGTAAGTTGGTATAACTCAGTGTCTGCCTAATTATGATTACACCATCTGTATATATTTTAATTATGAGAAAGGCCTAGTGGTGGTGGTCTGGGTATATTTTTCCTAACTAAACATGCTAAATGTATCAGATCATTAGGGCAGGGCCACTGTCAAGGTTGATTTTGTTCACTTTTTTAAAAACCGTGGGAAAGTATCCATTTGAACATATCTTCTCAACACAAGAGGGGTGCTAACTCACTCTTGAAAATGGTTCAGTGTGTTGAAACACAAAAATGTTCAAACTGCACCACACTTGACCTCTTTGGGATTCACCAACAGATGTTGACAGATGGCACATGTGGACATAGCACTTCTTTTAGAGAAATGTTTCTCTTTGCTTTGCCAGTCTTTGAGATAGAAAGTGTGTTATTAAGGCAACTGATGATGTTATTTTCTGTGTTTCTCATACAGATGCCTTGAGGAGCATATGTATTTCATATTTCATCACTCTGAAAGTTTGTGGCGGACATCTCACTGTGAGATATGTTACTCCTCCCTGTCGAACACTGTGTCCTGAGAAACCTTCCTGCAAAAAAGAAAGTGTCGTCAGTTGTCTGTAACCTTCTTTTCAATTGACAGGGCAAGTTATGCTTTCCATGCAGCTGTCTTAATTTCCCGCATGTTTGTTGCAGAGTATCTGAAACGTCTGGGTTTTACATGCGGCAGCCAACATGTTGTGAACATTCCTTGTATTATGGAAAAAAAGCAGAGATTTCCAGGTTGAGTGTGGGTGAAACATGTTATGAGAAGAGATCCAGCATCCTGGACTGCATTCAACTCCACTGTTCAAAATAACAAATGCTGTGTAAAAGGCCATTGGTTTATCTCTGTCCTTTACATTTCCAAGAGCAGTTAGAAGCTCCTTGGTAGGATGATTTTTCTCTCTCAATGTCAATAACAAATAATAAGATAAGCAGGGCACAGACTCTGCAAAAGAGTAATAAAGATGAAGAGAAAAATTGTTTTCTGCCATTTTTGAATGTGTTTCTAGTCCATAGGTTTAGTCTTTTTTATTTATTTATTTATTTTTAATGTAATTAATCCTATATGATTTGATATTTTGTGGGTTTTTATTTGTTTTCATTTTTTGTTTGTTTGTTTTCAGCATAAGTCTGTAAATATGTCTGCTCCGATATTTGATTACAATACTCTGGTTTATATATGAAAGATGGAAAATGTCAGATTTAGTCATAAAATGGATTCTGTTTTTAATCACTACACAAGGTGTTAGCTTCCTTCTGGAAACTGAGTACTAAAAAGAAATATATTCTAAGCAGAATTGTCTTTCCACATGTTCATATGTTGCTGTTACTGCAAATGAATTCCACGAATGGGATGCAAAGGGTGTCCACTGACATTTGGCAGGGTGCTCAATTACAATACCAAGATAACATTACTGCTTCAATATAGGTCATTTTTGCATGGTGGTTTTTCCAATAACTTCTTAGTTACATATCAAGTTTTATTTTTGTTCCAGAGACTGTACTTACTTACTTTTCATGCAGGTCAATAGAAAACATGACAGATGATAAAGACAGAAATAGAGCTCAAGGTCTAAGGAATTATAGCTCATCATAAAATGGCATAATATAATCTTTGTCCAATGGTATACAGAATCTTTCTTTGAGTTTGTTATATTTCCATTATCTATTAATTTTGTACATTTGTATTGATTGTAACCAGGTCATGGCTTCTTTCATTTTAGTTTAAATGAATTAACTAAGTCTTTTTGACGATCTTTTGGGTCTTGTATACTCAAGAGGATCTACATTTCATAATTTTATGATAAGTGATGGTTGTAGTGCTGTATGATAAATTGTTGGTTCACTCTCATAATAAATCAAAGGAATAAGTAACAACATTCTTAATAAAAGCTGCACTTTTAAAAGCTTTATCTCCTTGACAAATATTGCAGTTAATGAAAAGACTGCACTAAATATATATCAACTATTTTTGTAGAAGTTTACAGATCACTATGGCAAACCTCTGCACTGTTGCACTCCATGTTGTTTTTTTTTATATATATATATATATATTTATTTTTTATACATTCAAATGGCTAGGAGAGAAATTCTAGTAGTAGATGAGCTGAGGTATGCTTTATGTGAAGACTTATTGCTTAGTAACACTCGATAACAAATAAAGACACAGAAAGAATTTGTTTGGAGCAGGGAAAATTAATGCCATTGGGATTGAAGCTTGCTATTAAAACCAAGCTAAAATAGTCAAAGTAGGATGAGTATGTTTTTAACAATTTTTAGACTATATATCATCATAATAAAAAAATCAGGAAGAAAAGTTTTTGGCCTTAGGTGGCAAGTTACTCATTTTTCAGTGTTGATTTAAAATGTATTTCTTTCCTTTCTTCTTTTTTTTTTTTTTGTAAAATGCAGTGGCTGTTCAAAAGAAATCATCTTTTTATTTATTTTTACTTTTTATTTAACCTTCATGGAAGATTTCTAATTAAAAAAACAAAACTAAACTAAACAAAACAAAACAAAACGTAGGATCTCTTTATACAAATAGAACAGTTAAACAAAAATATGTCTATTTCAGTGATAAGTTCCAGAATTCTCATTTTATGACATATTTATTTTTCCATTTTGAACATATAGCAACATATAATTTCAAGATGAAGAACAATTAAGATTTCTTACTAACTTAGTATATATATTTGAATAAACATGATGTATTTTTAATAATCAGTACCCTCCCTGGTTAATTACCTGCTTACTTTTTTCAAATGAAAGAGAGTTTGAAACATTGTCAGATCCTTTTGTTTGGGTTTGAGATCCTTTGTGTACCTCAAAACATTATAAAAGGAGTACTCTGTGTTTCTTATAGAATCTGCATGGTTTTGTATTATATATACAAAACTGCCTATATTTTATTTATTTGTGTATGATCTTGAGAGCTTCGACTATTTGACACATGATCTAGCTTTTTCTCCTTGGAAAGTGTCTGGTTGTGACAAGGGACTTTTTGGTGGTAGATTGTGTTATCAGCTCCTCTTGGTTGGATAGGTTGGCCAACCAAGTGCTCTGAAAAGTACAGGTATAGGCATCCTGGCACCACTCCATGACAGAGACTGGAAAGTTTCCTTTAAAAGGATCTTGTTCCTTATGTTCACTAATTCTGTTTAACTTGAAGGCGTACTGAACAAAAACTTAGGAAGACAAAACTTATGAAGACTGGGAAAGTCACTTTTCTGCAAAGGTTTCTGCTTCACATTTAATCATGTTTTATGAAAGGGATGGAATCTGTGGTTTGTAACTTTTTTTTTTTTCTTTCTTTTTTTTTTTTTTTCCCACTGATAATACTACAGGGCAGCTATTTGGTCCCTGCTTACCCAATGTTTATACCAATCGAGAAAAGGTTTACGAATATTATAAACATTTGATTTGTTTCAGTTCAGAGAACAGGTTTAAAAACAGGCTTAAACATAGTTACATTCATAACCCATGCATTTCTGTGCATATTTCTGGCATCAGCCTGGCACACTCCTATCAGTTTCTTGGCCTTATAAATCCACATTTTAGCTGGAAAGACATGAAGTTAAATATGAGAGGAATTTCAGCATCCTTGGCTGCAATGGGAAGGCAGCATTCCCAGAAATGATAGTGACTCCTGTTACGTCTGCTAGTTGAAACTCTCAGTGTGCCCAGACTCTCTCAGTGACAGAATGTGAGCCCATGCTGTGGTCTCTCATACCCAGAGAGCTGTGAAATTTGAGCAAAGGCCCTCTCAGAACAAGCTTTTGGAGTAGCAAAACTGTTCTCACTGACAAGGAGGACACAGCTTTTCCAGAGGCAGCTGGCACAAGCAGAGTTCCATGGGAGGATGGACACCTCTGGAAGAACACCCTGAGAATCCAAGGGGGCTTTCTTTGATATTGCTTCACCTCATGTCTTTTCTGCATGTCTGCACAAAATGAATCTGGATGTTATTAAATATCATGTAATCTTAACTGATCATCTTTTTTTGGATCCTTTGATGCAGTCCTTTTTTCAAGAGAAGTCCTTGGTAGAGAATTGATTGAGCAGAGAAGCTATGACTGATGTAATTTGATCTATGTTCTCAGTTTTAAGATAAGATAAATTAAGAAAATTCCCCGTTTTTTTTTCCTAAAAACAAATAAAAAACCTTTATGCTAAATTCTTGGGTTACTCATGAAATAATTAGTACACAGATATGAGGGAAGCCTTCTGCACTGCGCTGGTTATGCCTTCAGCTATATGTATGTATACATATATATGTATGTGTACATATCTAATACACATTATATACACAATATATGCACAAACGTATATACTCTGTGTATAGTATATATGTGCACATATCTACTGTGGTGGTTTTACTTGGGTGGGCGGCTGAGTTCCACCACAATCGTTCTCTCACTCCCCCTCCTCAAAGAGGAATGAGGAAAAAATACGATGAAAACGGCTCAAGGGTTGAGATAAGGATGAGGAGATCACAGTAATTATTGTGACGGGCAAAACAGACTCAGCATAGCGAGATAGTAAGATTTATTGCCTATTACTAACAAGCTAGAGAAGCGAGAAACAAAGGAAAGAAACCAAAAGCACCTTCCCCCCCATCCACCCTCTTCCACCTCCTCCCCCCAAGCGGCGCAGGGGAATGGGGGAATGGGGGTTATGGTCAATCTATAGCGCTTCTTCTCCACCGCTCCTTCTCGGTCACTCTCGTCCCCTGTGCTGTGGGGTCCCTCCCACGGGATGCAGTCCTTGCTGAACTGATCCGGCATGGGCTTCCCACAGGCAGAAGCTCTTCAAGAACTGCTCCAGATATGGGTCCGTACCACGGGGTCCATCCCTCAGGAGCGAACTGCTCCAACCTGGATCCCCCACGGGCAGCAGCTCCTGCCAGGTCACCTGCTCCTGCGTGGTCTCCTCTCCACGGGCTACAGGTCCGGCCCGGATTCTGCTCTGGCAGGGGTCTTCCACAGGCCGCAGTCTCCATTAATGCAGGTCCACCTGTTCTACCGTGGTCTCCTCCACGGGCTGCAGGGTGGAACCCTGCTCCACTGTGGTACTCCATGGGCTGCAGGGGGACAACCTGCTTCACCATGGTCCTCACCACAAGCCGCAGGGGACTTCTGCTCTGGCGCCTGGAGCACCTCTCCCCCTCCTTCTTCACTGACCTTGGCGCCTGCAAGGCTGTTCCTCACTCCTCTCACTCTCCCAGCTGCTGTGTGGCGCAGTGTTTTTTTTTCCCTGTCTTAAATATGCTCTCACAGAGGCACAAAACAACATCACTTATTGGCTCAGCTCTGGTCAGCAGTGGGGCCCTTACCAAACATGGGGCAGCTTCTAGATCCTTCTCACAGAAGCCACCCCTATGGCCCCTTGCTACCAAAACCTTGCCACGTAAACCCACTACATCTACACACATGCATACATACATTAGAGATGCTTGGCAGTAATTAGCTTCATAACTCTGAGGTTCGATTTCCTCCTAATGTGCAATGATACAATCAAACTTTTGAATAAATTATAGACAAAATCCTTCTGTTGTCTAACATTTGACCTAGAGTTTCTGTAACCTGCTGTTTATTAAGACATATGGTACAATTAGAAGCTCTAAACACTTACAAGGATCTGTTGCCTGGGGGAGTATGAACACAGCATCTCCATTAAGCAATTTAAGTATTGTTAGTGTCAGTTTTAGCTTCAATTTTTTTTCACTTTCATTTCCTGTTCTAAGTACATACTGTTCATCCCTCTGCGTATTACATGATAGCAGATAAAGAAAAATTGCCAGTAGAAGCATAGTTTATTTGAAACTACATTTTGTCACCAGTGATTTCCCTTCCCCTATTGTATAACTGCATTCCTTCTGGCCATGGACAAAGGTCAGATGTTCAGAGTAATTTTATTAGATCCATCAACAGCCTTTGATACCTTACAAATAAGAGACTGCTGACCCGCCCGCTGTTTGTGCTTTGTGCTTTCTCTTGTGGATAGTTTAGTTTAATATGTTGCTTACTTCTTCTGTGTATTTCGAACTCAGATGTTAGGATGACTGGGTGTATAAAGTTCATTAAAGGTAAAATATTTTGTCTGGGCAGCATACCATTTTTGTGTACAGAAACTTGTCTCTGTTGTGTAAAGTATGAGGAAATCAGAGTTGTACAATGCAAAACTGATGATAGAATAGCGTCTTTGATTTTTTTTTTCTTTGATAATAGAATGTCTCGTTTGAGTTCCTCTGACAGGAAAGCCAAATATAAAGGTCACTTTTGTAGCAGCTTCACAGATGCTAAACTCTAATACCAGTACCACAATATAGTTACCTTACAGTGGTATTTCATATCATGGTTAGTCTTTTCCTTGTTTCCATTAGAGATTTTTGTAGAGGCTTTGGAGCAGCTGTTGTCCCAGTTTTTAAGTTCATTTGTAGACCACCTTTCTTTTGCCATGGCTAACCAATCAAAGAGTTCTTAAGTGTCAACTCTTAGAGAAATGTCTTTGCATAGGGGCCCAACTGTGCAACAATGATTTCTCTCCATCTGCTGTATTTCTCATTTCTAATTAAATCTGAGCACAGGCTTAAATACAACCTGAAATACCTCATATTGAATACAGTTCATGTTAAGAGTAGGATATTGAATTAATGTTGACAGATCTGAAGGAGTCAGGGCCAATAAGCAACTTCAAGGCAAGGGTTTATTGTGTTTTCAGTAAACCAGTATAGTCTGTAACACATACTCTGCCTCAGCCACCTTATCCACAGATTTGCTACGTTGTGTTGCTTAGCACAATCATTCTTCATAAGGCATTCTGTAGTTGAATCTTTGATGCCTAATTTCTTTATGTATTTTAAGGTCATATTGAGGTCTATAAGATCTGGGAGCTTTTCACTGACAGATTCTGATTTGTTTGTGTATTTCATCCTACAGTAAGAGACAGAGTACTCTAGACCTTTGTCTTCTGGGATTTGGTGTGCGCTAAGATTTTGGGTATACCAGAAGTATTTTGGGTGTCATGCAGCTGCTGCTGGGGAAGCCATGGTTCCCTGACAGCCCACATGCTTGGATTTATTTTACGTGGAAAACAAGACTTGAAGAGGGGGCAGGTGGAAAGGAAGAGAAGTTCACACACCTGTATCTACCTTTGTCCTAAGTAAAATATCCTAACTTTAAACCTAACCCTAATATACTTAGGACATAGCTAGGATGAATGCCTGAGACAAGGGAGCACCTCTGGGCCCTGCAATAGAGGGACTAGCAATAGAGCCCCTGAAGAGACTTAAAAGTCTCTTTCTTACCTGTGAATGAAACATAAAAACACAATTTGATCCTTCCTGTATGTACACATAAGCACCTAGAGCAGTCTAATTATATCCTCCATTTGTAATACATAAAGGATTCAGCAAGTTTATGAAGTATTTAAAAGAAAAACATACTGGCATTCAAAGTGCTAAAGTAGGCATTTATTTTAAGAAGAGAAAAAAATAAACAGCCAGGAGTGAGTTAATGATCTGGTTTGCAAGGGTTTTAACATTGCAGTTATGGAACAACTTCAGATATTGGAAAGTGTTAGGCACATTGGCTCCCTTGGACCCATATACTAAAGAAATGGAAAAACAATAGTAGGGGAAAAACATCTTTTTTTTTTTTTTTTCTATTTTCTTTTTTTTTTTTTTCTTTTAAATTCATTTCAAGCCACTTAAATGAATAAAAACACTGGAGGCCCTATAATACTAAAATCTTCAGTCTGCTAAAATTGGCAGCTACGTCTCAGCATCTGCTGACTGAACAGACACACCCAAGGCATTAGATTATCTCAAAACAATCACACACCCTGTTGTGTTTTGGTTTGCACTTCATGGATTCACTTGGTGACATTCAAATGCACACTAATTATAAACATTTTTCACACACAACTGTTCCAAAATATAATTCTTATGCATATTCATGGTCAATCAAGTTTATATACAGAGACATCACTGCAGTCATTGTGATTAAAAACTATCACACAGTTGTTATACTGATTAGGCATCCATTAGACACACATACATTTTACAGTAGCTCTCGATCCTTCATAAATATGCTTTTTCTACATTGATATTTATTTTTCAGAGTGCTATTTGATTATACTTATCCAAAAAGCAAATTTGTGAAATTTTAGAATGGGAATTTGTTTCATTTATGTTCCCTATATAAAGTATATGTTTTAACTGTTCCTGGTTTTCAAATTGATAAATAGTCATCTATTGAAGTTTGAAAAAAGTAGAGCACAGTGCTTTTTCTAACCTGGAGGATGCCATGCTTTCAAATTGTTTTTTGTGTTTGAGCAAAATCACTGCATATTGAATGAGAAACATTTTTACTTTTATTTTTACACAACACAATGCTTTGCAATTGATGTCAAAAAATAAATCAGCCAAATAATTATCCTTCATCTTAAAACTTATATAAATCACGAGGCCCAGATGCATAGTTTAATAACACGATGCTGCAACTTTAACAAGGACTACATTTGTCTTTAAGTCCACATGATAGTGAAAGCTTAATATGAAAAACTTTTGTCTAGCACAAGTGATTTGAAGATGTTTTGCTCCATGCATGTGAACTCAGCAGGTGATTCTTGCCTATCTTTGATGTCAAACAGCACAAAACTTCAGTGAGTAGTAGCTTCAGAAATGCAATAGACATAGCTGAGTCTTCATATGAAGCTCATGCTTGAACTACATCAGAAGAACTGACATCTATTATGGTGAGCAAAGACAAGTGTTTGAAAAGAGATTCAAACAGAAGTGTCAGAATTTACAGTGCATAGTTTTATATAAGTTGATTTTAACCAAGCATATCTCTATGAACTCGGCAGGATAGAAAAGAAATTTCAAAAGGCAGAGAAATTGTTGTCATCTAAGGGCATGGAATGTTTTAATAGCTTAAGGAAGAACATTTCTGAAAGGTTATATGGTGATCCATTTACTTTGACTGAGTAATAAGGCTCGTCATTGTCATGGGGAAGATTTTAACCCTTAGAACAATGGAAATGTTCCAAATACACTGCTAGAATTAAAAAGCTTAGAGTAATTGGCTGTTGCAAAAAAGTCTTTGAGATTTTTAGTCTCTTCAAGTACATATTTCACATTAAGATATATGAATAAATCAAATGCATTTTTTCAGTCACCTTATGTCTGACCTAGAGTTTCCTGCCTCAGTCTAGACTAACATACCTTAGGATAAGGACTTGCACTTATAAATGATCATTTTTAGGGGGAAGGAATGTAGACAAGAGTTCCATTAAGTACTACTAAATTTGTTTATTGTTCTTCTTCCATTTATTCATTTTCTTTCCTTGTCCTAAATACATACATCCCTGAATTCATTACTTAGCACAGGGAAAAAAGAAAAACCCTTTGTAGGAATGTAGTTTGTTTGAAACTGTGTCCTACAGGCTTACTTACAGCAGTGCTCTGAAACTATCCCCAAGGAGTCCAGTGTCACAAACCAATCTAATTGTTCTCGAAATGCTGCTTCTTTCATTAACAACTGAAGGAAAAAAAAAAAAAGGAGGAAGAAGACTAAATAAAAAAAACAAAACTCCATGGCTGAAGCAAAACAAAACTAGAACTACTGAATTTTCTGTGTAGTAATCAATATGGAGGAATGTGATGTTGTTTTTAGGTTTTCTTAATTTGCAATGAGTATAATTAGTAAGACGTGGAAATTCTTTTGCTTAATTATTATACTCTGAAGTGTTATAATATATATATATTTTTTATAAATTTTACTAGTTTCATAAGGCATATAAAATCACTATATTTTAGAAAATAAAATGAAATGGCCAATTGAACTGAACTTTGTCTTCACTTTTGACTATAGGTCTTTACAGTCTAATTTGTTTGCAGTACTGAGCTATACTCTATTCAGTATAGCTGAACTCTTCTTCATACTATGAAAGAGCTAATGATTTATTTGTAGTATAGAAAGGTTAGTCCATATCACATTCCTTAAAACATTTTAAGAAACTATGGACACACAGTTGGCTAGCCATAGAATATATGGAAATTATTATTTTTTTTCTTCTTTACTTGGAAAGCCATTTAAGCCTACCACACACTATCTTGAGAGATACTTGGAGTTCCTGCCTGGCAAGCACAATTTAAGATGAAGAGTTGTATAAGTGTTTGTTCTCTATTATAACTTTTTTTTTTTTTTTTTCTGGTTGTGTTTTCCTTTTGCTTAAATATTTATGCAACATAAGATGGAACAAATAGTTTTGGATCATCTATTGAAACTAAATGATCTTTTTTCTAATACGTGAAATGATATGTATTAATGAAAATCTTTCTTTTGTTTTAGAATATTAAAAATAAGTTTGGATAAAAATACAGTACTGAGGCATTAATATCTTTTCCATTTGCATACATTGTTAAGTAATACCCTTAATTATTTTAACATAATGAAGACTATGGAAAATGCAGTAAGGAGTTCTGAAATGCTTTGAACCTGTTCAGTTGCCCCATGATGTTTTACTTTTTTCCAAGGTCCCTCCTGGAACTAGCATGGGCCTGAGACATGAAAGCAGACAGCATCTTCAAACTGAGATATTTTTCAGAAAAAGTAAGCATGACCAGGTTGTTTGATAGGAGTTGATGACTATCACACAAGTCCCTCTCTTTCCTTCTCTCAGAAAACCACAAACAAATAACCCTAAATGACTTCATAGGGATAATTTGCAAAATAACACTAACAAAGACAAAATTTACATAATTTCAAATACATGATTGTACAGATCCTGTACCATGTCCACTCTCAGGCATGGCTTAAGTCATGCAAGTGTGCAAAGCAATAAATTGTTTCTAAATGTAGGTAGTAATGTGAGTGTCTTTAGGCCAAAAAGATTTTCTGTATCTATTCCTTATTAGAAGAATACAGAAAGGGAAGGTTCATCACATCATTGCTTTGTCTTTACGTTACTTTTGCTGGGCAAAACATAATTTCTTTTTGGCATATACTCTATTCCTAAGAAATACAAGGTTAGTTGTTTTGAAGTTGTAACAGCTTAAAATTTTGGTTGGGAGTTCTGCTTTGGGACTAAGTTCACAAAACTTCTGGAAGATTACCCTCTTCATGCCCCCAGCTATACAGTCTCCAAGTAGGTCTGGGAAGACCCAGTATCTGTCCCCTCCTTCACAGGCTGCAAGGCACATCTTTCTCCCAGGAAGCCTTCCTAACCACCATGCTGTATGGTATATTGTATGGAAGAGTTATGAGATTTGTTTAGCTTCTGTATACATATTCATAAATAGTGCGCTGAGAGAGAGAGAGAGAGAGACTGCTCTCGCACAGGTTCTATGTTAGCCCTTTGTCTTCATGCACATCTGAAATGGAGGTTGAATACAACAGACCTTTATAATTTTTTCCTTATAAACCAGAACAGCAGTGGTTAAGTGTGGTGCAGTTGATAGCTTTATTGACTCCATTAAAGAGGTGTATTTTATTTCTAATTGGATTTATTTCTGGACTTGTTAGTCTACCTAAAGCCTATGTAAAAACCAAGCCTGCCCTTGTGGTCATTATCTCCGTGCTTTCTGGAAATGGCCTCCTACATAGAAAACCTGCCATGAAAATCCCTAGGGAGAAGGTTCCCCTGCTTCAATTTGAAATGCTGCCAATGCTGGTTTGCTACAGTTTTAAGGAATTATGAGGGTATAAGCTGGCCTACTTAGTGCTGTCTTGCACATCCCCCAGATGACCAAATACCTTGCATGGGGACAGCATACTTCTGTTTAGGAGATACATAACTAGATAGTCCATCATTATCTGAATCCAGGTCACTGTCCTGGATTCAGGCAAATAAAGAAATTCAAAAATCTCCAATTACAGAAACTTCAAGGGTAAAAACTATGTATTTTAAAATGAAGTGTTCACATTTCACTATTAGGCTTTTTCACTTTTAGTAGACTACATCTTCAAGTTACATTAAGAATGGTAACATGCTTTAAATGTCTATTAATGTATGCCTAATTATAATGGAAGGCCTATAAAAATCTTTCTGACAGCCACATGAATAGCAAAACAATTATACTCAGTATAATTGCAATGAATACTAAGTGAATTAATAATGAAGGGATTCTTAGAAACAAAATTGCAAACAAGGATGTTCAGCTTAATCTACACTGGGCCAAATCATTAAAGAATTTATGGAGCAGTTCTTCATGAAATCAATGGGCAATTTTGCTTTAAAATTATGATAAAAGCTGTGTCACAATACTTTCAACCGTTTATGAGAACACTTTAATCTGGAAACCCAGTGCAAACTTTTACTTCTAGAGGGAAGGAAGTTAAAAAGTCAGCACATGGTGATGAACATAGGAGATAGTTTTGTTTTGTCTACGTGCATATTCAACAGGAATTCTCTCCATGATTGTGTCCAGATTGAAAAAAACTCATTTGAAATATGTGATGGAAAAATATACTGCATAAAATAATAAGCAAATTTAGCTGTAAATAAAAAGACACTATTAACAAAATTTATTGAAGGAAAATATAAATAAATGTATCCAAAGGAATTTTTTATTTTTTTTATTTTTAATGGGATTCGGCCCTCTGATTTCAGAGGACCTTAATGCAGACACCTACATCTCTAAGAGTAGTTTATATTGCCTTGTAATCAGTGGATGTAAGCAGCAAGTCTAGAGTACAATTAATCTTTTCTCAAGACAGATCTAAAAAATAAGTCAAATGAATCACTCTCTAGAAATGTCTGGTTTTTTCTCTGTAAGTAAAAAAGGACTCTAGCTGCTTAACTCATGTGGAGAAGCCTCACAGTAAGTGAGATGAATCCCACTCTGTGTCATAAATTTGACATTACTAAAGTATGGAGTGTTTTTTGCATACTCCTCCTAATCATGACCTCTGTGAGTACTTCTGTGAGAAGAGCAGTGAGTCCTTCTAAAGCTTGGCTGGGGATTGAATGTGAAGACCAAGAGAATGGAATCTGTTCACTGGAGTAAGATTCATGATTCTTATCCATAGTAAGTTATGTCCTTCAGGTAAGTATTTCTGTGATCCTTCTTAGGCAGGAGGCACTTGGTTCATAGTTTTACTAGTATTGAAACATAGTAAAGATTAATGAATAGTCTATTAAAAATAAGACTAAAATTAAATTTTAGTCTATATATTTCAGCCCATTTTAGTGTTAATTTTGGCTAAACATAGTTGGGTTATTTGGGGTTTGTGCAAAGGAATAGCTACTGAAACAGTAGGATATTATCTGTTGTCATTGTGCATCCTGTAGCAATAAGGTAGGAGGAACACCTCCTTTAAGAATATCTGTCTGAAAGTTCAGCTTCTAGTCTGCTAGGCCCTAATGGAGAGAAGCATACTCTCCTACCACAAAATTGATGTTTAGGTAGGTGCAATGACTTGCTTTCCATATGTGCCCATCTCTAACACCAAAAAAGCCTGGAGAAGTTTCATATCAGTACATAATACTGAGTACTCAGTACTGAGTATGAATACTGAATATATAATACATATCAATATATAATACTAGATGAGTAATTGCTAGATGCATTTAAATAAGATTAATATTTCAATGAAAATTAATGTTGCAATGGATTATTTTTTTCTGGGTACTTATAGGGTTCACAATTGTCACCCTTATTCTCAATACTTGCATGATGGTAGTTCCCAAAAAGTGTATTTTGCATTGGAATATGAAGAACTCCATTAATTCCATTACTAGTGTCATTTTTATTACTATTAAGAACAAGTAAAGATTAATGGTAATATTATTGTTATAAATATCATTGTTATTCTTTATTATGAAGTACAACAACAAAAAATACATAGTAACTACCCCGTATCTGACATTTTTAAAGCAAATGAGGGTGTTCAAGATATCACTGATTTTTTAAAGGAGCTGTACAATTTATGAATGATCAGATATATGTTCAATAAAGGATGCCACTCTTTCCTGATGATAGTGTGTTAGCCTAAGGTGTGAACCAAAGAACAGACAAAAGTATGAGATTGACTGTATCTTTATACATGTTATTCACATTTCCTAAATTTGCAATTTTAAAAAATTTTATTGTGTGTGTGTATGTGGTAATTATGAAATCAGAATATTTATTTAAATATACTAAATATAACAAAAATGATATGAGAAGATGTTTTACATGCACAAACTCTATTTTTCAAACTCAATTAGGAATTTGTTTCTTTTTAATATTAAAATAGCTGTATATTTTAAGAATGTCTGCAGCATTTATTAGTAATTAATGTTTGTTTCAATAATGACTCTTAAGATGTATCCAAAACCAATATGCTTCCTTTTCTGTAGTTCCAAAGTATTAGAGAAGAATTTCTAAATTGCATTTTATTTTTAATACAACAGTTATTCCACAGCTGAAACACTCCATATGAAACATTTGACCAAAGCCAATTTCTACCAGTAAGTTTTAAGGAGCTGAAAATCAAAGTTTACAATGGAAGTTTCACTACCTATTTAGTGACAGAAACATGAACAACCTCTTATAATTTAACGTGTAGATTGAACCTCCATATATCTCTGGCAAATACAGACTTAGCCGCCTCAAGGGTTTGGCATTTTTAGATAAAAAAGAATCAATGTCATTATACAGTGTCTCTCTGGAGCATCATAATTATTCTGCATGCATACAATATTTATTTTAAACTTAAAATTAAACTTCAAGAGGTGGTCATTTGAAAGCTGGCAGTCAGTGAACAGATCCTGTCTTCATAAAAAAGAGAATATTTCTTCTAAAAGTTAAGAAGTAGATCAAAACGGTCTTTCCAGTAACTGACACTTTAGTCATACAGATGCTTTTTATGTGTCAGATTTATTAATAAAGAAGGTCCATGGGAACGAACAGAAGAAAATCTTGAGGATGTGACTGTCAGTTTTTGATATGTCAGGTATAATTTTGTAACTGTGATTTTTGGATAGCAGTACACACACAGCATTGTACTGATGTTTGTGTACTTCTTTGTACTTTTCATTTGTGATGACTGAGAAAGAAGATGAGGTGGAGATGTTTTGATACAGGATTGAAACTTGAAACTACAGTCCTTCAATTTGAACAGCATTCCTTTTTCATCTTTCTTTTCATGTTACCTTTTTAACTTCTGCCACTGATGTAAAGAAAAAAGAAAATTTGAAAAGATGCCAGGTGTTGGTTCTTATCTAGGTGAAAGATCACAGAAATGGAGAATAAAATATAGTTTTAGTTTGTCGCAGTGACAGAATTATGAGACAGATCAAATACCTGTCAACAACAAATGTTTATCCTCCTAAAGCCAACACAGAATAATTTAGACTGTGACATCTCCCCCTATTTCTTACAGAAAATATGAACATTATTATAATTAGCTGAAAGTGGGATATGCTACCACTGCTCTTCTGCAAATAATAGCATCTGCTTTAGCTACCCTTTGTGTACACTGGTGGTGTTTTTAAGTTATCAAAGTGCATACAGCAAAGAACTGTAAAAGAATATCACAGTGCATCAGCTGAAGAAAAGGAATTGAATGAAAAAACGTTCCTTTTTTGATGTTATTGACCTTATAGAGCCTGGTACATCAGAAAAGGCAAAAGTGAAAAGTCTCTGTTTTCCACAAATTTCTGTCAGTCACAAATTCAATTTCTTTTAATTGGAAAAGTGATTATAAACAACCCTTACTCTTATAAACAACCCTTGGATTTATGAATACACATTAAAGATGATATTTCAGAAACCAATAGTCATAAATATTCAGGCTAGGCATCTGCTTAAGGGTTTCATTGTTTCAAGCCATAAACAGAGGCAAGGGCATTCACTGTAGGAAGTCTAGTGACCTGAAACCTACTCCTTGGTCTATAAACAACAGCAGCATGAAAACAGGAATATTTCCTCTCATTGCCCAATAGATTTTTATAATTAATATTTGGATGCAATAAAACTGTCCATTGGTGAATCCAAACTACTACTCCTGCTTATCTTCCTTATGATCTAATTCTTAATTTTTTCATGCACCTTGCGCAGAAATTGTCCCTTTCTTTTTTAGCTTATGAGATCTTCTTTTCTATAAAAGGGGATAAATGTATCTTAGAGTTGATTATTTTTTTTTCTTCAGTTTAGTTGGTTCCTAAGGCTCTTCCTGCTTAACCCTTAAACTCTCCCCAGTTCTCCATATGGTACTGCTTCAAACACATCTACTTTTGTAAACATCAGTCGGAGCCTGGCTGCCCTGTCTACTTAAGAAAAGTCAAAGTTCATTCATTCATTTGTTCCTTCCTTCCTTTCTTGTGAGATACAGCAGTCTATTAATTCACTTCAGTCTCCTGACATACAAGGTATTCTGTTCCTTTCATCTGGCTCTATCAGCTAAACAAAGATAAACAAACAGGCTATCTTGGAAATTTCTTAAAATTGCATCAGGCTACTGCCAAGGTTTCTCAGTATCATCTGTTCTTATAGTAGACCCTCTAAAATGATGAGAATTAAGCTTGAATGGAGACAACTATTTTTCCGGAAACCTCCTATACAAAAGCTGAGGCAATCTTTACAGTATTACTGGTGGCGGTGACTCAGGGGAACATGACAAGCTCCCACACAGCCTACAGAACCAATATAACAGATATCAAATCACGCAATTGAGCAGCACTTAGGAATTTGCAACACTTATCACTTACAGAAGAAGCCACTCAGCCTTCACACATGTGCAAGCTTTCCCTGTAGGCTCAGCCTTCCCCGTTCTCCTCAGGAGCTACGGGGAGAGCTTGCCATTCACCAGGGAAATCCTCTGGGCTTGGCTGCTCTTTTCCATGCCTCCCCTAAGGAAATGTGGCCAATCAAAACTGCTCTGTGCTTTACGCTCTTCCTCTGATGAGAGCTCTTATTCATTCTTGAATGCCTGCTAGCACATTTTCCCATTTTTTAGGAGCCTAAATGCCTTTTCCAGTTTAGCCCTTACTCCACTTCACAATTATTTACAGTCTCTGGCTGGTCTGTAGATGAGTGAATAGGAAGTGCCCATTTTGTGTCGTCACATGCAAAATGAGTTTCTTTTGGTGCTGGCGGAAGCAAAGCCCTGTCAGCTCTGGCTATCTGCTTGCTCCCTCTTCTTTCAGCTACTTTAAAATTTTCCTGGCTAGCTGAGATGGGCTTCCCAGCCTGCTGAGGAGGGAGGGCTTGAGGATATAGGCATATCTATCTTCATGTTTTTGGGGACACACACAGACGTCTGTCAGAAGAAAGAAGGGCTGCAGGATCCTGTTGTAATTTCATTGTGAGAGTAATTAGTACCATCTCCTGCTCTTCTGATATAGCAAGGGTGATTACAGGGATTGCACAACACATGCCCAAGAGCACCTGCTCACATACAGAAATGACATAGAGGCAATACAGTTGAAGGAGAAGGAAAACTCTACACAGATCCAGCTTCTGCTGACCCATTATGGCATGCTGGGTGCTCAGATAAAGTTTATATCTCTGAACACCTCCCATAGGAATAAACAGAATTCAAGATGAGAAAAAAAGGAAACACTAGGACAAAGTAATGGTAAATATATCTTGGGACAAAAGATATCTCAGAACAATTTTCAAACTATCTTAGCTGGTTCAGGAAGTATTAATTTCTTTCGCTTACTTTCTTACTTTAATGTCTTGAATAAAACTAGAACTGCTTGCAACTGAATTGCAACATAATTTTTAGACTATATAGAGCTGTGTGTGTATGTGTGTGTGAAGCTGCAGCCTTCCTGGCAACCGCCTTGCTGACATACCTGCCAGTCAGCAGCTGCATGCACCAGCC
Source organism: Cygnus olor (assembly GCF_009769625.2). Taxonomy (NCBI): domain Eukaryota; kingdom Metazoa; phylum Chordata; class Aves; order Anseriformes; family Anatidae; genus Cygnus; species Cygnus olor. The sequence continues at coordinate 27,724,761 of NC_049169.1, read as the reverse complement.
AGCCCTCTTTTGTGCCAATCTGGTGGTGAGTGGTGCAGAAACATATTAATTAATGTTGAACTTCTTAAAGTTGAAGTGAAAACAATTACAGCTCAATTTTACTTTACCTCCTCACTTTCATCACTTACATTCTCTCTTCCTCCTCCCTCTCCATTAGAGGGCTTCATTTCACAGACTGTGAATTATAATCTAATTATTATATTTTAAAAAGGCAGACAAGACATTGTTTCTTCATCCTTCAGTTAAAAAGCTCTGAAATGACAAAGGAAAAGCTCTTTCCTTCGTGAGTGCCAGGAGCAGAGTCACTCCCACCACAGACATCTCATCTCATTCTTCCCCATGTGTTATTTTTTTTTTCCTTTTCTAAATACAGAAGGGATCACACCATTCCCTTAACAACTGTTTGCACACCAGACTCAAAGAAAGTTCACGGCACACATTGCATGTACGTTGGATATGTAAGTGAAGTGATCTGTAGCACAGCTAATTAGACCTAAATTCTTGATTTACTATTTATAAAACAAAATTGATTATTACTTCATCAACAACATTTAAAGCATCATTAAGAGAGGTCTGCTCCAGCAGCCTCAGGTTAAATTTTTTAACAAGCACTTTAGTTGCTAATCTGTGTTATTGCCAACATATGTAAACTTCCTAATGCTAATTGCATTCAGCTGTGAATCAAACAATGTCTAATTCTCTTCAGGATTAATTATGCACATGTGCTGCCTGCATTCCTAAACATGGTTCTCATAAATAATAAGAGATATATCTAGGCAGATGGGATTTTTCCAACTAAATGATCTGTTTATCATGAATAAAACAATTGACATATACTAGACGTCTAATGCAAAGTCACCACAACATTCCCATGTTTTTTAATCATAAATAATTGCTGCGACAGTTGTTTGTGTGAACATGTTTTTGTACAGCCAAGCACTAAAAACCATGTCCATCAGTGAGCACTGTTACCTTTGTGTGCATGTCTCTTTCCTCTATTTCTTCTTTCTTCCTCCTTCTTTCCTTCCTTTCTTTCTTCCTTTCTTTCTCTCTTTTTGTTTGAAGGTGCATAACAGAGTGGTTTATATCATGTGTTTGATGAATGAACTAACAGTTTTCTCTAAATGCAAAAGTTTTGTAAGCCCCAGGGAAACCTGGTTTAAGTACATTGTAAGAAAAATTGCTAAAGTGTTAGGTATTCTGCTTGTTTCAGGAAGAAGCAATGAGCTTCTAACATCCAAAAATAATGTTGGCAGAATCTTTATATATATATATGTATATATTAGTCTTAAAGGGATGATAATTAACCGAGTTGGTAAAACAAAATTAAAAAAAAATAACTTGGAATGCTAACAACATGGCAAGTAGAAATATATATATCTTTAATTGGTTTTGACAATGAAAGAAGGAATTTGTTCCTAAAGAGGGGATGCAAATAAAAGTTGTCTATCCTTCTTTTTAATGAAGATGTCCACTTGTTAAAATCTAGCCCCAGTGAGCAAATCCATAGCATGTTTTTTCTTATATGACACAAACTTCTTGGTTTCTGCTGGAAAAGTCTTACGTGCAAAATGCACCAGAACAGCAAGAACTTGATACTTGTAGAAGCTTATAAAATTATATTGTTTAATCAGATATTGTTGTACCCATTATTTTCAGTGTTACTGTAACATATTTTAATTTTCCCTGGCTGCCTAGGTCAATTTGAATTTCAGAGTGAGTCAGTATAATTTCTCTCTCTCTCTCCCGTCTCCCCCCCCCTTTTTTTTTTTTCTAAACCAAAAATTGGAATAGCATGGCATTTAAGAAAGGTAATAGACTAATAGCCTAGGTGTCTGAAATCTTTCAGCTTCAGAATAAGTGGAATACACTTAACCCCTGGCAACATGCCCTTAAACTTATTTTCCAGGTGCCAGGTGTAGATGTGTGAAAGTTGTTGAGCACCTATGTCTCATTCAGTTTGTCTTTTTTCTGTTGAGTCAAGCAAGAAAGGTTATCAATTGCTATAATGTTTTTTATAATAAGGACATCTGTCCACTATACAAGACCATCGGCTAATTTCATTAGGTCATCAAAAACTCAGTTGTCAGTGGCAACCTTTGCTGAATTTAAGCTGGTGACATAGAGATGGAGCGCTATGCTTCCTGTTACTTGTCTGTGAGTCAGCCTGCCCCTTGCTCACAAGCAAGATAAAACTTGATGAAGCTTTGGCTGACCTGTTTTGAAGCAAAATTCTGATGTGACAAAAAAGCTAGATAATCTGAAAAACACATTTTAAATAGTTTGAACAGTTTTATCACAAAAAGAGATATTTTTTGTTCTTTGAAATCAGATTATTCATGATAACAGCATGTAGCTGAAAGAATAAAAAACAATTGAAGAGCTGAGGGAACTGTAACATTCAACTGACTCTCAGCAGCAGAGATTGCAAAAAAAATACATTTAACAGTGCAGAGTGCTGTACTAGAGCATGACAGAGAAGAGTACATGCATAGGGCTCTTTACCACTAAGTGAGAATATACTTTCCAGGGATATTTTTTATTTGTTTGGTTTTTGTTGTTTTTCTTTTTTGACAAAGCCTAGGAGTTATGCTTACCTAAATCAGCTGAAAACAGCTCAGATTTCCACTTACAGAAGAATGCCTTTCAAGAGCTTAAAGAAGTCCCAAAGCTTGTGTTTAAACAGGATTTGAACTTTCAAGCAAAGGTGGTTTCGTTGTCATTTCTGAAATGTTACAGAAGATAAGAGTGAACTAAATTATCATATTTAACCAATTCCCCAGTGAAGAAAACAGACAGTACATCTGGAAGGTACTGGACCTTTGGAGACACAGTTGTTTCACCTGCTTACCACTGGGTTGTTTCACAGCCTTCTGTTCCTCCTGCTTCTCCAAGGCAGACTGACTACAACACCTGATCTTATTTTGGATGGGGAAATTCAGCCTCTGACAGCATGAGTGACACCCTTTCACTGCACAGAGGTGATATACAGAGAAGAGGAAAAGTAGAGTGTTGGGAGAAAAAAACTGTCAGTACTAAGACCCACATACCTTTTCATCTCAATTCCATCATGAAGACCTAGTTTAAAATTAAATGTTAGCAAAAAATATATATTTTCTTACAAGTGATTCCAAATAAATTAATTCAAAACATCAACTGGCACTTCTTACAGTTTCACTTGCCTGCAAAATGAAGCATTTTGGGTATTACTGTTCTTCTGTAGCCTGGAGTATAATTGTTTATGGATTTTAAAGGAGGATTGTTCGCATCATGCAGTCACCTTGGAGAATGTAAACTGGACACCTTTACAATGGAACTAAACTGGATTATATTTCCCAAATGCATACTGAAAATACACCAACTGCAAACAGGCACTGAGCTCATGGGCAATACAAGGATCAGTCTAAATTAACCTCCCCTTGAAATGTGTACAGTGGGGGTGCTGGATCTTAAACACCATCTGTTTAGTTTTGCAGATCCACTGCTTGGCTACACTACTAGCACATATACAACTACAAAGGCCATAAAGGGTACTCATTGAATGCTGAACTTCTCTGAAAATCTAAGCATAAGAGTGAGAAAAGCAGTTAACATGCATTGTGATTCTGCCCTGCACAAGTAAATGCAGAATGTGTCAAAGATGCTTTGACAGGTTCTTTTGTAAATTGGTGGCATCATAGGTGAAACAGACCTCGGCAATTTTTTTCTGAAAGAAACTTTAGAAGAGGATTTCATTGTTATTTTAGCACAGGAAATTGTCAGGTCAGCAAGAAAGAGGGAGAAAAGTACATTATAAAATGAAACTCGCTAAGCAATACACTTAGACAATGCCTATGCTGCTAAACAAAACAGGGCAAGGGAGACAGCACAAGCTCTGGATGGTTGGACATGGATGCTGTTTGACTGCCGTGTGCTGTTAGGCCATGCTCACTGTGGCTGCCTGGGACAAAGCCTACCCACGCCCAGAGTGGTGTGGTTTAAACGGCAACAGAATGGGCTCTCTCCATCCCTCACAAATCTCTCCCCCTTCTACACTCCTATGTGTCTTCATGCTACACTCCACAGCATGGAAGTGGATGGGCTGCATCACACCCCTCAAAAGATTCTAGATGATCCAAGCTGAAAAACATACACTCACAAAATCCAACAAAGGTGCAGGTTCCTGCACCTAAGGAGGAATAACCTCAAGCACCAGTATAGGCTGGGGGCTGACCTTCTGGAAAGCAGCTCTGCAGAGAAGTACTTGGGGAGCCCTGGTGGACAGCAGGTTAACCATGAGCCAGCAATGTGCCCTTGTAGCCAAGAAGGCCAACGGTATCCTGGGTTGCATTAGGAATAGTGTTGCCAGCAGGTTGAAGGAGATGATCCTGCCCCTCTCAGCCCTGGTGAGGCCACACTTGGAATATTGTGTCCAGTTCTGAGCTCCCCAGTACAAGAAGGACGTGAGCTACTGGAGTGAGTCAAGATGATGATGAGAGGACTGGAGCACCTGTCGTATGAGGACAGACTGAGAGAACTGGGCCTGTTTAGCCTGGAGGAGGGAGGGCTGAGAGGGGAATCTTATCAATGTTTATAAATATCATAAGGGAGGGTGTCAAGAGGATAGGACTCTTTTTGGTGGTGCCAGCAATAGGACAAGAAGCAATGGGCACAAGCTGAAACACAGGAAGATCCATCTGAATATGAAGAAAAACTGTGCTGTGCACACTGGAGCAGGTTGCTCAGAGAGGCTGTGGAGTCTCCTTCTCTGGAGACATTTAAAACCTGCCTGGATGTGATCCTGTGAAATGTGCTTTAGGTGACCCTGCTTGAGCAGGGGGGGGTTGTACTAGATGATCTTCAAGACGTCCCTTCTGACCTCAACCATTCTGTGATTCTGTGTAATATAATAATTACATTTTAGGATCATAAAAGCAACATATGAAGCTTTGTTAATACACAGGCCATTTTCACCTTCTCTGTGATTCCACTTGCAATTTCTCCCATGGATTGCTTTAATCCCAACATCCCTTGCATTAACAAGTGCAGAGCTGTAAATAAGACCAAGCTAAGAAAAATAGAATTTCTAGTCTTGTGTATTTTACATAATAGCTCTCCTAGAAAGTCATTTTCACATTGTAGTGGCTCCATTTCATTGTTATTGTTGTCAGTTATGAATATATTATTGTCTGATGTGATTTTTATATCCTCACCGATGATAAAAAGATAGGGTATTTAAGGAGAAATCTCTATATTGAGTGGGAGGGACTTGAATTAATTTGGGGGGAAAGTTTCTTGAGCAAATGAGGAGGGAAGAACATCTGCTTCTACATTTTGTTTTGCCTCCTCTCATTCCAAGACATTTTGAAGAACTTAGTGGGATGCTGAAAGCTAGGGAATTTTCATCAAGTTATTTCATTTACGTAGTGCTGGTGTTTCTCAGCTACTTGCATGAGATAGAAGCCTATAATATGCCTCTTGGTTGCAACTTTGACCTTTAGTAATTTTGTTAGTGTGACGCAAATATTTTGTTTTCCTTTCAGGCAAAACAAGTGAAAGCACTTTACACAGAGCCTTCCTTCTTACTTTAAAATCAATATCAGATTCTTCAGCTGTTTTTGCATAAAATCAGAATATCATCCAAGACCTTTTCCATAGCTTATTATTTTGTTATTTTATTTAATAATAATAATAATGATAATAGAAAAAAAAATAAAGAGGTGTTTTCAATTATTTTCGATGTTTTATTCATTAACAATTCACCATTTTCAGCTTAGGAGAAATTTTCTGATGCTCCCGTGTGCAAGGCATTTACTGACATACATAGAGCAAATGACTCAAGCACCTATGTTCACACAGCTTTATAATTTGCTGGCAGGATGTGCTAGAGCATATTATGTGTGTATACCTTCTGATCCCAAGCTCAAAATTTGGGATTTTAATGCACAGGATATCTCACAGGTCTTACCAGAACTCAAATCTAACAGTACTTCTATGCTTTAAACACCAAATGAAACCCTGTTTTAGAATGTGATTTTATGTAACAAATCAGTTGCTTTTGAGACCGAGTATAACATAGCTGCCATTTGTCACACTCTGGCCTGCTCTGCAGACATGGTGAAGCACACTACATTTGCAAGTCCTCGATGACATTCTCTCAATTGCTTCTGTGAAACTGTTTGGATGATACACCTAAACTGATTAGGTCACCATTATGGACATTAACACACTTGAGTGTTTGAAAAGGGCAATAGCAGAGCCCCTTTGGATGGTAATGACAAAACGCATGTTCTAAAGGATAATGTTTCTTGTAATGTATTTATTTATTTATTTTTCAGCTGAACTGTTTCTAACAATTAATTTCCCATCTACTAAAGCTTACCATTCTTATATTCTGATTTGTGTTTAACAGCTTACTGATCAGCCAAAGAAAAGCAGATAAACATACAATTTCAAGGGTGTAGAAATGGGGATGAATGGATTATTAGGGCTGTGATCCCCTCTGAAGGAGGACCTGTCTTTTTCTGTGCCCCTCCCTCCTTTATTTCATTGCAGGTTCATTTAAAAATCTGATTGTTTTTATTCTGGAAAGTTAATAGATACTTTAATATCATCTCTGCCATTAGAGTTAGTAAAACTTACTCTTTTTCTGTTGAGCACTGTGGACAAACTTTCTTCATTTTAAAAGAAGTTAAAGAAAACTTGCATCAGTAGTTTTCGGGGGACTGCAGTAAACAGCTGCTCTATGAAGAATATGGAGAGTTTCCACCACCCAGTCATTACGTCTAGGGAGATGCCACTAGTAGAAACATTAGTAGTAGCAAAACCATGGTCTGGCTGGAATGATCAGTATTTAGTTTGCTCCTCATCAGGAGCTCATTATTATTGGGAAATATATATATATATATATGCACCAGTCAGAAGGCTGAGGTAGTAGAATTATCCACATCTGTGAGCTTGCTAAAGAGGACTTTGGCTAGGGTTACATGTTTGCTGAGTTCAGAGAATATGGTATGCTCCTTTCTGCTCAAAGAGCTTCTGTTACTGATACTAACTGGAGTTGAGAGGAGACCAAAAGGAGAGCAAGAAAAAAAAAAAGTTACGAGTCTAATTCAAAATAAGACCGAAGGGTGGTTTCAGAAGTTCAATAGCTGAACAGCAGTAGCCACATGTTGTTCGTAGACATAAGTCCAGATACTGAGGTTTGTCCCCATGCTTAGTGTCCACAAAGTGTATTGCTCCATTAAGGATCTGTATCACTTTTATATTTCTTTTTGTGTTTGTATCATTTCATAGTCATATGTATTGAATTATATTGGTCATAAGCAATTTATATCACAGAAAAATTTATGTGGCATATACTATCCCTTCTTCAGTAGCTGACAGCCTATTTATAATAGCTAGGGCATGGGTGGACAGGGCTGCTAAACTGGGCTGGAAATGGGATGGAAGCAGAAGCAAGAGTCTATGATTAAAAAAGATCAATGCCAGGAGTGGGAAGGAGCCTTAATGCTTCAGTCTAGGTAGAAAAGACCTTATGTACAAGTCAGGTGGGAAGCCCAGAAGAAAAAGCATCTGTATATCCCAAACCTAAGGGGCAAGGCAGAAGCCTAGCACTGGTGCAAGTAAAGGCCAGGGCACTAGGGATTTAAAATCTGTAGTGAGGGGACAGGAACAGGAGCAGGAAATGCAGGCTAGTTGGAGACAATTCGGCAAGAATGATCAGAAAATTAACCAAGAAGTACAGACCACTGGAACAAGACTCAGAAGCAATCTTCAGGTTGCTGGGAGTCTTTTTTATAGCTCTCTGAATCTAGTCAGAAGCTTTATTTGGAGCAGGATCCAAAGCAAGATGTTGCCTCTGAGGTAGTCACCTTGATCCACTTTATAACCAGCTGGGAAAAATATACACCTGATGGGTGCAATTCATCTATTCCTAAAGCAGATGTTTAAAGTAAGACTGATGAATTGCACCCTAGAAGTGTCTATTTCTCTCCATTAATTATGAAGGGGCTCTATACTAAGTAGCTGAGATATATGCTTTTGTTATAAATGTCTAGTGTTGGATGAGTCCTACAGCCTCAGGTGTCCTAGTCATTCTGCTGTACCACAGCTCTGCCCTATTCAGTTAAGGCCCTGATCCATCAAGCTATTAAATATGTACGTAGGTTTTTGAGAAGGAATGTGATTAAATGTTATGGGGGATCGTAGGGAAGTTGCAGATGAGTAAATGCTTCAATGTGTGAAATGTGAATCTTAAATTAACTGCTTAGTTTGTATTCCAGAAATCTGACACCAGTTTTGTAAAAATCTCCATCTCCTCTGTACTTCAAGCTGCATCCTGTCCCTAATGAAATATACCAGCCCTGCTATCAATACAGCAGTGTGCAAGCACACACTTGGCTTTCTGGTAGCAATTCAACAATATTCAACCACCCAGACATCTGGAAATGTAGTCAGCAGGGAGCTGGAAGAGTAGCCAAAAGAAATTAATCTCTGAATTTCTGTGAATATTCAGGTGTATGATCTTTCATGATCTTTCATGATCTTTCCCTACTTATATCAGATGGGGTGAAGTAGTATAATCAGTGTCAGAGTTCATGAGATCTATGGTTGATGGGATGCTATAGCAGATCATAAGGAGATCTCATTATCAGCTACTATAGCTGTCTCCTAGAAGTAAGTAATAAATAAACTTGGTTTAAAACATGATGTTAAAATATTTCTGGTTTAGAACATTATGCATACGATTCATCAGATTTTCTTAGTAGGTTGTGTCACTGACCATGACTTTATCGAGCATTTTGGTACAGTGTCCCATGTTTGTTTCACAGTTGAGATGTTACAGTCTAGATGGGTAGACTATCAGGTGGATGAAAATATGGCTGGGTCACTGGTCAAAGTGTGTAGGTTCACCATCCTTGCTCTTCCTTGGGTGACTGCTTACAAATGAAGTTTCTAAGAGGTCTGTCCTGGGACCAATGTTATTTAATTAATCCCATTGACAGCTTAGAGGAGAAGATAGAAGATACCCACACCAAGTTTGCATTGTACTCCCATTGTAAGTACAATGGCTACTCCTGAGAGCAGGGCTGCCCATCAGATGGATCTGGCAAGCTAGATGAATCAAGGAACCTCGTGAAATTCAACAAGGATAAATTCAAGGACAAAAGTCCTGCATCTTGTACAGACTAGACTCTACATCAGTGCTGGCTGGGTACTGACTGACTGGCTCAGCTCTGCTGGAAAGCCCCTGGGAATCCTGGTGGACAGCAAGCTAGACTTGAGTCACACCTGACTGTGATAAGGGCTAACAGTGTAAAAATAGGACTTTAGCCACTAGATCAAGGGAAGTGCCTAACCACTTCATCTTGGTACTCTTTAGATCACTTTCTGGAGACCTGCATCCAGTTTTGGGCCACTCAGTACAGTAAAGATGTTGATTAACTGGAGCCAGTTCAGCAAATGACCACTGAAATGGATGGGGGATGAAGCACTTATCCTGTGAGGAGACAATGAGGGAGCTCAGTTTATTCAGCACGATCAGATGACGTGGCTTCAGGGCATCTTAGGGACTACCATAAGCACAGAGACAGGCTTTTTACTGAGATGCACAGTTAGAGAATGACAAACAGTGCTCATAAATTGAAGCAAGAGAGTTTCTGTCATGGTACAATGAAAATATTTTTGTTATGAGGATAGCTAAGCACTGGAGTAGGATGGTCAGTATCTATAACCTTGGACGCCTTCAAGAATGGACAAAGTTCTGAGCAACTTGGCCTGAATTCAGTGTTGACCCTACCCTGATCAGAGGAACTAGAGACCTCCTGGCATCCCTTCCAAGCTTCTGATTCTGTGATAGGTGAGGTGACCTGCTGATGGTGACTGTGGGTATAAGGAAACAATTATCTGACAAATAGGAACTCGGTGCAATACTGTGTTAGGTACAGGCTGTAGTCTTTGTGCCAGACTATGAAGATAAAAACTAGTGTTCATGTGTTGCAGAAAAAGTATAGACAAGCCTACGAGTGAGTCTGACTCGCTTGAACTACAGTATCAGAACAAAACACCAAATTTCTCCTCAAAGAGGAATCATCATGATTTTTTCCAGGTTTGATATTTCAGAAGCACAGGTGAGACTGTCCTGGCCTATTTTAATACTGATATCGTTATTGCAGCTTTTGTTATACATGATAGCTATACCTTTTAGGGTATCTTTTAATATTTTAATATTTTTTTGGCTTATGTAAAAGGCCTGGTGATGAATGTTGTTTCTAACTTGGCTCTTTCAAACTATAGGTCTCTCTGAAAATTTTACTGGAAAATATAAAAGCACAATTAAACTAGTGCTATGACTAAAGAAAATGATAATTTATAATTTCACACTCTGTAAATATGTTTTCTTTGGCCATCAAAATTGTACATGCCTCCACAGCATGGTATGTCATAGTAACATAATAAACATAATTTGAAGTTTTTATATTTTTTTTGAGGTATGCAGCACCTTTAAAATTTTATTCATAATTGGAATATAGGATACAAACAATGTAAAGCTTTCAAAGTTGGATTCAATGCATGTATCAAAATGCACTCATTATGCTTTTCACCATCCATTTGAGGTGACCTGTTATTTGGCACTTTTTGGATGGAAAGATTCCTGTTCAATTCATGCAACATTTTCAACTATAGTGGTCCTAGTATGTAGCAACAGCTTTGTATAGACATAGACATATAACGCTTATAGAAATACTGGAGTAGAGTACCGTGAAAATTAATATTCTGCTTTTTCCCTGTAGACATCTAGAATGAGAGACTTTATATTATTTTTACAGAAACTTGATATGAACCTATACATACATTAAATATCACATTCACTTTATTTGCAGTGTTTTAGCACAACGCCAACATCTTACATACAATACAATATTTATTTTATGCGAAGTGTAGTTTTGATAATTTACGTTTAGTATGCAATGTGTATTTAAAATATCCATACTACACAGGATCTTATTACAGCAATAAACATGGCATATAGTAACTTTTTATTTTCTGTAAAAATATAATCTCAGCAAACTCCTGGCAAGATTACCATTTTTTTTTCTTTTTAAATCAATTTTATATTAGACATTTTGTTGTCTAAATATGTTGTAAGGGATTTTAATGTCTTCTCTACAGGTTTAGTTTTGCTTCCATTGAAGTGGATTGTAAGAATTCGACACAGTTGTATTGCTTATGTTAGGCAAAGGCACGAGTAATTAATAAACATTAATTTCTACTTGTTTCATTACAATAGCACAACAAGGTCACTCCTGAAACCAGCCCTCTTCCTGATGGATCCTTTTCAAGTACTTGGGAAGAATTAGTTGTGAGTCACATTGTTTATGGTACTGTCTTAGACCTTAGGACTCAGTATTGTTTGCACTGGGAACAAGTACTTTTAGAAAGGTGGAATATCCTTTCTTTCTTGTTAGCTTTGTAAAGTTCTGAAATATAGGCTCTCATACTTGTATATGCAGCAGAAGTGAACAACAGCATTTCAGACTGCTGGAAGTTTCTATTTCCAAAGGCTAAAGTAACTAAGCTAATGAAATCAGCAAGACTTTAGGAATAGAAACAATATGATGAAAATTAAGACATACTTCTGTTATTAGTGTTTTGTTTTTTTTTTTTGGTGATTCTACCTGGACTTTTGGAATATGCTTTTTTTTTTTTTTTTTTTTTTTGGCTTGGGAAGGTTCACAATATACACTGGAACCTTCAATAATTTGATCCTTAGGAAAGACAGTATATTTTATTCTTTCTACACAGTGTCTAACAGAGTGGCTCCTATGTGCCAAGGTGCACAGGGAACAATCGTCACCACCACTACCAATAACTCTTGCTTTACATTTTTTTCCTTTACATTTACAGAATTTAGCTATTATCACCAGGCTTCACCTCAACTGTTTGGTCTGTGCATATGATTATATATAATTTTCTTTTTTTACACACTAATACATAGTGTGGTGACTTTATAGAAAAAAAATTTCTCTACCCTTTAACTGCCTCATAAAAGCTCTTTTACACTCAGCATTTCACAAAACAGTTACTGTGTTATGACAGTTTTCTAAAAATAAAAGTAGTTTATTAAATTCTAGGTAAAAAATCAGCTTCCTCCATAATTGCGTGCTCTGTCCTCTTCCTTCCCTACCAGTCTCTGTAAATACAAACTTCAGTTCTTGTTTCTGAGTGCATTTCTTTGGTCTCTCAACAAGTCATACAGGGAAATCGGGTATTTTTTCACCATTGTTTCCTGGGGTTGTGCTTTTGTCACCACTGCTATTAAGAACCACTTTGGAAACTGATTATCTAGCCAACATTTAGGAGTGACTAGAATTTCACAGAAATCGCGCCCAGAAAGGTGACCATCAGGAAATGGGAAAGGGAGATTGCTTGGTCAAATTTGTCATTTTAGATTTGTAGACTTGAAGTATTCAATATTATCGCTACTCCAGTGTAAACTGCAGAAGGTGCTGCAAAGAAGCAATTTACTCACTTCTGTCCCAAATATTAATGTCCAAGCCTCCTTATTCTTCTGTCAATAGCCTCTCTCTTGGAAGAGAATTCCATCAGAGTAAGTTGAAAGGAAATGCACTTTCCTCAGTAGCAGAATATTTATCTTCCTTTTGAAAAGAAAGACAGTGCTATAATTTTTAACCCCTTTCATCCTGGCAGTAGCATACATATTCATTGCCTTTTTTTTTTTTTTTTTTAACAAGAGAACGATGCTGCTGCATCAAAAAGAATTGCTTGATATTTGTTCAGTACCTTAAAGATGTATTGATAATTCTTGTGTTGTTTTTAAAAATGTAACTCTACCCAAAAGAAATAATGAAAATGTGTTGCCACTGATCGTGTGCTTGAATAATCCATATATTTGAATATCCAAGCAGTTAAAAGATATATTTCTAGAATCTAATGCCCAATCTTTTCCTGAAGTTTGATGAATTCCCACATTCTTGTTGTTCTTCTGGAGCTGTCGTTTTTTCATGATTTTTTCTTTTGATTTATTTTTTTTTCCACAGCAAAACGTCAAATACTTTTTCTATTTTGCCATAAATATGAACTTTATTATTTCTTCTTTTATAAAGTAAACTTTTTTAGTTTTTTTTCCCTTTTGTTTTGTTTCCAGTTGTCTTTGGTAACAAACATAGGAAATTTCAAAACAAATCCAAGTAGTCCTGTTCTCTATTATGTGTCTGGTATGTCTGATTTGTTATTTCAAAGACAACTTCAAAATGGACATCATGCAGTGTAGATTATTCTCTCTTTACTTTGTGTGCTGTTGTCATCCGGAAAGTGAAAAACTGCCAAAGTAGGAGAAAGTGGGGATTTCATTTGAAAGATTTCCTTTTTCATCACAGCTCCAGCACCACTCACCCATGCTACATTCCCTATCAAGCAGCATTCTTGCTTATTCTGTTAAACAAATGGGAATTCCAGACAGAAGCAAATCATTTCCATATTGTCAGCAGACAAAATGAAACTTTGCATTAAATTCTACACTTATTTTGGAGTTTGCAAGGGCTGTTATTGTTGTTGTTATTGTTTTTAATCTCCTAGAAGATGAATTTACTTTAGAACTCTCATATTAATACCAGTTCTGAAACCCTTAACTCATGTTTAATTTGAAAATATCATACACAGTTAATTAAATTTTGATTTGAGTTCTTTAGAAATAAACTTCTTGTTATTGATGATGTCATTAGTGCTAGGAGATATGCATTTCCTGTGAAGGGCCGTAATAACCCACTGGGATTTTTTTTTTTTTACAGTCCCTGCATGATAAATTAATAATCCAGATAATTTGTTTATAAACTAGGCTGTAGGGGGACATTGCTGAACACTACAAATAAGTTTTCGATGTAGTTATAAAATTATTTCCTATGCTATTTATCATTTCTTAAACCAGACACTGTTGATGAATATTCAACATCTGCATAAAGCATAGGAAAACCTTTTTAATCAGTGCTAATATTGAAGTGTGAATTTTCTAATCAGCATAACAGGTCTGTGGTGTGAGAACCTATAGGGCTGGTGAATTTTTCAGATTAGGGAGTGTTAATGGATGGAAGAAGGATAGGTGTTGGCATCCAGGCAAAGCTCTCATTCTTTTTTAGCACTTCCCTGGCTTCCAGGAATGATATCTAGCCATGGGGAGAGGAATTGGCATGTAGGGCACAGACTGTCACCCACAATGGCCCTGGAACCCTTCCAATAGCTTATGTAGGTCTCCGTTTTGATGTGCATTGACCCAAACCAACTCGCTTCTTTATCATTTGTGGATTTGTATTTTAACAAAATGATGTTTAGTGTGGGGCAGCTCTCTGGATTTAAATGCATGACCCAACAATGAAACCCAAGTTGTTCATATTTCTCTTGAACTATACCTCATCCACTCATGCACTTGTTTTCATGGACCATAATTATGTAATTAGATTCAACGTAATTTCACACTGCATTGTCTCTGTTAGAAATAAGTGCTGGATTTGTCAGGCTACAAAGTGGCTGGTGCAAAAGTACAAAGTGAACTGGAGAGCATGTGGGGTACCTCTTTGTCTTTGCTTCACCCAAGTTAACTAGACAGTGTTAAAGAATGGTCTCTACCCACCCACCCCCCACCCCCCCAACAGAACTACTTAATTTTCACTACACTTTTTTCCTCCGTTGATTCCAGAAGGCAGCTTTTCTTTCTAGCAAAGACGTAGCTTTAGGATACAGCGGTTCTGCTGTCTCTGTGCCCATTGGACCCAACCTCTTCCTTGTCTAAACAGTGACCAGAGCAGTTGTGTAGAAATTACTGTATTACAGATTAAGATGTCTGCCCCAGCCCTTTGCTGGGGACTCCCTCTTGCATGTTGGAGATGTGGAATGGAAAGCATCTCCATGCTCTGAGAGCTGTTTTCACAATCTGACAAACTGATGCAAATGGGTCTGTACTGATGATCTGTAGACTGGACTCACTGATCATGCAGCCACTCCTGACCGTGAAGGGAACAGACAGCAAGAGAGGACTGGAGCAAAGCAGGAGGAGGTGGAAAATTCCTTTACCTGAGCTGGTATGCCAGAACTCTCAGAAAACTACATATTGCAAAGAAATTTGTCCAACCTGCTTGCTGAGCCTATATAATGACTCTTATACAACTAACCTCTAACTATAGATTATGGTCATCATAACAGAATCCATCCAATCTTGTATTTCTTTTATTTTTTTTATTGTATTTTTATTCTATGGCAAAAGATATATCATCTGGAGCACCATAAACTACACCTGCTGAAAACCATTCCGAGTTCAGGCCAAATCTAATATAAGCATGCACGACTCAATTAAAGTCATGCTTGCTTACACCTGTAGTGAATTTGTACTAGATGTATGCATCGACTTGTACTAAATATGTTGTCTAAAATGATTAAGTACCAACCCAGTCTGTAGCAAATCTCTGAAGCCTATTCAAGTTAGGTGATTTATGATAATTTTCATTGAAATTGTTCTTTTCTGTGCTTGTCTGCAATGTCTGCATTACACTCTCAGAATCTTTCTGGTTAATCTGTTTTCATAAAAGCTTTACCTGTGTTGCTGTGACTGCAGCTCACTTAGAAATAGCTGCAGAAGCTTTATACTAGCTAGCAAAAGTACAAGTGGCAGGACAGTTTCTGCAGCAAAGAACTGAGTGTGGGCTGCAGAAGCTGCTGGAGAAGCAAATTAAAGGTTCAGATGGTTAAACCAAGCTCCATGTGGCCATGGTTCTCTGTTGACACATCCACTTGATTGGATTTCAAGTTAACTCTGGTATGTCCTCAAGAACCGCAGTCACTGCAGTGACAGCAGTGTAGACATCCCAGGAAGCAAGCAAATAAATTCACAGCTAATGAGGCTAACTCTTAGCAAATTCACCTTCTATTTTATCAACACTATATATATAATATGATTCCAGTACTTCATGTTGTTTCATGTACATTTTCTTGGTTATTTTGTGAGAAGAAACACAGAAAATACCTAATCATGTTAAAATATTACACAGTTTTTTACATAATCACATTAACTGCTTATGAAATGACTACATTACAATATCATTTTAAAGGTAAGGCAATTTAAGAATGGTCTATAAATTGTACACACTGCTGCCTGCATTAATGGTACCTCATATAGAAATGTATGTTATTTCATTTGGAAAACAGAGTTTGTAATGAAGTCAGAAACATCATAGCAAATTGGAAAGACACATTAAATTATCATTTAATCAGTTGTTTAATAAATCTGCTTCATTCATAAGTATGGCAAAAAATAACAGCAGGAAATATAGAACTGCTATCCCATTTAATCTTACTTGGAAACTACTTTCATACTTTCTCAAAGTATTCGGAAAAATACAAGGTTAGTCTATCTTCAGCACTGCTTATCCTGTCTGCAGAAGAAGAGAGGAGATAATGGATATTAGAATGGAACCACCTATTTGCAATAAAAGCATTTGGTACAGGTACAGATTGGTTTTGATGCTTGTATTTTTGTTTAAGTGGAAGAAAATGGAAAAAAATGCAGCAGAACAGTCTTATAGTTTGCCTTTTGTAGAGTTTATTGCAAAGATCAGTTAATCTCTTTTGATATGGTCATGATTAAAATCAGTTGAGATATGTGGTGTTCTCAGTCAGTCAGGCTACAGTACCTGATCACACACGGGTGTGTCTGATTTTGCAATTGGGGTGAAGCAACAGTGCACATACCATCAGTTATGATAGAAGTTAACCTGAGTGGCAATAGTCAGTAAGACCCACTGACTCAACTGAATTGTTGTTTTGGGTTTGGACAAATGCTCAGATTTAGTTTTCTCATTCAGGATCTTGTTGAGTGCTATCTCGCAAAACATATTTGATCTAGGAGAAAAGTCATATTCTCCTCTCAAGTGAGAGGTGAGGAAATGTTCCTGAAAACCAGAAGGGAATTTACTGGGGCAATGTCAAAACATGGCAGTCTTATATTGGCATATTTACAGAATATTTAGCAGCTCCAGCTACCAGAAAACCATGGAGTGGTAGTGGGTGGTAAATCCACAGTCTGCATTCCTCAGGAAGTAATGTCCAACAAGGTTTGCAGAAGCTGTGCAGGGCAGAGGGATGTGGGTGGCCAGAGCCATCTGTGCCAGGATCCATGCTGTGCCTGCACTACACACAAGGCCTAGGGAGATGAAACCTTTCTGTTCTGATCCCTTAAGTCTGCTGGTGCAGGCTTATATATGGAAACTGGGTGTTTCACCGGTGAAATATCTATGTATTTGTGCCATTCACCTAAAAAGGGCATAAGATGCAATTCTTCACTGGATCATACCATTTTGTATTTTTTTTACATTTTATTGGCTGTTATCCTTGAAAAGTAATGGAAATTGCCAGATAAAAAAAGAATTATTTAGCTGAGGAGATATGTCAATGAACTGAGAATTAAAATATAAACAAATATTATAAACCGCAAAAAACATTTATGACCATCTCTATTAACATAGTGTTGCTTACTGCAGCTGTTAAGGCTTTCACAATCTTTTTTATTTTTTTCTTCACTTCTTTTCTCTTTTCTTTTCTTTTCTTTTCTTTTCTTTTCTTTTCTTTTCTTTTCTTGGCATCTGTGATCGTTCTGACACTCTGTTCTTCTCAAGCGTTCCTCTTTACATGTCATGAAATCATCAGTGCAACGGCAACAGCTATTTCTCTTTTTCTCTTTCTTTCTTTCTTTCTTTCTTTCTTTCTTTCTTTCTTTCTTTCTTTCTCTTTTTCTTTCTTTCTCTCTCTTTTTCTCTCTCTTTCTCTTTCTTTTTCTTTCTTTCTTTCTTTCTTTCTTTCTTTCTTTCTTTCTTTCTTTCTTTCTTTCCTTCCTTCCTTCCTTCCTTCCTTCCTTCTTTCTCTCTCTCTCTCTCTCTCTCTCTCTCTTTCTCTCTCTCTTTCTTTCTCTCTTTCTTTCCTTCTTTCCTTCCTTCTTTCTTTCTTTCTTTCGTTCTTTCGTTCGTTCGTTCATTCGTTCATTTGTTCTTTTGTTCGTTCTTTCGTTCTTTTGTTCATTCTTTCGTTCTTTTGTTCGTTCATTTATTCGTTCTTTTGTTCTTTCATTCTTTCATTCGTTCTTTTTTTCTTTTTCTTTTTCTTTTTCTTTTTTTTCTTTTTCTTTTTCTTTTTCTTTTTCTTTTTCTTTTTCTTTTTCTTTTTCTTTTTCTTTTTCTTTTTCTTTTTCTTTTTCTTTTTCTTTTTCTTTTTCTTCTCTTTTTAAAATTATCTTTAATAGCTTGACAGTCAGCTTAAGGTCAGGATTTGTTTTGCAATCAATGAGAAATAGCAGACTGGTTATTGAGTAATAATTGTTCCTCAATAACCATTACAAGAATAATCAATTTTACAAGTCTTAGCATTTGGTCTGTCTATCGTCTCAATATCACATAAGGATAAGGGCACCAAACAGGTAACAGAGGTATGAATAATGACTACTTATTCTGAAACACAAAATCCAAAACTTTTTCAAGTAGTTAGCTATTATTATCTAATCAGAATATAGAGGTGATTTTTTTTTTGGTGTGGAAATATTTCGTATGCATGAACATGCAGTATTCCTCCTTTCTGACTACCTAAGACAATCTTATCAGAGCCATTCCAAGTGTTCTTTTTTCTTTTTTTTTTTTTTCATACCAGCTGTATACAGCAGATCTAGTTTTTATTTTTTTATTTATTTTATTATTTTTTTTCCCCAGAAATTAGCAGTGTTTTTATAATTTAGAAATGTTTCTAGAAAATTATTACTTAGATAGACACTGATCTATATTGTTTTTTGAATAGGGAATGATTTTTATAGTAAGCATTATTGCAGTTTTTATGATATAGTTGTTCTGCACTTCTTTCACAGCAAGAATCTAATAATATAATGTGTGTTCTGAAGAACACATTAAAATGACATTATGCGATCAGGATGCCAATTACAGTATGACTAAAGACTAGCTATCAAGCTACAGAAAGACAGTAATTGTGCTGATATAAACATAATGTTTATATGTCTTGAGTAGAAAAGAATGAATCCCATTTTATTACTTACATACGATTATTGACAAAACACTTAGGGATACATTTTCAAAGTGTTGTATGGGTTTTTAGCTGCATGACTCCCATTTAAGTCAATAAGAGTCACATAGTTAAAACCCCATGCAACATTTTGAAAAATTACCACAGAGAAGCCTCTTTTTTATTGCTTAGCTGCACAAATCATTTCATTCCCTAGTAGCTCTTCCACATGGCAAGCTAGTAGTGTTGGCTGTCATTACTCTCATAAAAAAACACCTACAAGCCTCCAAATATGGTGGTCTATTTATATGCAGATTTCAGAAAATAATAACATGATTTGTACTTCTATTGTTCCTTTCATCGGGTTATAGCCCAGTGCTTTAAAGCTATTAGTTAATTATATCTCACATCACTCCTCCAGGTAGATACACTAGTAGCTGCCACCTTTGGTGGCTGGCCCAGGGAGACAAGGTGAGTCAGTGAAAGAACAAAGAATTGAACCAGACCAGCTCCAGGTCCTTGGTCCCTTGTTTCAGCTGCTAAATACTCCCAACCCACAAAGATTCAGCATTCAATAGTAAGTAATGCATATGAAATGCTAACATTAATTGGAAATGGCACTGGAGTGACCTCACTTAAGTCTACTGAGGTCTGATATTGCTTCCTTTCACTCATTAATTCATTAATTAGTTTAAAAGGGCTAATGGAAAACAAAAATATTCCATTTGCCAGGGAAGATCACTGCTGAATATTTAGATTTTTTTTGTTGTTATTATTCATACAGAATCATAAGTGCTTGACAGACAATTCTTGTTGTTTGTTTTTGTTTTTGTTTAGATAAACATAATCCAGACTTTTTAGAGCACATCAATTTAATGGACTGATGGGAACTTCACTGTGATTTGACTTTGCAAGGCTAAAGAAGCACCACAAAACCAATTTTTTTATCAGCTTAGTAGACTGACAACCATCACAACTCATTATACATTGTTGGCCTCAGCGACTTGCAGCAACAATAGAATGGTATCGTATGCTTATTTTAACTCCCTCTTATGCAAAGAAAGAGATTTTAACATTTTCTCTCTTTAAATAAAAAGCACATGATCAAATTAGTGATTAATATTAGTACTTATACATAGAAACAGCAATTAAAATATTAATGTAAATGCTTAAGGTATTGAAAAATTGTAAATATTTTACCATTAGCTAGGATACTAGTTTCATCAGCTTTGTTCATTTCAGCTCATATCCTTCCCTGAACTAAAGAGAATTAGCTTTGTCTGGCAGATACCCATTTGTTCTTCTGAATTAAGATGCATGCAGGTTCCCATGCATGTGACTGGCTTGTTTATTAACAGAAATGTTAACACCCAGGTTGCTTTAGAATAGGAAGCATAAGTTAGTGCATAACAAAAGTCATAGCAATTCAGAGTTTTCAGAAAATAAAACTAGAATTCATTAAGTTTACCTTTACCATCCTGATATATTTCATTTAGTAGCAACAGACATTTTTCTTATTTCACTGCTGTAGTATTATAATGCGCTAAGACAAAAATTGTTTTTCCTAGTCAATTGTACCCTTGTGTCTTTGTTACTTGTATTTCTATCGACATTGAGTGCATTATCCATTGTTAAATGATTTATAAAAATTGTTAAATAAGGCAAACACTATATTCAGTGTAGTGTAATGAGGCCTATCAAGCAGGAGAAATACTTCTCATCATGATAATAAAATTAAATGTGGCATTTTAAAAATTCTTGACATAAATAAAGAAGTTATTTATCTGGACCACTGCTTTTTCTGTAAGCCCAGTGTTCTGTATAAGTCATTGCCAAAGCATATATTTTATTCTGTAGAATAATTTCATTTCCTTTTTCTCAAATATATTTTGAACTTGCAGTCATTAACCTATAGTCCACAATTGTTTGGGCTTTTCCATGTAGGGCTGTATTGTAATCCAATTTTCACCAGCAGCTTTGTATCTCCATTAGAAAGCTTTTTTTTTACACATGTAATGTGTAAAAAAACAAAACCAAACACATCATTCAAATTTAATTGACTATGGTGAACACAATGTTATTTATGACTGTATTAAAACACTGAATTTAGTAGTTTTCTCAATGTGCAGTTACCACACTCCTCCTCCCCTATATTCCAGTTGAGGACATTCCCAATCTAAAGCAATTTATCAAGCTAGTAGTACACAAAAGGTATGCGGTAACTGTAACCATCCAGTTACAAGGCAAGGATGGAGTCAGTATCACTTCCAGTTGTCTTTGGTTCCTCTTCCCGAACAACATAGTCGTTGAGAGCTGAATCCTCTGAAATAAGTTTCCATTAAGTCTCAGACCTCTGGAACAGTATCTAAATATCTACCAGTTGTAATTACAAAGCCAGTGCAAACACTATTGACTGTTTTTTTTTTTTTTTAAATGCATAATTTTTATTTTTTTTAATGTCATATTTTTTGAAAGTCATCCTAACTATGAAATAGTCCATCATACCTTATTGAGACTGACAGACACCTAATTGATATGACTTTAACAGAATTGTTCATCTTCGTGTAACTGATGTTCCCTGTTTTGTTACATTTCTCTGTTTTCAATACATTTATTATTTTTTATGTTATTAAAAATATTTATTCAGATATTGATGTAATAGCATAGATTAGCATTTACTTTCCTTTGTTGCTACACTATGGAATATAAATAATCTGTGAAAATAAAAAAGTTGTATTATTAACAATGTCTTTAAAACTCCGAAACCCTCCTCTTCCTTATCTTTCATAACTCTTCTCCATATGAAATGTTCTTCTTATGGAAGTCCCTCAACTTTTCATTTGGTGGTTCCTTTTCCTCAACTTGTGATAGACAATAATACTTAAAATTTGTGCTCTTGATAGATTCTTAGTTCCTTCTTAACTCATTCTCTCATTTAAATATGATCTTATTTCTGGAGAAAATTTTAGCTACATAGAAAGACAGATGGCTCACAAATTCTCTTTCTCATCGTTGATTTCTGTTCAGCCTTACAGATGAGCTTATTTGTTTTACTTCTCCTATTTGTTTCTCTGTTGCTGTTCATATAGAGAGACAATCAGTGAAGATGAGATATTTGACTGAAAAAATGTTAACAAGCTGAAAACAAAACTGGTTTACATCTTTTGCTTTCAAAGACCAGTCTGTATTCATAATTCCAAATCACCCAAAGACAATTAAACAACATAGCAGCAAGTAGGTTTCATAACACATCCCAGCAAGAACTTAGCATGCCAAAAGTGAGTTTTTTTTCTTTATTTCTGCATGAAAATTACTTGACTAATTTTATCTAATAATCTCTAAATCTGTAATTTCATGTATTTAACTTCACTGAAACTTTGTGAAACAAGCATCCTATAATTCAACTAAGATTCAATAAGATTAATTGGTTTAGGAAAGGCCACATAGGAAGATTGTGGTAGAAAGAGTAACTGATCATAAATTCCTTAATTAACATGGTATAATAGCATATATATTCCCTGTTCATAATTGCATATACACAGAAGGCTAATTTTCTTTTTGGTTCTGAGGAAGGTTTTTTTTTTTTTGTTTGTTTTGTTTTGCTTTGACCTTAATAGAGCTATTTAATGAAAAAAAGAAAAAAAAAGAAAAGAAAAAAAAAAAGGACAGCAGTGATATTTAGCTGTTTCAGGGTTATGCAGCAGAAGATTCACATTTTTCAAATGTCAAGTCAAAGATTTTGAGATTAAATTTGAAGAAATTTAAAGTGATTTTATGAAACTGGTCTCCAATAATTTAGGAATTAAAGTTCAAATTTCAAAATACTGACAAAAAATCCTGTAAAAGTTTAAGTTATTTTTGGCTTTCAACAAGTTTTAATACCACATTCACAAACAACATAATCATTTTAAATGTTATATCATTATCTAGCAGGTAGAAGACAGCAATGTTTTGGAAGCAGGGAATCTAGATCTAGGTGGTGAAGAAATGGTTATCTCCAGTTGGAACCTGGGACTCAAAGCCCTGAATGCTCTCCATATGAGACGTGTTCTTAAGAAAAAAAATCCAAAACTTTAGTACACAAGGATGGTCAGTTCTATTTTCAATAGTAATGACAATCTGGTGCCATATTCAAATTCAGAGAAGTAAATTAGAAAAGTGGGAGGATGACTGTGGTATAAACCTCATACGGGTATAAGGATAGTGTTATATGAAATATTTCCTCTTGTTGGTTGAATTCTACGGTAAAATTCTACATTCACAAAATTTTGATTTAAATTATCTCATATATTGTTTTGAATTCCTACTTGTTTATTTACTTTCCTGCAGAAAGACTGATTCCCAATGTTTGGCAACCTTTAAAACACATTGATAAAAGCAGGTTTTGTATTTTATGCTTCTCTTGGTTAAATAGTTAGATACATTAAATCTTTGCACATTTATTTGGGCATAATTTACTGCTAATATGCATTAATGTTAGATATTTTCATCGTGCTAGAAAAAAGTGGTTGCTACATTTTTATATTGGTTCTGCTGGATGAATAACAGCTCTTTATACTTGATTTATTCAGCAAAGACTATTCTTTTAATGAAGCTCAAATATTAAGATTTTGAAATTTGAATAAACCTGCATTAGCTTCCTTCTAAGTAAGGACTGCATAAATTTATCTAAGAAGCTTGCATTTTACTTTGATACGTTAAAGTAGTTGTAGCCCTCAGTCCCTAGATCGATTTTGTCCGGGCATATTTTGCCATGTGAGAAGAAACTCTGCAACCAAGATACACATACTTTAAGAGTAACCAATGATTAATTGTTGGTTAAAAAAAACAGAAGAGAGATACAGTTTTGGAAATACATGTGATAGGGCTAAGATGTAGCATACTCACCCGCTCTCCTCCTTCCTTGAGATACTCAATAAGTACTTGGAGGTCTATGAGATGGAGAAGCAGAGACCTCCATTTCTCCATGGAAGAAGCTGATCCTCAGTGTTGCTGCTTTGTTGACTCTGCATTCTTTGCTTTCTATTTAAAATCCTAGATTTTAAACCTTTTTATGTTGGTATTTTTCTTCTTGAGCTGCTATCAACATCTCAAGAATTTCAATTCTGCCTGCATTTTTACCTTTCTTACGTTTTATGGTTTATTTCATGTATTTTCTTACACCTTAACAATTTTCTGAGTAAAACTAAGTCAAGGTCACAGAGTTGTGATGCATCAAACTAAGCTCTGTATCACAGAGACCTGTACCCCAGATCCTAGGGTTACAGACATATTTAGTGAGGGGAACTGAAAAACTTCCTTTTTGCCCTCATAATCACTAATTTTGGAATTAGTAGATCTCATCCTCCTACAAACAAATGGAGAAACAAAACAAATCTTTATCATTTTTCAACTTCCAGACAGTTTCTCAACTTCCAGTGAGCTAGATAGCTGATTTGATTGAAATGAAGAAAATATTGTCTGTGCAACTGTAAAAGATTCTACCACTGCCAACAGCTGATTGAAATGAATTCAGCAGACTCTGGGTCCAGTCATTTTCCCATTGATTTGCACCAATTCAAATTTATCTCATTCAGTACTTCAAAATTGAATGTAAATCTGAGATAACTGTATTACTTTAACAGTCTGTCATAAATGAATGTACATTAATACTTAAAATACATTTACTAATGTTTAAAATATGCTTTCTTAAAAAGTTATAAATACGTTTTCATCGACTCATGTAATGGTCTAGGACAGAAGCTATTGGATCAAACCGGGGTGGCAGCAGTGACAGAGCCCTCATTACTACCATTACCACAGCAGTCTGTTGTATTAAACATGCTGTGAGAACTCTGTGGCTACATCCATACTTGTAAATTAAAGGTGTTGGAAGCATATGTTGGCACTGAGTTGGCGAAG
Organism: Cygnus olor; assembly: GCF_009769625.2. Taxonomy (NCBI): domain Eukaryota; kingdom Metazoa; phylum Chordata; class Aves; order Anseriformes; family Anatidae; genus Cygnus; species Cygnus olor. Next base: position 27,699,813 of record NC_049169.1, on the reverse strand, counting down.
AATATTAAGTGTCCCTACTATCAAACTGTCTTAGCTCTTAAAACAGGATGACTGCATTCAAGCTGCGTCTTGCGCACAGTCTGTGCATAGTGCTAACTCCCTAACTGCCTGGAAGATATTCTAAAGCAAGCTTGAGTTGGCCAGAGCCAAAACCATGCCCAGGACAATCTAACAATGTAACAATATGGATGATCATGTTCCAGTACCCAGGAATGTGTAATTTAATAGGTGTTCGAGGCCTGAAGGTGGTAAGGAAACTGTACAATTCGTGAATCTTTTAGGGGATTACGCGTATGCTGCATGGCACTGAATTGTTCAAACTCTTGGGTGCATTCAGTAGCAGATGAAAAGAAAATTCAAAGGTTTTATAACCTTTTGTTTCAGGCTTACTCAAGTAAACTGCAGGGTTAGGTAGCTTCTGTGTGCGTATACGTTTGCAATAAGGATTTTCTCTGGAGTTGCTCTCATTTAGCTTGGTCTCTATAAACAGACTGACATGAATAAGCCTTAACTTTGACTAAACATCCCCACTGTCACTGCCTTTTTTCAGTGCCCCCCTTCTAGGAAACAGCTCTGTTTTTTCCCCAGGTGGTAATCAAGTTCAGTAGAAGGCCATAAATTAAGGAATAAAAATGTGATGGGAATTGCACTGGTAACTTCCAGTACTGGTCATCTGTAGCATACAAAAAAGTTTTAACCAAGCTCATGGTGGGTAGGAGTCTGCTGACAGCAGCCATTCAGCAGAGCTGAATGGACAGACTAGGTTAAGCTTTTCTTTGGGTATGACATTGAACAATATTAATAGTGAGCATAGACATTATCTCACTCTTACCTAGGAAAAGCACTTTAGTCCTTTAGTCTTTAAAATGTCTCTGCCATTTTAAAAAATGAAATTTAGACTGCTAAGTCAGTGAAGTATTTTCAAAGCTTTTATACCAGAACTGTATACAACCAAAAAATGCCACAGTTCAATATTGTCTAAGGAACAAGTGGCAATAGAATAAACTTCTTGAAAAAGCAAATTCACAAAGGAAAGATTATTTCTGTTCAAAAGCAGAAGCTTATGTGTGTAGAATTACATGTGTATACTAGACAATGAGCAAATGTAACAGTCATCTAAAGAAAGGAAATACCTAATACAGAAGTCATTGAACCACATGAAAAAAAAAAAAAAAAAAAAAGCGCAACTTGCACTTCTAAGGTATTCAAGTTACAAAATCTTTGGATCTATCAAAACATAAGAGATCCAAAACTGAAATGCAAATTTCCTGTCATGAGTGTCTGTCCTGTATCATGGTCACTTTTACATTTGAAAGAATAGATTTGTTTTGTTTTCAGCCAAGAAAGATCAACGGGATCATCAGCAACTCATCCACCATGATTTTCTAACAACTTATCCTTTTTTTTCCAAAGATATTCCAAGATTACTGCAAATGAAATCATTATACAACCAATCCTGTGGTGTTGTCTTATGTGTCTGTAACCCTACACAGGTGCATAGCTCTAAAAATGCCAGTTGTTAAAGGGTAGGCAGCATTCCTGACAGCCTTTGGATGGACAGAGTACAAATACGTGGATCCAAAGTGCTCATGGCCTAAGGAGCAAGAACCTCAGGACCTCAGTAAACAGCAGGCACTTGCTGAGCTAATAACATATGAGCATACTCACAAAATTCTCATTGTGTTTCAAAAAAATGAGAACAGCAGTGATATAGTAGACAATACTTGCAATAAAGAAACATTCTCCTGAAAGCTTACTCCTTTCTGTTCTCATACTATCATTTGCTAGCTAAATAATGATTTTTGTATTTTTTAATTGTATTTATTAAATATGAAATTCTCTGTTAAGCAAAGAGGGCTAAAAATGAGTCGGTCTTACTAAAGTTGTGGTTATGAGCTGCAGACTTTTGAAAGGAACTGTCAGCTGCCTTTTCCTGGAGGTCCTCCTTTAATATAAATTTCCAGTAAGTATACATAAGCCAAAGTATCTATTTGTTCATCTGCAATTAATTTCTCATATTTATTTGGGTGGCATTGGCTTAGGTGTGAAATGCAAATACTATCAGGGTGTCAGAAGTATCCCATTGTTTGAATACATTGCCTTTTATTTTCTTCTTCAGGAGAAAAAAAAATAAAATCCTCTCTTCATTCACAGAATATGAACCACTCTGGCAAGACTCCTAATGAAAGAAATGCAGTCTTGTTCTTCTGCTGATCTAACCATCAATTTCTGCCATGATTGCCAGCAACAAAGCAGCAATTGTGTTTTGCAAAGTGCATTTTTTTATTACTTATTTTTATTTTTCATTGTTCCAACTTACTATGTTATTTAGGCACTTGGAGTTTTGGAACATTTACTCATATAAGATATAACATGTACAAGATTTAAGGGCCTATATGTGCAACAAAATATGTCTGACCAAAGATCCAGGAAAATTTTTGAAATTCAGAATATGTGCACCAAGAATATCTATGGATTATTTGCTGGGAGTATACTGCAATGATGCCCTAAGGGAACACTGTCCTTTTAGGTTAAGATGCTACATTATTACTACTAAGTGACTATGCATTTTAACTTTAGGAGTGAGAAGAATGATGCTGTGCTGACAAGAGATGAAACAGTCAGAGTAGTTCTGCAGTGTTTCATCAGTGCAGATCTCAAAAGCCAGTGAAGTCGTCTACAGCAAAGTCAACCTAGCAAAGGAAAGTTCTGTGTCAACAGTGTTGAAACTATGGCCACATTCAAACATTGTAGCATGTACCAAAAATGCAGTCACAACTAAAAGTATACATGGCGAATGATTTCTCCAATCCTGCTGTACACAGGTCTCAGTTTTCTTTCAAAGCAATGCTGAATTCAGTTTTAAGGATCAAGATCAACATTTTTTAAGGTTCTGTTAAGAAAGTGGTGTTTCCTGCCATAAAGTTACACTTGTTTTCTACAGATTTTTATTTAGCTCAAGAAGGATTGACTTTGAAATAAAGTCCAACAGGTTTCCCAGTTGATTTTGATTTAGTGGACGTCTTTGGTGGAGGGCCTCAGGACAGGCTGGCTCTAACTATTTATCTTTATATTGGGTAGTTTATATTTTTTAAGAAAGTGACAAATGGCAGCTTTAAAAAAACTCATTATGGTAATTGATTATTATAGGAAAACCTTGGAAACTTTATGAAAGAGAGCCATATTCTCTACGTCTTAGCTTTAAAGCAGACTTGTAATTAGAAGAATCCATAAACATTTATCACATTAAGAGAAGCTCAGTCAGTAAGTTTAGAATAAAACTGTGGAATCATTTTATTGTCCTGTGTTAAAATCACATACTTTACTGATTTTCTCTTACCACAGTGAGATCAATTTGCCCAGCTGAACAGAAGACTACACACTATCAGAATTGGTCTAAGTGGAGTTCTACAACAAATGTGATGTGCATTTATCTGGGAAAAGTGACTGGACTAATACGTTCCTACATATTGTAATCAAGTCATATTTTCTGAGTAGATCTCATTCAAGAATTTGAATTCTAAAATATTGCCTCTCTCCTTCTTCTTCTTGGCTTCTCCATGTATTTGAAACTTTGGGTGTTCAGCCAGCAGGCAACTCATTGATCTCAGATTTCCTTCCTTCCCTCAGTTCCCTTATTTTAGCTGTAGCTCATTCTTACCACATTTTGAGAGATTCCAGTTCTGGATCCGTATGTAAGACTGCCTTTGTCTTATATTTATTTCAAGTTGGTTTAGAGATTGATTTATTGAAGAAAACAAACAAAACATTTTGATAATTTATAGCTAATGTGGCTAGGAGTTTATTTGCTTTCACTAATGTGACAAACCTTTCAAACAAGAAATGGACCACCCTTTGCAATCACTACCCCATGTTACATTAGCAGAGACAATTAGTACTCCAGAAAATCATTCAGTATTTTCAGAAATGCTGGATATGAAAAAATATCTATCTGATTTCATGAATAGGAAAGTTCATAATCATGTCCAAATGTGAGGACTTGCCACTGGCACAGTGTACATAAAAGTAAATATTCTGTAATTGACTTATAACTTTTTGTTGTCAATTTAGATCTGCATTATATGACATAGTTTGATTTTTAGTTTAGGCATATATTTCATGTATAAGACTGAAAATAAAAGCTTGCTCAGGAGAAACCATACTCAAGCATAAGAGGTAGATAATACATGCAAAACCATTACCACGGTACATGTACTTCAACAGTTTTTCAGTTTGGAAACAGTATTTTGCAGTATTGGATTCTCGCAGATGATCTGCTATGAAGTTTCTTTTCTTTTAAATGGCTTTTATTGTGGCAAGACTCAGCATTTACAATGTTTTTTCTTATGGCACCAAATCCAGATATCAAAGGAATATATAAGAATGCCATCATTATTTCTAAAAAGTAAGTTAAAAAAACAAACAAACAAACAAAAAAAACAACTTTGTCACCTTAGTTATTTGTAAGCCTCAGAAGTGAGAATACAAATGAAAGAATGATAATATTTTTTAAATGTTATTTTAACAAAAGCATAATTTTTACAACTGCTTTATGGTATTTTAACATCTGGATTTGACAATACCATCATTTCTCTTGCCTTAAATATATATTATCGCTTGAGATAATGTCCTACATATAAATTTACACATGTCCATAACAGGAGTAAACCACAAAATCTGAGAAACAAAGTAAAGGTTTCAAAAGAAAAGAGTTTTTCACTCTTTTAAGCAGACCGCTTCCAAAACCAAACCCATAATAATTACATTGATTCTTTCCCCACAGCCAGCTACATCTTTTTACCATTAAAGTTTTTCTTTTTCCAAGTTTGCTTCAGTCTGTAAACCCCTCTTTAAACACGAAATAAAAATCATTGTTCCTTTGGCAACTATATAGTTTCTTTGTTGAAAGCTGCTTAATTCAAATATTCTGCTCACAAAGATATGTTACTTGGCAGCTTGATGTTTACAGTAAAAGTGAATGATATCTGTTAATAACAGAGAGGAAAATTCATGTTCTTTGTGTTTCCCCATAATAGAGCTTTTTCAAGTTAGCCAGTGTTTCAGATTGATAAATGTCAGGTAAACAATGAAATATATAAAGGTCTAACCCTCTGAGTTCTTTTGTCCATACAGCAAGTGTGAAAAGAACACATTGGCATGGGGCAGGATCAGGCCATAAGATTTCCAAGTGTGATGCAATCATACTTTGAGCAACAGCTGAGCTCATTGCTCCTATATATCACTGACTCACTGGAGGAACACTGTCTTTCTATGGTTTTATTTTGCATAATTAGCTGTTTTGAAGTTCTACCTGAAACCAAAATGCACTGTGCTAAAACTCTGACATGATGCTGGTAACTTTCAATTATAGGTGAAAGGGTATTAATGCACAGTAAAAATACTAGTTGAAATATATACGTTATCTCTGGAAATTTGTTGCTGTATTATGTAACGAATTCACCTCTCTTTTTTTTTTTTCTTTTCTTTTCTTATTCAGACTGTTTTGTACGTATGAGCAAGGTTTTTTTGTTTGTTTGATTTTTGTTTTTAATAAAGTGAAAATACTTATTACCGTAGAAGTGGTGGGGTAGAACAGAATAGAGATCACTGAGCTTCCCCCTCTAATTTATAAATTGATTGTTAATTCTGTACATTTTTTTTCTGCTAATTGACAAGGTACTGAAATTAATTTTGATTCCCTGAATCTCACATCTAATTGTATGTCTATTTTCCAGATCCGTGGCAAAAACTATATGAGTTTTGGAAACAATATGCTACTTGAAATATAAATATATATATATATATATATTGTCAAGTGAATTATTTTTAGATATAAACTCTTAAAACTACTGCTATTCACAAGAACTTCAGGCCAGATCTAGATCTCTGTAGGCATAACACTGCAATTCTAGGAAAACATGCCAGACCTCTCTTTAGGAAAGAGTTAAACTTCAATACAGAGTGGAAGCAAGCTTTGCACCATCCTGTACTAATTTCCCATATTAAAGTTGTGGTATACTCCTGCAGGTTCCTCGATTTGGCTGGTTGGGAGCCTGGACTGGTGAATGCCTTGCATTCATTGGCACAGGTGAAAACAAAGCCCCAGAGTCCCACCTTTTCAAATGGGATTTGTCTCATCTATCATCAGAATATTAAAAGTTAGATATCTAAAATGAAGCTAGTCTCCATTTGCTTCCTTAAGGGAGGTTGTTATATTTCCTAAAGCAGTCAATCTGAGCAGCCTTGAGACATGATGGCTGGTATATAAAAAGACAATCTACAAATAGGCCACATGCTGTCTTACCTGAGTCCATGCGTTTGTGGTGGCAGTGTTAAATTTTCTGTATACTTCAGAGCAAAAAGATAGCAATTCCAATTCACTGTACAAACTGAATAGGGACAATAGTCCAGTGACTGCAAAAGGGCTGCTATGCCCATGCATATCCTGATTACTGAGAGCTATGTTAGTATGGAGATGCCTTTTGCCTTTCTTCCAGTGTACCCTGGCAGAAAAACTAGTAAGAACTCAATCCTAATTTAGTGCAATTTCTTGTGCATATATTTGCCCCTACTAAACAGCAGTATTTTATGCTTAAAGGACAGAATTTACTCTCATTAACCCCGCAGAGGTCAGTGGGATATGCAGATCCTCTACTAAGCATTAATTTTATATCATTCACATACAGCAGTTTTATCAGCATTTCAAAGATGCAAAACACTGTCGTAAGGAAATTCATTCACTGATATTTTCACAGTATAAAATGTTTATCAGGAAAACATATGCTTCATAGTACATATGTTCCTATGATTTAATGCACATTTCATGTTTTTTTTTCTCTTTTTTCTTTTAAACCTGTTATTTTACCCTTTTGTTTTTAAAAGTTAATTCATTGTTATTAAACAAAATCAAAGAGGTGAAGAAAACAACATGTGGCAGCTCTTTTTGTTGCTATCATCTTGTTTTATTGTTCAAATGCCTCAGAAGGTGGCCATTGTACTTTTATTGAGCAAGAATAGAATCCCTTTAAAATCCAGGTGTTGACCACATGTTTATCAGACTTTCCATAAAAAAACAAAGAGTTTTTCTTTCCGTATTTGCTCTTTGTGAAAATCCAACTGAGCCTTGCAAATATGTTAATCCAGGTCTGCAAAATCTTCAAGCTCTTGATTTGATTCATGCATGCTAGCAAGGGTCAAACTGAGGAGAAATAGTAAAGCAACATTTCCTCTGAGGTGATTGTATTGCTCATGCCTTTGTACATTGCTACCAGCATTGAATGGTGGCAGGTTTTCACTGCTGAGGATTAAAACTAATTTAATGTTTCTAAACTAAACATGCCTAGGATGCAAAGTTCAGATACAAATTGCAGCTTTATCAAATTAGATGTTCAGATACAGTGACTGGGGTTTGCTTCAAATATAAAAAGCATTCAGATCTAGCTTTTTCAATTGTTCTCATATTTGTTAAGCAGTGATTTTTTAGCATGATGTGGGGCTGAATAAGAGCCATATTTTAAAAACAACCGTCTAATTTTGCACTTCTTCTTATCACACTCCTGCTTGCCAAACCAATAAACTCCAGATGAAAAAAAGGGATTTTGGATACCCAAGAGCAGTTTCCTGCTCCTGGGAACTTCAATTTCTGTAAATTATTAGTATTCAGTTGTAATTACTTCACCGGGAATCCTCATACATATTTTACGTAATGTACATATATATATATATATATATCAGAGGGAGAGAATGCTAAAACAACATAAATACATTTCTTTTTAAGAATTGACATAAAATAACAAGCAACGTAGGTCTTAAACTTGCAGTTCCTACATGACCAATTATAATAAGAAGAATCATTATTAAATTAGTTATTATTCTTCATGAGGCTCCCAAAGAAGTACTATACAATAAAAAGGAGCAAAGAACGATATCTTACAGTAAAATAACTATAACAGAACAGGGCAAAACTTTGAAAGAGTAAAGCAATAACAAGAAAGTTATGTAGTTATGCGTTATTTATCAGTTATGTTAGCAGACTATTATCTTTATTAAAAGGTAGCATCTCCCTTCCTTCCTTCCTTCCTTCCTTTCTTCCTTCCTTCCTTCATCTCATGAATATACTTTTTTTTTTCTTTTGAGGGACATAGTAAAAATAAATTTGTTGTTGAACTTCTCTGAAGTTTGCAGTGTCAGGAAGATTTGGGGTAATTTTCTCCATATTATGTTTAGTGTTTCATTACATGAACATGAGAGAAATTTATGCTATTTTATCTAATTAGCACAGCAAATCTTTCAAACACCGTTAAAATTTAATTAGGTTTCCTACTTATTATGTTAGAGTAATGTTAGTTTATTTTTCTCTTACAATTGATTTCTACAATATTTTTCCTTAGCTTTTGGTGTTTATTACAGCAAGAAGTTCATGAGGATTATGGCTTCAAAAGTAGTGCCTTAAGATATTTAGAAGTATGTGGTTTGTTGTTGTTGTTTCTTTTTTATAAAATAACTTTACAGTGACAGCTCAGATTAGACATTTTAAAAGTTCATTGGCTGTGTAATCATTTGACCAATAACATATCACTTTTAAGATTTTGCTATTGATTAGCTTTTCCTTGTCTTAATAATGGAACAAATTAGAATATTTACTATTTACAATGTGATTGTAATTTTTGTAAAATATGAAAAAGAGCATAATGGAGAATTGTGCTGATCTAGAAATGGACAGACTGACATGTTCTCAAGATACATAAAAATGGAGTGGTTGGTGGTTTTACTGTCTTGATGAGTTCAGTTCTGTCTTTTTTTTTTTGGGGGGGGGGGGGAAGGGGAGGGAGAAGGGATAAATTAATTTCACTGAGCATGTTTAAACTGTCTGTAATCTAAGCAGCTATAGAAATTACTCAGTACAGTATAGGTAACACTGAAAAACTGAATAGGAAATTATTCCTGTTCATTGTGATTTGGACTCCAAGTTAATTGTGAACACAAGACTCAGAAGTAGAGCTAACATTATCTACTTCGACATGTCCTCTCTTCTGAAAAAGTGGTATTTTCTACAAACAGGCAACAGGCACATGGCCTGTTGGATCAGGTTACATCAGGTGATGTTGTGTTACATGATATGACATGCTCTGCAGTGACCTGAGGCAATGTCATCTTGTGTTACCTTGGTAAAGAAATACCGTTCTTTATTAAGTAAGTGAAGAGAAGGCTAATCATCTCTAGTCATGAAGAATTTCTATACTCTCTGTAAGAAGAAGCAGTAATGGCAAGCAACCCATTCTTCTGATTTTCTTTTGGATAATTCCAGTGAATCTAAATCCCATATGAATTGTGTCTTACTATTATTTACTAGTTGGCATGCACTTTACAAACCTAATTTAATATATTCCAAAGTACACACAGAAAATAAATTCCTGTAGTGTTACAAAGAGTTGTAGTACTTGGAGAGTGAATAGACAATAGCACCTATTTGGTTATGGAAATGAGAAATTTTGCAAAAAGGATATTAAGTAATCTTCTTAGATGGAAATGCTTAGTGTTGGAAGCCTAACTATTTATACATTTCTATTCACAGACTGGTCATTATTACTTTTCTACGGTTCTTATAAGCTTCTTGCTTAAATAGTACATTATGAAAATGAGCTATTGCAACTGCAAAATATGATAAAACTAAGTCTACTGTGTGACCCTACCCATGGCTCTATCAGGATAGGTACTCTCAGTAAGTGAGTCCTGAGTTACTGCATTATGGGATATTATTAAAAGAACCCTTTGTACTTGGCCGTTCAATGTAATGACCTTTAATATTATTTCCTATTGATACATTCGGCATGTAAATTCACTTTTAAAAGATTTGCACAAAGAAAGTGAACACTATTACACAGGTACAGCTATCTACTAATTTTACAGTAAATTACCGGTGCATGGTACAGAATGTAACCTCATGGTTATATTCTGCAGTAAAAGGAATAGGTTAGAGAGGTTTTTATGCAAATTAGAAATGCTCTGTGTTGGAAGCCTAATTGTACTTTTTATTGTTGGACAAGTCAATACTGCTTTAACACACATTTTATAAGCTTCTTGCTAAAATTGTATATGAAAGGGATTAGTTCCCATAGATGAAAGGCATAATCTTAACAATGAGGCCACGTAAGCAGAATGGTTGAAGTACTGATAAAGGATTTGTTGGCTCCAACATAGAATAAGTCTTATTAGTCTTATTAGTCACCACTATTTGACCCACTACAGTTCCGTTGTACAGGTTACATATACTCAGTGACAGAATGAACAACAGCAACTGTAATTGTATTCTGGCCAATTACAATAAATAGTAGTGTGTGAAGTACCTTGCTGTAAACCAGAAACAACATAAATTTGTTTTTTTGTTGTTGTTGTTTTGTTTTGTTTTGTTTTTAGTTATTCTTGAATGGAGAAAGAAAAAAAAAAAAAGAAAAATCATTTTAAAAATGAGCTGTTCTATAAAACCTACTAGGTAGCAAGCACATCATGAAGGAGGCTGGAAGAGAGGGTCAAAGTTCAGGTTTGGCTTGCTGTCTCACTTGATCTAAATCTTCCCACATGTTCAACAGTGCTCATTATCACAAATAATAAAATTCAGATGTTGAAGAACAAGAGTTCAGTTCATCAGAGGAAAATCTGAAGAAAATTATCTTCAAAATGCAGGTTTCACATTAGAAAAAGAAAACAAACAAACAAACAAAAAAACCTCATTTGTTGTGCATGTTTTCCTGGACAATGTTTTCCTTGCTTTTTAACTTCAAACCAATACAAAATTTTTTTTTTTTCCTCTACATTTGTGACAACAGTGATGACAGAGGTAGTGAAGAAAAATTTTAAGTATATGTGTCAACTTTTAAATTCCAAGAAAAAGGAAGCCAGTCCTATAAAATAGAAAAAAAAAAAAAAAAGAAAAAAAAAAAAAGAAAAAAGGAGAGGTTAAAATAATAATAATAAAGATTTCTTGATATTCCCCAACTTTAAAGTATTCATTAAAATATATTGGAAGTACGGAATTATGTAGCATATAAAATATAGACCAGAGCAAAATGCAACTGCAAATATACACAGAGGAATCTGTGGCCATCGGTTATGTCACATTTCTTCAACCACATGCTGGACCATGCATTTCTGCTAAGGTGAGTGACCAGACCCTTAATCCTCAGCCTATGTGGTCCTATCTCTGCAATGTTTTTTATTCATTTCTGCTCTTCTCTGTGTAACCTTGTGCTGGAGAAAGTATTATCTGCCCACATCTAGAATATTTTTTGGAGGGACTTTCACTTTAAACCATGCTAAATGACCTCTCCCATTACCGTTCTACGTAGAGCTTTTCTTTCACATGTAATTCACACATTACTGTATGTGTAGCCACACGGTGTAGAGCAAGTGAGAATCTGTCTTATTCCTACAGATGCTGTTATTCAGCATTTGCAGGTCCATGGGCAATATACCTGCACATTTAGTCCTTCTTTGTCTCCTGAAAAGAGCACTGTACCAGACTCCAGCACAGATTAATATTTACCTACCATCAATTGCTTATTAGCTCGTCTTCCCAAAAATGTGCCGTAGATAGACAGGCATCCTTCTGTGATGCTTTAGCATTTCCTTAAACATCTTTCCTTAAAGTCTTTCCTTAAATATATATATATATATATTTAAGAATATGTGTGTATATATATATGTATATATAATATTATATATTATATTATATATATATATGGCTTGTATTAGCTTTTGGGTTAGATTTGCAATGAAAAACTACTTTTCCCTGAATCTGAACAGACACTTGCAGTCGTACAGTCCCAGTGCCACTGAAAGTGGATGGCATAGAGCAGTTATTTGCGATAATAACACTAGCAGTTCAAGACTCAAATGAAGCATTTCAGAGCAGCAATTGCAGTATGTTGTGCAATATGAGCTTTTGGCAAACCAGGGGATAGAGATGATACCAAATTGTTAGAGAAATTGAAGATATTCTCCAGTCTTTTTAACAATATGGATAAAGTAGTCAGCAAAGCAGATATTTATGGGAATGAGGGGGAGGAGGAGTGAGGGGAAGATCAGTGAAGTTTACTGAAGCCCTCTGCTTCTTCCTCAGAGTGCAAACAATTGTTCATTTTATTTAACTTTAACAAGTTAAAAGACAGGCATTCAGATTAAGCAAATCATCCAGGTTTCCACTACAGTCAATGTAGAGAGTTAGGTTCTTCCAGAGCTAATTCATCCCATCCCAGTATATATATAGTAGACAGGATTGATTATTCTCTGGATGTGTCTACTTCTCTCCATTGATTAGAGAGAGAGCCTAGATGATTAGCTTAAGCAACTAACTTATTAACAACTAACAGTTGATGTTAGATGAGATGAATTCACACTCAGACTTTTGGGTAATGAGGACGTCATCCTGTCCATTATTTGATTTATTTCTTCCATTTTTGGTACCACCTATTCTCATTCCCCAGTCAATTTTTCTCAACAGTTGATAAAATTCTAGCTTCTCATTCTCACCGAAATGGTTTCCATGTATTTTACTTGAACCTCAACAGATTCTACCTCCAGTGTCCCTATTCTGGCTATGATATGTAGGAGGGTATTAAAGTGTTTTTCAGATCAAATCTGAGTTGTCTGGGCATAGCAGTGTGGACCTTCAGTTCTCAGTTCATTTTATTGTTTATGAAAGGTCAAGTTTTATCTGTTAAAATTGTTAAATCCTTGCAGTTAGAGATGCCTGGATTAAGTCTCCTTAACACTAGTCCTGTTAAAGGTTTACACTCCTTTGATATTTAATGGAGAGAATTAAGCACATCTAGACAGCAATTGAGATCATAGATAGAAGCAACATTTGTTCTCCAAGTTCTGTTTCTAAAAAGCTTTATATTCACAGGGTTTCTTGTTTTGGGAAGCACTTGGAGATAATAGATGGAGGTATTATATATCATCTTCTCCCTGTTTTTCATACTGTAGACTTCAATGGCAGGACTTATTGGAAATTCATTCATTGTAGTTTTAGACACAACCCATTCGGCTGCTTTGTTGGTAGTGTTTTAAATTTATTTTATATTGATTTTAAAATATTCACAGACAGAAAATTTAGTTAAGAAAAAACAGTGCTTCAAAACACAGTTGTCTGTTCATTTAAACAATGTTAACAGGTTTAACAGGACAGACATTGAAAACTATATTTAAAATGACTGAAATTCCTAAATAAGAAAACTTTTTTTTTTTTTTTTTTTTTTTTTTTTTAAGTATTCTAAAGCATGATGAGCTTTATGGATCTCAAAATATTCTCCAGTATTTCCACAAAAACATTAAACTCCGCTGGTTCTCAGTCTTCATTGTTCAACATTTCAAGGTCAGTCTTCAATATTTCATTTGCTTATCTACAAGGTTTTTTTATACATACAGTATATTAGTAATAATTATATTATTAATTCCTGTTGTAAGGATGTGTAGTAACAAAGCCTTTTGCCCATATTTTTTTTTAAAAGAAATTATGTTTTCTATTGTTTTCTCAATTTTAAATTTTTTTTGCTGGTTCTCCCAGCAGCTGTTATCTAAAACGTGAATATTCGAGTTTTTGCATATTGGGTTTGTATTTGAATGCGGCTTATTCTTCTGGTTGTAGAAAAAGCTTTATAGAAAGAAATGACTATGTTGGTCTTGAGCTTACCAAACTTCAGGCCCATTTACTGGAAGAATCGTCCCATTAAAGAACATACCACTGACCACATGACAGAGAAAAAACCAGGTTGCTACTAGATTCCCCCACTCTTTTGATGTCTGTATCCACCACAGTCTCCAGAGATGGTAAAATGAGGTCCTCCTTTACTCCTCCTTCCTCACATAGTTTAAAAAGTGCTGCTTTGATAGCTTTTCCTTTAATGAAAGGTCAGTGATTGTGCCTTTGTTTGACATAATTGATGGTGTAGTTAATTAGAATTATCCTGTACTTAAAATAGCCTGGGCTTCTAAGATCTGCAGCAGAAGAGCTACCTCCTGCAGAGTTTCTGAGATCTAAAGAAGGGTAGCTTCCTCAAGAACTGTTTACGAACTTCTTTACTGTGCTTGTAGCGTCTATAATCTGTAGAAGAAAGACTCCCTCCTGTGGAACTAATAAAATCCACAGGAGAAATGCTGTGGATTTCCTAAATCCCCATTTGCCTGCAAGAATTTAGTAAGTTTGCAGCCATCTTTAGGTGTGAAGCCATGAAGTTCTATCATGTACATTCTAGGTCTACAAACACTGGGCTCACCTTGTGTTGTGTTACTTGAGTTTTAAGATGATGTATCTTTAATGAAGCTTGATGGGGTAATACCCTAAAACTTGAAGGAAGTCTTCTAAACAGAGAAATCAAGTAATGCCTTTAAAAATCCTTAAGCAGTCTAAATAACAAGAAAAAAAAAAGGGGGGGGGAGGGGAGGGGGGGAACACAGGAGGAAAAAATATATTTAATGTAACCCCTGATGAAAGAACTCTGCCATTAACTTCAAAAGGAATTGGCTAGATTCCTTCAGATTGTGAGAGGTATTGACGTTATTATGGACAGCAGCAAATTCACATATACGATTACAATAATTCCTTCCCCTTCATCTAAAAATTGCTTGCAAAACTAAATGCTTAGTGTATGAATTATTTAATAAATGCCTTTATGTATTCCCCCCTCTCCAAAATCCAGCAAACCAAAATGTCTTTGGAAGAGTGATAATCAGAGATTTTGTCTGATTTGGCAAAATTAGAGGAGGTTACATGCTATTTTTTATTTTTAATAATGGAAAACAATTATGTCTTTACAAGAAGATAGCCAATTCTTCATAATGTAACATAGCATTTTTTGTTTATGTCTTCTCTGAAAGCAGTATGGATTTTAGATTATGTCAGTATAAACTGTGGCTGACAGGACAACTTAGATCCTTTCATTTAAGGATAACAGACTTTAGAATAAAATTACTGTATATTCTGGCATGTATAATATTCATTACTAGCTATTGTGCTTTCAACACCATTTTAGCTTCAGAAGCACAGATATCTTCATGCATAAAATGTATTAATTTGGAAGAAAAAAATATGAAAGAAAATAAAAGAAAACACTAGAAAGCATAGGGTTCTTTCAGTTGTGCTTTTCTTCCAGGCAGGCTGCTTACTTAATCTAGTACAAGAAGTTAGTGTGAGTTTCATTGACTTGTTTTAAAAAATCAGTTAATCAAAGAATAATGGATAGGATGTCTTCATCTGACAACATCTGTTGATCTGAAACAAGAGAATAGCCAGTGTGACAGTGAAGGTGTTCTCTACTTTTTTCCCAAGCTAAAAAAAATGGGGCATAGACCTGTATAACCCATAACAATGTGCATGTCTTTATATGATGTTGTTCACCAGAGACTTGTCAATAGACTGAGCCATATTGGTTCTGGCAGTCTTTCTACTGGGACAATATTTGCCTTGAAGTACTATCTTTTCTCTTTTTCAATGTCAGCCTGAAGGCTCTTAGACAGCATATGTTCATTTCATGTCTTAGAGATATTGCTTCTGGTATTGCAAATGCATTACCACATTGAGCTTTTTTGTAAAACAGATGGTACATATTAAGGTCTCAGTTTCTTAGACAATTTCTGCAACAATTGTACTGCATTCTTCACATTGACAAAAACATCATCAGCATCATGCAGTGAGGCACTAGATTATGTCAGAATGGTAAATGAATGCCCACAGCAGAGAGTTATGAAGGTGAATCAGTTTCCTTAGAGGAATGAAGAAAGGTGATAGTTTTATTTGTTAGATATTCAGTTAAAACTTAGCGCCCTGATCCTGTAAAGCGATTTGTTTGGGTGGAACTTATCTTTCAAGAAGGACTGTCATTGATATGCATGAATCACGTTTAGAATGTTATCTTTTATACACTTAGGTCCTTAGACTCATAAGAGGATGTAAAAATTTAGGTGACTACAAGAGACAATCCATAAAGTCGTCATTGTGAAGGATCATGAGAATGACAGTGAAGTGAAGGTTCATGGGCCAGCAAGCATCAGTAGAGAGCTGGGCCAAATTAGAAGACCATCTAGGACAGACTGTCAAAAATCTGTGTGTGCGGTGAACAGGCAATGAGCAAGAAGGAAATTAGTCCCACTCACCCAGGCAGAGTATGGAAGGAACTCACTGGTGACATAAAGGTGCCTGTAGGCAAAACTTGAAATTTTAGTCCAACTGGGTTTATGATAGAAAAAAACACAGGGAATGGTCCATTGGCACCACTAGCCTACTTCTGAGGTATTGTGTATTTCTCTCCCACTGCAGCATCAGCCTTGTTAACAAGGGGTTAGCTCAGTGACTAATAAATATAAGTTGGATCTCTTTTATCTTCTTTTCAAGGGCCTCATCATATATGGAAAAGATGAAAGTTGGACTTGGGTTAAAGTAACAATTTGGGTCAGAAGTGAACTTAGTTAGCACAGCTGGCTGTTAAGATCCACACAGAAAGGCCTGAATTTGCCCTATTGTCATTGTTTATTCTGCCGGGAGGGTATCTGAAGCTGCAAAACTGCTTTACCATCCCCTTGCCCTGTAAAAAACAGGGTTATTGGTTCTTCACATGAGAGGATCACCTTCATATTAAACCTGCATGACTTCCTTCTGAGTGTGAGGTTTGAAGAACATCAAACAAATTAAAAAGAGAGGAAAAAATGCATGAGGACAAGTCTTAATGAGACATTAGCATAGCAGGTGTGTAGTATAAGGGTGCGTAGGCATGCATACACCTTGAGCAGATAATCAACACTGCAGAAATGGTGGTCACGAGACAGTTGTGCTGTAGCAGTTAGCCAAAAATGTCTTGTATCCCACAGTGATGTTTCACATGTCATCCTTTATAGAAACAACAAGTCAAATTGAAACACTGCAGATGGTGAGCACCATTTTGTGAGTGATGCTACTGTTCTGAGGCTGTATTTTCTGACAGTCAGCAATATCTGTGGATATCTCAGGTTCTAAATGAGCTTTCAATTTGCTCCTGTAAAGTGAAGGTGCAGCTGAGTCTCATAAAAAAATTATATATGGGATAAGGCTAGTGTGCTCCAGTGTGCTATAAACTGTCCTAATTTGTTTTAGGAATTTACCATTATTTTTAGTTCATCGACACCCAGTCTCTGCATTTGTTTGTTTTCCTTGTGCTCCTTCAGTCATCTGATCTTTCTTCCTGTGTTGCACATCAAATAGTCAGAGAGATACGGGACCTCAGATTTTGAACTTGGTATTTTATTTTGGAAAAAAACAAAAAAAAATAACCATCACATGTTAGTTTGGAATTAAAGTCATAATTTTTATCAAAATATCCCAAGTGGAAAGTTTCCTAAAGTGAGGATGGACAAACTCAGATGAATAATAAAATTTTATCAAGGCATAGTTCAAAAAAAACTGCATTACCAAGAGGCTGGGAATATATGATTTTATGTATATTGTTATTGGACTTGATCATAATGTGATTTTGCAGAAATATGAAGTCATGTTTTCTGAGTTCATGGAAACAGCTCAGTCCAATGAAGGACTGAGGAAGATGGATGATAGTTTGCCACTTCTTTCCCTTGAGGTTCCTACCTACCTAAATAGATAGGGTCAGATTCTTGGTCTATTTCATATATTACCAGTCTGAATGACTTACTCTCTTCAGTGTCAAAGACATTTGGAAACTGTTAATTACTTCTGTAGCCCAGATTGAAATAGCTTAAAATAGCCAGATTTTAAAAAAACAAGTGAGTGTCAAATCTGTGACAATTAGCTCTTCTGAAGGTACCTTATATCACCAAATATTCTGAGGACTATTGATTAGTCTTTTTCTTGAAGACTAACAGAACCACAGAATCATTCAGGTTGGAAAAGACCTCTAGTCCAACGTTGGACTAATCACATATTTTCTCTAAAGTTTTATAATATCTTCAAATTCTTCTGAGTGTTATCTGATTAAAGACCATAAATGTAGATTCCTGATTCTAGAAAGAGCCTGAACCAGGAGCAGTGATACCCATGGGTAATTACACTGAATTACACTGGGATCTACACAGCAGCATTAAGCTCTGGGGAGATGTTCTAAAAGAGAGCATATTTTCATGCAAAATGGTATGGACTCTAACAAAGTACTGAACAAATTAAAAAAAAAAAAGAAAAAAAAAAGATGAAAATGTGAATGTCATTGTAGTCTTTAGTGTGGAAGTCCCATTAACACCAAAGTGAAATCTACTGAGCTCAGAAATCAGAACTCAGACATACACATCCACCCTGTCCTCTAGTCAAAGGAGAGCTGTCTTGTACATTTTGACATTTAATAGTGGGTTTGCAAGAATTTTCAGTTTGCTAGGACAGATAAGTTTCCCTGAACTTATTGTGTTTCAAATTAATGATGGCACCTTGTTTTCCTAGTTCTTATGCCCATTAGGGAAATGCATAATTTATTCTAAAGATATGCATGGGTTGAGGTACTTGTGTTTGTGACCAGCTTTTACAAACAGGAAAGAAATGTCCAGTTTATGTAAACAGCTGCTGAAGTGGAATGTATATATACATATATGTATTCCCATTTAATTTTAGCCTCATTGATTCACTCTGTTATTATGCAGTTTCACAGATCCTGTGAAAAAGCTATACAACAGATTTAATATTCAGCAAGAAAGGCAACATACATATTTTTGAGCTGAATAATAAAACTTAATTTGTCTAATGGCTCTCTTGACTTAAAAATACATGCAGATAAGTACAAGAAAAAAACATCTCTGATGTTCAAAAGTCTCACAAACAGCAATTTAAGGTCTGTGTTCAATGTTTAAATTAACGAGCAAGCCATTCTGGCAAATTTCCAGTTTTAATAAATTAAAGACATTTTTAATACTGATAAGTCCTTTGTCTTTCAGAAATTCTGTGCATGCACTGTGTTGATATTTTCTGATAATACTGTAAAAATTTTATTTGCCTTTCGTTGTGCTCCTGCTAAACATGCGCATGAGGTGAATTCTTGTGAAAAGAAAACAAAGGATATTTTTTTTGGATACCAAAAGAAATTCCTCACATGTCACTTGGCCCTATGAGCAGAAGGTGTGAAGGAAGGGGCTGAAATGCTAGAGACATCAAATGCTTTAAAAGCCAGCACTTGAGTGTTTAAAAAATAGACTGTCAGCTGAAATGTTTCAATGTGAGAGAAAGAGTAGGAGAGGCTCAAAGGTGTTTAAAAGGGCTGCTGGCTAGACTTGTATCAGGAGCAGTAATAGTGAGAAATTCATTGGTGTTGATGATGGAGGGGGCAGTATCATAGATGATTGAGGCACTGAAGATGCTCACAGTGGAACTGCAAATGGTGACACTGGTGGCTGTGGGAGTGGTGGAGGTGACAGCTTTGTTGGCTGTGTTGTGTCTGATGAAGAAGTGAATGCTTCTCTCCGAGTGCACCCTTCACCTTTATGTTTAAAATAGCACTTGGTAAGCTATTCAAAGGGATTTCACTCCTTTGCCATATGGATGGCTGCTGACATCAGCTTTGGCACTTCTCTTCCCCCTTGAACCCACAACATTAGCAAATGGGGAACTCTGAAATTCACTGTTGTCTTAGTCTATGAGACTTTCAAAGGATCTGCCCCGTTTATTTCATTTCTGATGTAAGCTTGTCATAAAACCAGCAAGAATCTCTTAATTGGACACACCTTCATTAAAGAAAAATAAGCAAAATACAGGTATTGAATTGGGTATTAGATTTTGAATATGTGACCTGGGCTCTTCTTCTTCTTGCTGTTATTGTTGTGGTTGTCAGTTCATTTCTTTTTTACTCACTGAATAAATGTTGGCTGCTTTTTAAAGATCTGCCAGCCTTGCTGCTCATGGAGATTTTCTACTCCTTAAGTTTAGGTAAAATTGTATTTGCGTGGCAGTAGGTCTTCTTAGGAAAGTACAGATATTTTACCTTACCTAGTCTCTTCAGGATCACTCTTCAGTTACAGATAGTTGTCATAGATGTAGCCACATAAAAAAGTCCTTTGGTGATAATTCAAAATTAGCAGTGCTCAGATAAGGAAATATACTTAAAAAAAAAAAAAAAGCCTTCCCTTCCTTTCCCTTAGAGAAATCTACAACAAAGCAAGGGAAAAGAATCTTGTTTCTGGAGTTTTTATTTATTTATTTTTAATTATGTGTAATTATTACACTATAATATTACATTGTAATATTGTAGTCACACATACTAGGAAACACCTAAACTAGATAGGACTTTTACTGTGGTGTCAGAAATTTGTTGCTATTTATGACACACTGCAATTCAAATTTTTTTCTCAAAATTTCTGCTTCTGAAATGGCAGGGCATGTTGAGGGATATTACATTTATTCCCTTTTAGGCTTTTCCTGTACCTGAAAACTTCTTTGAAAAATGAGACAATGTGGTATGTCTTCAAGATGATTCCCAGAATATTATCAAGACTAAATTTCAGAGCTATTATTTTAGTCATAGATATTGGTAATGTATTCGCAACAGTGTCAAATCAGAATACTATGCAATTTTAAAATAAATATTTATTAATGTGCACAAACCTTTGCAAGTTTGCTGTATTCGTAAATGTATTTTTGGAAGAAAAAAAAAAAAAGCAAACTATAAATGTTCACATTTAAATGTGTTTAACCAACCTGATTGCCTTCTACAATGAGATGACTGTCTGGTTGGATGAGGGGAGAGCAGTGGATGTTGTTGTCTACCTTGACTTCAGCAGGGCTTTCAACACGGTTTCCCATAACATCCTCCTGGGCAAGCTCCGGAAGTGTGGGATCCATGAGTGGACAGTGGGGTGGATCGAGAACTGGCTGGATGGCAGAACTCAGAGGGTTGTGCTCAATAGTGCAGTCTAGTTGGAGGCCTGTGGCTAGTGGTGTCCCCCAGGTGTCAGTGCTGGGTCTAGTGCTATTCAACTTATTCATCAATGAATTGGATGAAGGGACAGAGTGCACCCTCAGCAAGATGCAGACCATACAAAGCTTGGTAGAGTAGCTGACACACCAGAGGCCTGTGCAGCCATCCAGAGGGACCTGGACAGGCTGAAGAGCTGGGCGGAAAGAAACCTCACGAGGTTCAACGAGGGCAAATGCAGGGTCCTGCACCTGGGGAGAAATAACCCTAGGCACCAGTACAGGCTGGGAGCTGACCTGCTGGAGAACAGCTCTGCGGAGAGAGACCTGGGGGTCATGGTGGACACCAAGTTAACCATGAGCCAGCAGTGTGCCCTCATAGCCAAGAAGACCAATGGGATCCTAGCCTGCATCAGGAGGAGTGTGGACAGCAAGTCCAGGGAGGTGATCCTCCCCGTCTACTCAGCTCTGGTGAGGCCACACCTGGAATATTGTGTGCAGTTCAGGGCTCCCCCGTACAAGAGGGATGTAGAACTTCTAGAGAAGGTCCAGCATAGAGCCACAAAGATGATTAAGGGATTGGAGCATCTGTCTTATGAGGAAAGACTAAGCGAGCTGGGCCCGTTTACCCTAGAGAAAAGGAGATTGAGAAGGGATCTTATTGACCTCTACAAATACCTGAGGGGACAATGTAAAGAGGATGGGGCCAAACTCTTCTCAGTGGTGGCCAGTGATAGAACAAGCGGTAATGGATATAAATTGAACCACAGGAGGTTTCATTGCCATGTGAGGAAGGACTTTATGGTTTGGGTGACAAAGCACTGGAACAGGCTGCCCAGGGAGGTTGTGGAATCTCCTTCGGAGATACTCAAAACCTGCCTGAATGCAATCCTATGTAACATGCTCAAGGTGATCTTGAGCAGGGAGGTCGGACTAGATGATCTCTGGAGGTCCCTTCCAACCTCAACCATTCTGTGATTCTGTGGTTATACTGGCCTTCCTTCTTTTGTTGCTGTTCATCATATGTGTAAATAAATAAAAAGCGTAAATAAAACACAGATGTGAGGAGTCCCTCCTGTGATTTTGTTTTAAAGAGTTTCTTAATTTCTTTAGCAGTTCTGCAATATATATATATATGTGTATGTGTGATACTGGAGTTTGGAGAGATCTGTAGTGAATGGCATCATTTCAGAGGCTTGTCGGCAAACAAAAGTCTAGAGATATTTATAGTTAGTAGCATTCCAGCCTCTCAAAACATAGTTGACTAGCCACATTAACCTTCTGTCGAAATGTCCTTCTGTTTGCTCCCAGAAATATAGGAATACACAGTATATTTAGAATGTATGTGTTTTTTACCCCACTGCTTTTTCTTTTTTCTTTTTTTTATCCAATCAGTGCTGTAATAAATAGAATAAAGGTTACAAATGGAACCAAAAGGAACCAAATGCACCATGTTTTTTGAGAACATTGTGTTCACTCACCGATGTCTCAGAAATTCAAGCACGTGCAGCCTGTGTATACCCAAATTTACATGACTACCAAGGATTTCTGGTGCACATAACTGTTCTCTAGGCTGGCATTACAATTACTGAAAGTTTGGCTAAGTTTTTTTATAGTTAGCCTTTTTTTCTTCACAGCTATATGAATGCAAATCACTTGAAAGGGGGTGTTTGAAGGGCTCTGTATGTCATAAAGCATTGTAAATCATGCCTACCTTACAGCAGTCAGGACTGCAACTTACAGAGCAGTGCTGCTTTTTGATCTCTTTCCCCTAAGAAAAACAAACAAAACACACACCACAAAATCAAACCAGAACAGAAACAGAAGTGGATTTTCTCATTAGGTCTACTTTTGGGGGTGGGGAGAGATTTAAGTTCATTTCCCGATATGATAGGATGGGTATTCTAGAGGAAGACAGGAAAAGAAAAGGTTGCTTTCTGGATTTCTATTTGCAAAAGGATCCTGTGAAAAACAGATTCTTGAGGCTTACCTTATTTTGATCTTTGAAGTGGTCTCCGCTACATCTGCTCAGAGGTGGAGCCCATACTCACCAAGTACTACCTTACTGCCCTAGGTGGCAAAACTGCTGACAAAATTGTAATGGCATATGTTCTGGCTACCAAACTCTCACCCATGGCTGTCCCGTCTTCTCGTCCCATTTCTTGTGGCAGATGGAATGAAAATTGTGAAGAGTGAAGGGGGAAAAAAACAAACAAGCAAACAAAACAGGCAAAATGGAAAAGATATTGTAGTCCAGAAAGTAAGGACAAGAGAATGAGTTAACAGATATCTGGTGTTGCTTTTCTGACTTTAATGCCTGATGGGCAACGTGAGGAAGAGCATAGGAAAGAAAAAGCAATGGGGACACCATCAATGTAGTGGAAGGTTAAATAACAAAAAGGAAAGATGAGGTACCACCATGTATGATTTAGTGTGTTTCCTGCTTTACTATTTCTGTAACATTTGGAGACTGCACTTTTTTCTTTCTTTAATGATTGACTTCCTATCATCTCCTGCCGAATTGTGAGGAAATAACCAGCACTACCCAAGGCATTTGGGCAATTAACAGTGAATAACTGTATGCTCTGCTTTGTGCAAGCTTCTCATGCTGCTTCAAATCCCTTCTAATGCTTTTCTTTTGCTTGGCTGGTGGTGTCCCCATTCGTGCCTGATTGTTGCTTCTCAGCTGCTCTTTCAGAACACAACCTCCTACATGTTGCAGTGTCCTGTTTTGCTGAAAAAGAAGTCATTGGGATGAATACCAATTTCATGCAGCCAATTCAAAGTGCTTCTGAGCAAACTACCAAAAATCCTCCTGTAAACATTGTATAAGTTATTCATGAGTAGATCCCTATGGTCCATATCCAACCATTGCATGGAGAAAAAAAATAAAAAATGCACAGTGTGTGTCTGGGTGTCTGGGAGGTGTGTGTGTTTGTGTGTGGGGGGTGGTACTGAGAGGGAGGGTCTTCTCAGATCTGCAGCTTTTAAGCTATTTCCAAGCCCTCATGTGGATTTTTTGGCCCACTTGTATTCAGGAATGCAAATTCCTGTCTACCCTCTGCACAGCCATCAGGTCTGCCTTTATCCACTTTTTCTTTAGTGTCAATTCAGTTCTGAACAGGCCCACAGAAAACTGGAAGGTTACAGAACACGAAGGGAAGGAGGGCAATTGCCAAGTGACCTGGAGGGAGAAAAGTATGTGTGTGACTGCAGGGTTGTGGTGGAATGGCTGACAGGAGTAAAGGCTAATTCTGTACTAAAACTCTAAAGATGCCCATCACAAAAGAAAAACGCATACATAGCAGAATTTAACCAGACAGGCACATCTATCTCATTAGAGCGTGCACATATTTATTTTTGTCTTATTATTCTATTGTAGAAAAGATGAAGCTGAGATTGGAAGGTTTTCTGGGAGCAGATCTGGTTCAGAAGTCTTTCAGATAGGACTTACAGCCTAAAGTGTACTTGTGAAAGAAAGTCTTCAAACTTTACATCATTATATCCATTCCATCTGCTAAATGTTGGGGTGGGGGGAAACACAGTATCTGTAAGCACAACATTTTGAAAATATGAAACATAACAAAGCACACTTGAAAGTAGTGTGCCTAATGAAAATAGAAGCACATGTAAACCAAATGTGGCCAGTCAGTGATTACTGAATTTTCAATTGCACTTAGGACAATAAGACTTTTAAGTTTGAAAAGATTTTCAGCCATTTGTATATGTGTCTTTATAGCTCCATTCAAAACCAAATATGGCATACCTTTTTACATCACTTGTAGTTCTTTCTGATGGGAATAATAATCAAAATGCCATTCATCCTTTGAAAGCTGGTAATCAATAAGAAAATTACAATGAGCCTCAACAATTGTGAATTGACTTCCTCAGGTGGCTTTCCTTCTGCAAAGCAATCTCGGGGAGCCAGGCCACCTTGGCAGTGACTCTGTATGACAGCATTTAGTGCCATGTTTCCTCACAGGCTGCTTTCCTACAAAAACAGAGAGGGTATATTTTGGAAGCTTTGGTCCCTTTGCTCAGCACTTTCAGCTTCACTTCAGGTATCAGTGTGGGTTATGCATTTGTGACTCCAAGGGATCCATGATAACTTTGAAGGTCTTGATGGATATATGCTAATATTATAATATATATTCTTCCCTCACTACTGAGGATCCTGTTGGTTCTGCTGAATTCCACTTTGCAGCTGGGAAGATACTAGTGGGATTCCTTGCCCCCTAGCATGACTGCATGGATAAATGGAGAAAAGCGGGTTCAGGAATGGAGTCTGACTTGGAAGTATCTGTTCTACCACACTAAATGGCAAAAAAACAAAGTGAGCTCTGCCTCTGGATATTGCTGTGGATATAGCCAAACCTCAGCCTGGAAACTGCAATGCGTCCTCTCCCCTTGCAATATTCCCAAGACAGGCCAGGCAACACTTTGCCCTTCCCTGAGCTGTGCACTCTGCTGACAGCTAGTCACAACTGAATAGAGGATGGGGCGAGGACTGCACAGCCAGTCCTTTGGAACCAGCAGGGAAGAAAAGAAAATGCTTTTATGTAGACCCATACCCAAATCCAGAGGGACGTGAGCAACTCTTAGCTGTAGGAATGAAGGAACTTGTCAGACAATACTTACTATTTCCTAGGCAAACATATTAGCAGGTTTTCTTTTGGTAGCTGCATGCAGATAACTTCACAGGTACTGGATGCTCCAGCTACCAGAAAATGTGTATCTTGGTCTGGAGCAATTGTGAATTCCCAATGCAGCTTGCTAGTCTTACTGGTCTTGACTTCTAACATCCATCCAAACCCAAGAGCTATGTTTGCTATGTTTTCCAGCTTTCCATCCCTATGAAATGCATTCACCCTCAGCATTCACTAAGGCACTCTTTCAGAGGAAAAACTGCTGAGAACAGATGCTGTCAAGCAGACAAAGTAAAATGGACATCAGCTATAAGCAGAGCAACCATTTTGATGGAAAAGATTATACAGTCTGTGGTACCTTGGAAAAACAATAACTTGTACAGCCATGGGCTGTTCATACTGTACTGAGCTGTTGTTTATGACTGCACAAATATTTTGCTCATTAACACCCTCTAAGTGAATAGTGTTATGATATTTTGCAGTATCATGATACATCTTTCAACTCAACATAGAGAAAAAATCATATTGTATTAGTTGTTGCTACCTATTGAGTCCCCAAATAATCAATGGGGTTGCATAGAATTAATTCTCCTGAGTGGTTTAGAATAGGATACTAACTTTAGACTTTCTAACTCACTCTCAGAGGACCCTATCTACTTACACTGAGCTTGGAGGAGTCTATGGAGATGAGTCATTGTAAGAAAAACTCAGCTTTTGCACATTCTGTTGTATCCAGGTATTTATTTCAGAAGAATGATGATCAAAGGAAAGGAGAGAGAGAGCGTATTCAAGGGGAAGAACATTAGCGAAGGTACAAATTGGACAAACACCACGTAGCTCCAGATTTTCTATGTGGTTTCACTGATGGATGGTCATCGTAAATATCTGTTCTGTCTCTTTGAACATACAGGTGTATAGCAGATGCAAAAGAACAGATTCTATTTTAAAGTCAATTTGAACAAGTGCAAAGTGTTTCTTGTACAAGGTGTAAGGCAGTAGATGCCCAAATTTCTGAGTTTGTGAGGTTATTTAATTACATCTCACTGTCTCTTCCCTCACTCCAAGAATAGACATTCATAATTAGTCACTAAAAACTGTTATTTCAAGGACTGACAGACACTAGCATATTTCTATGTGTTTAATGTCATTTGATTTCTTCTCTTCAACACAAAGACAACTGTATTTGTTGGAGGGGAAAAAAAAAAAAAGTGATAGTCAAAGTAATAGTCATTCCATGATTGGTAGGGAGATGAACTGCTCTTTCACAGTATGGCATAACACAGTGTTATTTTTTGCTGGCCAGACAAAGTGATTTTCTATGGACAAGGTCCCTTTCAGACTGACCCACCATGCATGTAGACAGGAATTTTATAGCTGCATTAAGCTAACCTACATTCTAATGCACAGTCTTCAGTGTGAAATTATTTTTTTTTGTAGTCTCTATTCACACAACCCTTTTTCTATAACCCTTTTACATAATTTGATATAATTTGAAGTGAGTAACAATGACTGATAATTGTAGGGGTAAAGTGTACCCCTAAAGAAAAGAACTTTCATAGGTGAAGGTTAGCATCCTATATCCAGCTGTGTTGGCCAAATTGATATTAGTTTAATAACCTGTAAACTGTGCTAGAAAAATATAATTGTCCTACATTACAAGGGTACTCCTTTAACTGCACAGTTTATTCAAATGTATAATCTAAATAATTGAGTACCTATGCATACAATAGAATATTGCTTCATATGCAAACACCATTTAATAGACAGTTATATCCAAACAGATGGATAAAAAAGATGCCTGAATATAATTGGTTTGCTTTTGATTATGCCACAGAAACAAATTTACTTAAACAATAAGTCTAGACAAGGTAGGATTTACTGTCAGACAAAATTCAGTTTGGTAAAGTGAAGCTGAGGGATTTATGAGGAACTCAGTGGGACTGTTTTTTAATCTACTTCTCACCTTGCTGTTTAATAAGGGTAATGTGAGAAAAGAAGCAGACTTTTATCTTCTGACCCAGAAGAAGTATATAGCTGTTAGGAGGATACAAAAATTACTGTCATTCTGTACCATAAAGTTATGTCACATAAATGTGCATGTGAATACATATATGTTTATACATGCAACTGAATTTATAGAAATGTAGTGAAAAAAGTTGAGTTGAAATTAGTAACAGGGTAACTATGCAAAGCAAATGAGTTTCAAAAGCTCTGGGTGCATAGAAACTCACTTGAAAGCCTCAGACTCTGTAATTTGTGTTAGTTGTGATTGTGACATTTCTTCAGGAACCTCCCACTTGCAGAAAAGTCTTACCAAAGTCAAGAGTGCTCTCTCTGTGTGAGCACAGGATAAAGTGTGTGTGACCATTAGTATGCAAATAGTATCTGTATTTGGTTTTGCAAATGTAACACTTGACATCCATCTCTGAAAACTGCATCTGCATAGGGTCATAGACCATTCTAAGTTCTGTTAAGTCACTCTGTTTTAGTATTTCTTATGCAAAGACTTTAGAGAAGCCTGGGACTAGACAGTAAGAAGCATTGCTTCTTCTGGGAACTGCAGAAAAGTTTCTGCTCTACAGTATTTTATTTTGCTGTTTCAGAGTTATGTTGTGTATGAACATAACCATGGAATTACAATATATAACATATATATATAATACATACACACATATCTTTGTTTATATATGTAAATTGATATCACACATATACTCAGTGTACATATACCTAATCAACAAGGAAAAATAGAGAACTTTTACTTAAGCCAAATCTTACAAGTCACTGAACTTCACTGGTGTCAGAAGAGGTTGATTATTAATCCCCAAATGATTGGCCACTGTAGTAACTATGAAGTCATTTTGAGCCAGAACTTAGACTGCTTTCACTGCTGCTTAATTTACCCGTTACTAATGTAATGTTTTAGTTCAAGAGAGAATGAGCAATTCAGACTACTTCACATGTAGGGCTATTACATCCTTGTTCTAAATTAAAAGGAGGAAGTAATGCCAGTGCCTAATTCAGACACCTATGCTATGTGATTAGAATATATCCTTCAATCACTTAGAAATTTTTTGCATTTCTTGCCATTGTGGTCCAATGTCCAGATGACCCTATGTTAATAATTCCACTTGTATCCTTGTATCTACTATTGCTTATAATAAAATGAAGTCAATAACAGCCTGCCTCAGTAAATCCATTTTTACAGTTTGTCTTTCCTTTTTTCCCCTTTATCCCTTTTTCTTTCAATTCAGAAAAGCTATAGTGTATTTTTTTTTTTAAATAAACTCTTTCAGCAAATTGAAATAAGGTATTGCCACTGAATGCTGCCAACTTTGTAATAAGATTTAGGAGCTTTCCAGAGAGCTACTTGCAGTTCTAATAATAATTTTCTTTAAGTGTTCCGCTTTAGAAAATATCTTCTTTGTTACTGAAGTTGCCATATGCACATATGGACATTTTTTTTTTCTGAAAATATTCCTGGGATTTTATTACCATTAATCTTTTCTGAGGGTGTATATAATTTATCTCACAAGCCATCAGAATTCCCAGAGGGTAAATTACTCTAGAGGTCTCTGTGCCCTCATACTGTATCAAATTGACCTGCTTCTTGTTTGCCATTTTTGTGTACTACATTGCTTATTTAACAAGAAACAGAATGATTGTGATTCTGAGAAGGTCCTTTGATAGTAGTTTTGACACTCTGCCTGAATAATGACCCTCATTATGGAGCCCATGACAGGCTCTGAAAGTACTGATTTATGAATACATCACAGGTTCAGCATTAGAGCTCCCCCTACTCACTCCTGATATAGGACTAGATATAGATACAGCCTTTTGAAATACAGTGAAGATGAGATAATTGCATGATTATGACCATTCAAATAAACTCTTTTTCTGATTTAACAAAGCCCTGTCAGTTAATTTTGATTGTCTCCCAAGTTATTAGAAGCCTTTGACAAAATGTTTGTTAGGAAAATCTATTTCATGTTGCCAACCTTGTCTTAAAGGACAATAAGGCAGAAGTTACACATAGTCTTTGTTGCTAGAAATACTTTTCTATAGCAAACACTCATTAACAGTTGATATGATAATAGACTGTTAGAAGCAAGCTTAGCTAAGAGCTAGAAGTCTGTGTCCTTGCTAAAACAAATTACAAGACACTTTGTAAACACATTTTTGTGAGGATTCTTGTTGATTTATTGTTTCCTCCATAGCAGTTATTTAAATAAATGTAGCTAATTTAGTTCGTTTGCTGCACTGTATAATTTTGTTCTTTGTGTGATGGGGTTATATGTAAAAGCCTGAAGGAATCACATCCCCATTAATCTTTTTACAAGTGCAATAAATAAATAAAGAGACATGGTTTAATTTTTCTAGTTAGGAGATTTAAAAGGCAGTGGTAGCAAACTGATTTCTTCCTCTTCTCACTGTTCTCCATGTCCTTCTTTTAAAGACATAAGTAATGGTTCTTGGTAGGAAAGTGCGTACACAGACAGCTAAATCTATCTGTAAAGGTATTTAAGTCCACACATGGAAGTACTTTTCCTCTGTCCAAAATGCCCATCCTGGGATATGTTTGTTCCCACCTACCCCAGAACATGGTAGAGTTTGTTGATGGAATGTGGAGAATGCTGCAGTGCTAAGGGCTCCAGGCTTGCACAAAACTTCAGCAGCCCAATGGAAGAAGCTCCCCTGAGGCTGTCTCTGCCACCCCAATTGTAGAGTTAGGTATCAACTATCCAGGCAGAGTCAGAGACAGTTCCATTTGAGGATTCTGCTGGGAAGAAAGCAAAGAAGCGCAGCATGGATTTTGTGTTGTATCACGTGGCAGATTGATTGCTAAAGGGAGGTGATCTTTCTCTGTAACCTTTCTGGTAACTTTAAAACCTGTCTGAGGTCCCTTTTACCTAACTAGTACCTGTTCATTTGCATATAGGCATGCTAAACCAGAACTTCAGGAGAAGAAGTGATTAATTGGAGTGCACTGAACAGAAAATGCAAGCCAAACTAAGACGTCTGCACCAACATTCTGAGTTAACCCTAAAAATGTAAAGATTCAGTGGTGGTTAATGACATTTTGATGAGTTCAAGAACACATGCATCTTTAGGGGCTGTCAGGTTTATATGCTTAAACTGGAAATAGATGAGACTACTTGAACTGGAGCTGCCTTGAGCTTTGTATTTTCTGAAAGAGCCAAAGATGGTTGAATCTGACAGTCAGTTCATCAGAATAAACAGCAAAGTGGCAACTTTATGGTGAGAAAATGGGCCTGGCTGTGTTAATACAGCAGTGTCATTACCAGATTTGGTCTGTATATAGAATACCTTGTAAGTTCATCGTAATTTTCTACAAGATTTTATTATTTGTTCACTCTGTCCCTTCGGTTCATGAGAAATTCTGCAGAAAGAAATTTTCTTGGAAGGTGTTGTTTTTTTTGTTTGTTTATGTTTGTTTGGTTGGTTTGTTTTGTTTTTAATGGTTAATTGCAAATTAAATAGAATTCAATTATGAAGGTCACCTGTGTTATTTATGAAATTCCGGCATGGTTTTGAAAATTATAATTGAGGTCCATTTTTTGTTGTTGTTGTTGACTGTCTATTTCAAGGCCATCAAAATCACAACAATTTTTGGTAAATTGTGTCTCCTTTCAAGCAATGGCTCAGTATTTTTAACTGTTTGGTGTTGTTGAGGAAGACTATTGATGAAATATTGAAATATATTGAAAATCGTTTGTATGTGTTGCATAAAGTCTGTGAAAATCTTTTTTTGAAACTTTAAATATTCCTTTCAAAGATAGTAAGGATAATTGTTGACTTTTTTGCTTTCCTGCTTGGTAAAGCTAGTACCAGATTATTGTAGTTCTATGAAAGTATTTCAGAGCATAACAAAACCTTCTAGACTTTAATAACTATACATGACTGATCTGTCCTCTCTGGCAAGGTTAACTGTTTCTCCCAAGGAGTTAAGTGGCATATAAACTATTGTTCACACCATTTGTGCTAACAGCCTAGCATGACCTCAAATACTGTAATGGTCATACAAGGTATCCTGTACAATACATTTATCAACAAAGGTAAAAGGACCACAGGGGCAGTGCTGACTTTAAGTGTATTAGGGATCTATAAGAATAAATGCCTAACCTCACTCTACAGCAAAAAGTAATTACTGAACCATTGTTTCTATAGTGTTAATATTTTTTCATGGTTCTTTAGAAATATAAGCTATTTAGTTCTTAGGTTGACATCTGTACTGCATTGTATTTTATACAATGCATCTAGACTAAAGGGTAGAGCAATCATATAACTGTGAGATCATTTTACTTTTACAA
Organism: Cygnus olor; assembly: GCF_009769625.2. Lineage (NCBI taxonomy): Eukaryota > Metazoa > Chordata > Aves > Anseriformes > Anatidae > Cygnus > Cygnus olor. Next base: position 27,667,954 of record NC_049169.1, on the reverse strand, counting down.
GAAATCATCAACAGAAATAAAGCATAGAAAAGGGAACAGATTGAATTCAGTAGTTATTTTTAATAGATTTAAATGATCTAATTAACAATAGCCTGAACAGCAGAATTTTAGGGCTTTATTTTAAAATTGCATGCCCCATTTACAGTGTGTATAATCTTGCATACTTATTCACACTTAATTTTTTTTCCATCCATTAGCTCTTGGATGCAACTGACTCCCAGTCCTTGGACTCCCACCCACTTCATAATTAAGTGCCCTACCTGAAAAGAAGGTAAGATCCGCTCAAGTAGAGAGTGACCACCCTTGTACTATTTAAGATAAATGAATTCAGTACAGGAGAAAACAAATTTTTCAAAATTTTCCATTTGAAAATAGTGTTCCAGAAGCCTGCCTAAGGATAGCCAGGAGATAGGCATTTATGATTTGCAGGGTATTTGAAAATGGTAATTATTCTTATAGTCTTGAATAATGAGTAATTATCAGAACAATCCACTGTCACATGGCAGAGATATTTACAAAGGTCATAGTCCCATACTCCTTACTTGAGGAAAATGTCTACTGAAGCGGATAAAAAAATTATAATAAAAATTAAAAAAAGAACCTGGCTAATGGGAGCTGAAGTCAAATTACTCTATCATCTTATAAGTCTGGGAAATCAAAGCAACTATTAGTAGCTAAGGAATATGGTCAAGGTTTTTCGCTATCCTATTTCCAGGGCAGGCTAATAGCATATGCTTCAGCAAGAGGTTCAAGAAACTCCTGATGGGCAATTCTGAAATAACTCCCCATAGGAAAGTTTTGGTCTCAACAGCAGTTGTTTTTTGCACTCATAGTAGTTAGTAACACAGTTTTCAGGTTTTTGTTTTGTTTTGTTTTTTTCTTTTCAATTTTCTATCTGTTATAATGTTATTGTGGAGTCATCTGAATCCTGCCCATTTCTAAAAATACCTCATGACACTAAATCCCACGGGTTATTTTTGGAAAATAGGCATTTTCTTTATTTATTTTAAATATATGACTTGCTAATCACACAGAGTTCTCCATTTACGACTGTTATAAATAGATGGACTTGCTGATTTTTCCTTGCGTAGCAATCTTTTACACATATTTATGTCTGTATGCACAACTTTTCTCCCATTTATTCACCTTCCTCCTTCACTGCATAACCCAGGTCTTTTCACCCTGCTCACAGAATCCTGTCTGTCTTCTCACAACTCTGCACCATGTGTCATCTGGCCCCTCCTGGGAGTGGATATGGGGAGAAATACCAACCCCTCAAAAAAAAAAATATATGTATATATATACATATTTCTGGTTGCTTTTTCATGCCAATAAAAACATTTTTTCTTTTTACCACATGTATATCATAGCATTGACATCTACCCTCAGGGTGAGGTGTCCTTTTGCTGCACTTCTGAGTATATCAAACATTTCAAATTATTGCCAGTTTTTCTCACTTAAGTAGGAACCTTCCTTTATATGTTTCCTGTCTAACTGACAATAATGCAAATTTATGAGGGCCAGATTTTGAGCCAGGCCTCCCATTTTTGAGTCCACCACCTTGAAGGCACAACATAGCTCATTTGGACATTGAACATCTGGAGTGCAGCAGTCATCATTTGCTCTGTTCTTTATGCCAGTATGGCCATGTGCCATTATGAGAAGGACATGAATTTAAACTGTCAGAAAGAGATAGACCCATGCTGGGTTTGTGTTATTTTCCCATAGTGAACCTGGCATTTTTTATTTTTTTATTTATTTTTTTCCCAATGGCTACTTCCTTTCTATGAGGTCATGAGAAGTGTTTTCAAAATCAGAAATACATTCTGTGTTTCACAGTAGAAACAACCTTGTCTGGTATTGTGATATACGTAGTTCAAGGCAGCGTGTGATTTTGCTTAGATGAGAAGTGCCCTGTTATACAGTTGAGTTACTCATCTATATAAAATTATTTTGGGGGAACAGTAGCCTACAAAACTACATTAGACAAAAGCATATCAAGCAAAAGTAAAATCATAGTGTAGAATGGAGGTTAACATTCTCCAACATCCCTCTTAATTTGGAAGCAAAACAGAATATAAAAATACTCATATGTGGATGATCAAAGGCCAACTACATTATTAATTATCAAAAGATACTGCTAGGATCATGAATAAATTTAAAAAAATAGAAAATCTTGAACTAAAATTTAGTCTTTCTCTTGGGACTACATTGTTGAGCTTTTTTTCAGGAATACCATAAGCTATTCCTTATTCTTCTATGAATTCAAAAGGAATTGAAATTGGACTGTACTTTATTTGGTGCTATATGATCACCAGTCCAATGTCGTTTCTTTTGCTTGCCTTAGCATTTGAGCTACTGTTTGCTGCCAGGCGTAAGGCTTGTTTGGTAGCCATATGCTAAATTCTAGAATATATTTCCTCAGTACCATAGTTAGTTCCTTAGAATTTCTTTTTCTTGGCCTCTTCCTTGGCCTTTTGGCTGCCTCTAGTGCTAACTTTGCTGTTGGCTGTGAAATTGCCTCTAGGGCTGCTGTAGGGTCAGACAGCTTATGTTTTTTCTTCATAGCTGCAATTGATGGAGAGCTGTTCTTACCTTAGAGAGGGGTGTGATTAAAAAGCCGGGTACTGAACTTTCTTAATTTTCCCAATATGCCTCTGGAACCCCTTTAACCATGTTTTGAAAAACAATCCCACAGCATTCATTAAATTATTGGGGAAATTCTTTTAAGAACTTTTTTTTTCTTTCCTGCTCCAAACATCATAAATATCTTCAAAAGGTTCTTTAGAAACAAATTGCACAATACTATTTTTGTCATTTTTTTCTACATAACTTTTCCCCATGTACACATTATTGTTATTGACAGCAATTCTAAAGCCCTTTAAAAAAAAAAGAAATTAAATAGTGAATCAATAAAGATTAGCTATTTACTGTAGATTATTACTTTATCACTCCCATAATTACAATAATGGTTGCTGATGGAAATTCTATTTATGTGAATCATTTTATACTTGTTATTTATTATTATTAATGTTACCATTATTATCTTCTTACCCTTCAGTTCACAAGATGTATCTTCTCAGTGAATTTTAATTTCAATATCTTGCTATTATACTGTACATAATCCTATCAAAGACTGTCCTTCATGCAACATTTTCAGTGATATATTATCACAGAGACCATTAATGAATGAGCTTCATATCTTACTAATACTGTTTTAGATACTATTTTTATTAATTTTCTAAGCTGTAATTCTTCATTCTGTACCTACGTCTGTCTTCTATTAAAGTTGTGTTTTTGATTTTAACATGAGGATTTCAAAGGGAGGCATTAACTTTGTCTTTAAAAATACATTTCAGTTCATAGATTCTAAATGATGATATTATAATGTCTCTGCTTTGTTCCTTCAGACCTTTTTATAAATTCATTTTCATATTTTCCCCTAGTTTTTGCAGGCAGTTTCCTGTTCATAAACAAAATTTTTTGCAAATGTTTTTTCTCTTCACCCCCTCCCCGCCCCACCCCCCGCATGCCCCGGCATGCCATAAGGATTGAAAAAAAACATATAATCAAGGCACTTGCTGTTTTTCTTTTGTGATATGAATCTTTGTAATGAATGAAAGATAAATATTTATCAGTTTCTAAGCATATGTAACAAGTGAAAACAATAACTGAACACTACATACTGTAAGTTTCTATTGGCTAATTTTTCAGATAAATGCCAAATTTATTTATAAGGGACCACTATTATGATCAATTTGTTCATTTGTTCATTTTGCTGTATCTTTTCTTTATTCTTATGGTTTACTCTTAAGATTACTGTAAGAAATGCCATTACATATCCTGCATATGATATTCAGCTCTTCAAATATTTTAAACACCATGTCTTGAGAGCACTGCATTCTCAAAGTTGAAAAATGGCATTCGTTTAGAATCCCAGTTTAAGGGTAAAACCTCCTTACTGTCATTTGAATTACAGATTTGACTAATCTTATGCTGTTGTTTAACCTTTTTTCCTTATACTAAAGCATTCCAATGGTATAGAATTCATGGCCAATACTAAAAGGTCTTCAAAACTGCAGTATATATAGAAAATGTAAATAAGTCCTACAGACTTTCTGAGGATTATTAAATATACATGTACTCTGCAGTTTAGATTAATAGCTGAGGAATGATGCATCGTTACGGTAACATAAACCTATGATATATTTAGCATATAGGGTGCCGTCCTGCATAAACAAAACATAGTCTTTTGACTGTTTTGTAAAGATATACATCATTAATCTTTATACTGAATGTTATATTTACCTATTTTTTTAAAGTGAAACCAACTACTAATATAAAATTAAAAATCTATAACCAAATAGGAAGTTGCTCTTGTGGCATAATGCAGACAAATGTATAAAAGGTAATTTTCATAACAATATACTAACATGAAAAATTTAGGATTATAGGACATTAAAAAGATAGTGTACAAATTGTTTTACCAAAGCTTTTTTAACTCCTGTGAAAAGGATCTGAATACATATGAACATCAGAAATTCATTGCCTGTTATAACAATATCATAGTTATGTGAGATTCATTTTTTAACATTTGATTTTTTCCAAGGGGCACTTCTACAGCCTTACAGGTTTAAATGTTTCTATTGATTTTTATGTCTGGATTTATCGTGCACATATAAGAATCAGAGCAGAGTAGCTTGTATGATATCCTAGGCAAAGCAATGTGATTTATGAGAGCTTAAGGATTTTACTTTATCTAACATATAAAAGAGAAAGTGTACACTGATGGCCCAGTTCATCATGCTACTTAAGCACATACCTAAATATAAGCATAAACACTGTTGTATTTAAAGCAAATCAAGTGCTTGAGTCCTGGAAGAACTGAGGCTTTAATTTGGCTTACATTATTTTAGAATCAATTTTTTAAATATTTAGTTTTCAGTATTTACCATTTGGCTAGGCCAAAATCCATTCCTAATGGATTTTTTCTCCTTGCAGTATATGCAGCTATAGTCTTTGTGCCTTAGTATGACTGATTTAACTGAGGCTTGTAATGCTGATGAGATAGGGGCATTGCATCTTCATTAAGATAGTGACTTGGCAAAGCATTGAAATCTGTGTTTTACTTCAGGAAACTGTAGAAAATCAACCCTATAGAAGCTAACAGGGTTAAACATTCTTAAAGTTAAGCATATGCTTACATGTTTTGCTGGAGTGAGGCCAAGGGTAGCAGTTCAGCAAAACATTTAAGTGCATGCTTACATCCCTTTGATGTTAATGGGATTTAAGCTTGAAGATTTACATATATGCTACAGTGATTTGCTGAATAATTCAACATACAGTGATGACTTGAGGCCTCAGACCAGAACATTCAAAGCGGACCCATCTCCTAGTGATTTCCAACAGATCTGGGAGAATCTGAGTCCCTAGAAATGTTTGAAAACTTTGCATTTTATGGGACATGGAGTACGGTAGCTCTTGTGGATCAGATGGGTCTTCAGTTCCATGGCAGCTGGCATGAGGATGCTGGCACCATTATCCAGACCTTCAGAACTAAGTTCAATGTGTGGATGGGACACCAGAATTTGATCCAATAAACAGTCCCTGTCTTTGCTGTCCCAAAGTTAGGTTTCTAATCTAATCCTCTGTCTTTCCTTGCTGGTTGCTGGGTGTTCATCCTGTCCTAAAAGAGTTGACAAAGTGAATGGAATCGATCCCTCTCTGGAGGTACCTATGGTACCTACTTCCCTTGCTGGGCTGCAAAGAGAGACTAAATTAGGCATGTGGATTTTAGACAGATGGATCTGGTTGACATAAATTGTACCCTCAGAAATTAGCCTTATCTCTGGAATCCAATTTGAGTGTTGTACTTTTTATTTTTTCCAGTATAACATTAAAATTACATTTGAGTGTTCATGAGGGGCTTTGTAACAAACTCTGCAGATTAGCATCTACTCTGATTATACAGTGTTCATACACTCTGAATGTACAGTAGTTACATTATCCGAAACATGTTTCTGTTGGGGTCCCACATGAACAATTACCCTGGACAATATTTACTAAATATGTCATTTTTCACCAAAAGACTTTCTTCTTTCTTTCTTTCTTTCTTTTTTTTTTTTTCTTTTTCTTCCCTAGGAATCTTGTAGTGTTGGTCTGAGAGAAACTGCAGCTTTCTTCTTCCGTGCTTATGCAGTAAAATTATATCTGTCAGAGATGAAAATACCATAATTATGTCTTCTTATAATTTATTCATTACTTTATGGATCTAAAACCTTCCAAGGAATGTCACAAATCTACAGAAAATTCTTGAATGCAGCATTTAGCAACTTGATTTCTGATGTAGCTGACAGGTTCAGCTAAACACTTTCAGTTAGTGAATACGTAGGTAGTATTTGTTCCCCTTCCGCTGGTGACAGCAGGATTTTCTGAGACTGGGAAACAGCTTTAAACTGTAACTCCAGCTGAGCAGTCACTATAAATTGGGTGAAGTTTTGCCGCTTCAACAGGGCTCTCTATGATATTTTGTAAACTGAACATTCGGTATGGCTTTATATTAGTATTAGTACTGCCTTTGTCAATATCTATACTGTACCTGACCACAGGGTACTCCCAAGATATGTAAAATGTTCATATCTCCCTTGGCATGGTTTAGTTTTCCTTTTCACTGCCCCTCTACTATCCTCTTTCAACCATTATTTCTTGCACAAACATTCTTTTATTGGGGTTATTAACAGAGACCTGAGTTGTAGCATTAGACTATTGCTGAGATTCTTCCTATCACCTGTTTAATTCATAGTGTAGGAGTTCTGCTTTGTTCTGATTGTGTATGTTTAGCAATTTCCATAATAGACTTCTCTGTTAAACTGTCTCTTTCCTGATGAAAACAGAGAAAGCAGCAGATCCCCTGCCATTACACCAAGCCAAAAAGGAGGATTGGCATTTCATAGGTACTTTAGCCTATAGTTAAAATTATTTTGAGATAACTCCACTTTCAATATAAATTATAATTTAGAGATACAGCTTACTGATCCTGAGCAGTTAGCTGAAAAAGTTATGCCCCTTAGGAAGTACATACATTAGGCAGCCAAGTTTCAGTTTACAGAGCACTGTGATCCCATAGCTGAGGAAACACCACAGCTCCTATTCAAATTCTGGCCTCAGAAGACATAGAGTTACTCATCTGGTGATAAGGAGAAGGTTATAGCCCTTATTAGAGTCAAGATTAGAAGATAACTTTGCACCATGGACTGGTAAATGTGCTATGGTGCAGAGGTTCCCTGCACTCAAGTGCTCTGAAGTTTCTGTTTTGTTGTTTGTTGCCTGAACACGGAAGGACCAAATCTCCCTTTGCAGCTTGATCCTGCTCCTATTAAAGGCAGCACAAATCCCATTGCCCTGAGCAGAACTGGATATGTATAACTAAAATCCTTTTATGTGTCTGAGAGAATAGTGTCCTCTGTGTCAGTTCTGTTCAGCCCCAGCCTGGTTTGTAACTTCCACTCTTCCCATTTGAGTTCGGTGCGGCATGAAATTTGATTGTGCCAGGTGTTTCAGTGATGTTTTACTGATGTGGTATTCCCCTTGAAATTAATGTCTTTCTAATCACACACATTTATAGATTAAAGAGGCATTTGGTGAAGTACAATGGACTGAGTTCACTCCTGGCTTTAATGTCATATCCTTACCTTAAGTACAAACATGTTGTCTTTTCTTATGTCAGTGGTTTTTAATGTGCCCGTAAAATGACTTGTTCTCCGAGTTGCAAACTCATATTTGTTTTCAGCTAACTCTACTTGTATATCCCTCAGGAGCAAAATTACAGTCATGGAAGCTGATGCAGTGAATTTGGTGGTTTATAAGTAGGAAATACTTAGATTTTGGGGCATGTGCAGCCTTTCATGTACAAAGTTCTCATTTTAATGTACCTCAGGCTACTGGCTTTACGATTTACAGTTAATTAGGATTCTGATTTGGGTTGAAAATTCCAATACCTATATGCTTTTATACATGCATTTCAGATCACGCTGGCTGAAGCAAATAACTGTGACTGTAGTCAATAAATGAATGTATACCACAGGGAGCAGCCCTTCCCCCGGCCTCCTCTGACAACCTGTAAGAAAATCCTACTGTGCTCCCAGTTCACAGCAATATCATTCTGACATCACTTTGTGATAGCTGGAAGATTTCTTTGCCTATCATTTAACAAAATCCCAATACCATTTCCTTACTTTTAACAAAGTCTCAAAATCCCTAATGTATCCCATATTTGCTCTGCCTGTATTTCATGTTCATATTGAACTCTTCAGGTAACTGAGTTCTAATCTGCACATGTAGATGTGACTTTTATTAGCATCAGTCAGCACTGTATAAGTGTGTGGAAGGGTAAGCGAGGTAACTTCCAAAATACTAATGCTGGAGAAAAAAAAATAATACTAGTCTGGAATTTAGCACTGGAACTATTCAGTGTTTTTCTTGCATATTGAGATTTATAATAATGCTAATATATATACAATAGGAGGTAATTTCATGTGATTCAACTGTTCTTTCTTAAACATGCGTATTTTAAATATATCTTTTTTTTTTTTCCCTTTATTGGCTTTCTCCCTACAAAGCTTTCATACAGACTTTTTTATTTGTTATTTATTGTTTATTTTTGGTATATAATTTCTGTGTCAAAAAACAAAACAAAGCAAAACAAAAAAGCTCTATTAGCCTCAAATACTAATCTCAGAACTTCTCAGTAAGGTAAGCTTAATTTTGAAGCTTGTCATTAAGCTGGCCAGGACTCAGACTGGGCTGGGGCTGTGCATTTGAACACAATACAGCAGGGACAGAGCTAAGATGCAAAGGTGGGGAAATCCTGGAGAGCAGCCTGTGCGGCTTATATTGCTGTAGAAAAATGGGACAGGCGGGAAGAGCAATGGCTGCTTGTGGGACAGGCTATCCTGCATGACCACTTGTCATCTCAGATCCTTTTCCTCAAGAAGGTGGCAGTTCGGTAAAAAAGACAACGGAGCCCAAGTTATTTTTGTAGAACTTTGCTGCCATAAGGAACTGTGTACTTGCTTATTCTGAGAACTGGGCCTTGAAAAAGTTCTTGATGACAGCCAGGATTTATGGTGGCAGAGAATTTATACTGGCAGGGGGTTTTATTTGGCACAGTATGCAGTAAATACGTACACTTTTGATCATGACAGAACATATTTGCTTAACTTCTTCATTCATAATATCAATATAACTCTCCAAAGGAGGTGGTCTAAATGTTGGTATACTGGCAGGAGAAATTACTTCTCCAGAGTAAAAAATGGGAGCTGAAAGTGTTCATTGGGAATGCTGAAATTTTTAAAACCAAGCCAGGATATTTAGGACCTTGCCCCTTATACAGTTATTTTCAGCTTTGCAAAAATAGATTAAAGCAACATTTGCAAACTTCTTATGATGATGTGCCTTACCACAGGACAAAAAATCTACTTCATATATAAGATAACAGAAAATCAGTAAAAAATTCTCTCCAATTTATAACCATTTATGCCTGTTGATAATTGTCTAGCATCATTATGATGTAAATATATAAATTCTCCTGACAAGACTGGGCTCCTACTGTGCTACACACCATATAAACACTTACAAAGATCTGTTCCATGCCTTACAAAGATGCTTGCTCAGATCTTACACTTTTAAAAATGGTATAGCTGTAATGAGTAATCTAAATGTGGACATACAATTCTGTGGAATTATGGATTTAATAAGCAAGAGAGACAACATACAGAAAAACTAACCAGAGAATGGAAGCGGATGGTCCAGGGTCATCTGTCAGGTTAATAACAGAGGTGGCAATAGAATTTAACATAGAATCCTCATTATCCTATATCCTCATTAACGAACTATGCCATGGTAGGTCTACAAGGTTCAATCAGATAGACACACACTAACTCCATGCATAGCTGAATTTGAGCTTGAATTGTCTGCTCTCCAGAAGCTGTCTTGATACAGTGGTAAACAAATACCTTTATGGAAGCCAAGAGAGCTATTTTCATCTTTCAGGTCTGGCTATGGCTAAAAGCACGGCAAGACAAATGTGAGAGACAGAAGCAAAAGGAAACAAAATATATTGAGGAAGTTTAAGTTCTTTTTAAAAGTTAATTTAGTTTAAATAAAAGGCACTCTTGAAATAATCTGCTCTTTAATGGTGGATAAAAACTACAATGAAACCCAAAGTAATGATAAAGCCAGAGCTTGAACTTAGAAAGGAAAGGGAGCGCAGCTAGTGTTTAAAGCACAAGGTTGCAGTCCAGGGTTCTATCCTTGTCTTTGCCACTGATGTATTGTGTGCTGGCAAGCACATAATTTACTCCATGTGAGGTAAGTGTTATTGTGTGCATTAAAAAAGAATATTGAAGCATATAGAAGTTGAGCGCAACATTTCACAAAGCAGTTTCTAAGTCAGATTGCCTCCGTTTTTGATTGTGCAGCCTGAGCTACCTGTTGTTCAATGTTCAGAATCTGGTGTTCCAACAGTGCCTTCTGAAGTCAGTTTAACCCTTAACTTCAATGTGTCTCCAATTACCCAAAAATTGACTAGCAAGAGATGCTGCAAGTCTACACTGCCAAGGTCCAGACTTTAAATCGCTTGCTTTGCATATTCTTCTGTTTTCTCCACATAGGTTTAAAAGACAAGGTTTGCCAGATATGGTGGAAATCAAAAAGTGTCTGTGTTTTGGGTTTAACAGTCAGGCGAATAATTGCATGCAAAAATGGTCTGTATGCTTTCCCACCAGGTTATACCAGATACACCCTGGGCCAAATGTCTTCTGCAGCACCCTGTACACTCTCACTGGAAGAGTTAGTAACCATCTCTCAGCATTTAAAATCCTATCCCTTTTAGTATATGTGTGTGTTACACTAAGGGTAGGGTTCACAGAGATGTCTAAATTAGATCAAATGAATACAGGGAGTCCCAGGGAGTCCAGGCAGCCCCAGAGGGGCCTGGCAGTATCAGGGGCCACATTGCTTTGATCAGCATGTTTTTTCAGTGGCAGCCAGGCACAGAAAACACTGCAGGCCTGGTGTCACACAGGACAGCAGTCCTGCAGCTCACAGTGTAAACAGGGGCACATTGATGTCCTATGCTTTATTGGATCTACACGTTTGATACTACAGTGACATGAAGTTTACTCACGTGAGAAAATGGAGAGTCCATCTGCACTGTGGTAGAACCTCCCTCACCTGAAGCTTTCCCTCATATTGAAGGATTTGACGGATCTTGTGTTACACTCACGAGTGGTCTGATGGAGACTACTCTGTAACCAGGGTGGCAGAAAAATGTTTAAACACATTTGTTTTCTCCCAGAGGACTAACTGAGAAGTCTACACAAGGTAGCTTAAGCAAGTGCATGTAGTGGGCTGTGAGTTGATGTTGTCATGGAGAAGATATCTAGCTCCCACCTCTGGGAAGATGGGAGAAGTGCACAGATGAGGGCAGAGGTGCTTCAACCTGATTTTGCTAATCCAGCAAAAACCGATGCCTTGAGCCCTAAACCTAATCCACTGCTGTTGCATGTCTTGTAGTTTCTCGCACAGTTGTATCAAGCTCTGAAATCTCAAGTTTTCTGCTTCTGTGGGTCCTCTTAGGATTCACTTTTCTGGGAATTAGAAAAGCTTTGTTCTCCAACCCAATGGTGGTGTTGACCGGTTTATATATATGTCTCAGTAATACTGATTAAATGAGGTTAGCTAGGTGCATAGGTGCTAGATGCATAGTACCATGTACACTGCTCCTTGGTCATCTTGTTAAAACTTGATTGTAAACTATTAAGCCAAATGAACTCTAATAGGTTTAATTGTGTGCTGATTTATGCTACACAAAGCACCCTTAGGACACTATAGAGATTTAATTTTGGCCAAGTAACAGGAATGAAGGAGGTCAAATTCTCTGGATTTGGTTAGCTTTCTGAAATGCAGTAAGCAGCCTTTTTTTTTTTTTTTTTTTTTTTTTTTTTTCCTGAAAAGCTTTCAGCTGTCCCTACTGGCAGACTTTAAAAGGTCAACAGCCCTGCTAATATTGTCTCACACATCAAGCAAGTGATTATAATCATTTCAATATCATCAATAAGAGTAGTTTAACTAACAGGACTCTTTCAATGAATTACATATGTTTGTAATATCAATGCCTACAGAATGCAATACCATCTCTAATACTGTAAGCACAATATTTTGGTGAAGTATTGTTAAATTAAATATTAAGATTTTGTAAAAAAAAAAAAAAAAAAAAAAAAAAAAAAAAAAAAAAAAAGGCAAAACAAATCCCAGGAATTTACAGCACATATAATGAGTGCAATGTGTATTTCTGCCTTTGGGAGAAACATGACAGCTTTACAGGATGTATGGGATGCAACTGTCATATTTTTCATTTTATTTTATAGAAACATATAGGAGTGATGTGTTTTAATCTGTCATTTTGAGGCATTAATGAACCAGGTAATACAAACTGTTCGCTAGAGGTGACTGAATTTTTTCACAGGACATTTTTTTTCATCTGTATACAATTTCTGTACTTTAAAAAGAGAATTTAATGAACAAGGCATAGTTTTTCCACAGTATTTTTAATAGAAAACTTACCGTAAATGTTATTAAGATCAAACTGAAGTCTGTGTTAGGCAGCTAACTGTCTTTGTGGACGTAGGCAGAGTAACAGTGGCAGAATCCTTTGTTGGAACTAGAATTTTCCAGTTTTGCAGCCTTTGAATCTGCTGTAATTTTACAGAGAGAAGTGGGCAGAGATGACAACTAGTAAGTCCTTAATTTCTTGTGTCTGAATAGTGCATCTGGCCAAGGCACCTGACTATGCCAGATGTGCAAGAAATCCAGCTTCCTTGAGGAACTAGTGCCTTCCAAAAGACACTAGAATTCCACCTCTTAGGCTTGGTTTATTCTAAAAGCACAGGATGTGTGGAGTAGGAACCTCATCATCTACAGGAATTCTTTCGAATATGTTTAATATTAATTATGTTCCACAGTGACATGAGGAATGAGGAAGAAGGATACCAGCATAAGCTGTTACTCCACAGCAAAAAAAATTCTGTCTATTCTAATTGTTTAGAAACAGAACTGTATTACTGTTTTCTGTAACTGCAAGGAAATCTATGAGACTTCAGTTGCTTTTAAGAGTTTGAAATACACTGGTACTGTTCTTCAGCATAAGATTGTTCAGCATAAAATTGTGGTGAATTAGCTTTCTTGTTTTAAAATGGATCTCAGTAAGGTACTTCCACTGAAGATATTTTACAAACTGATTTACTTACGCATACAGTCCAATTTTCAAAGACATTTGAAACAACTTACAGTTGTGTTTACACATTTTCACATCTGTATTTCTATCATCAATTTCACAAGTAATTGACAGACCTTTGAAAGCCCCTATGATGATGTTCAAACACATAGGAGGTGGGAAGTCAATATGAGATATGACTGAGTCATTTCTGTTGGAAGTAAGGTCAGATCTGGGTGGTTAGCAGATGTGACTGAGGTGAACACTTCAAGTTATATCATGGTGTGTATATACAGGTATCTGTGTTACCTGTAATTCAGGAATTATCTTGAGCTGGATTATTATATAAAAAGCATTGTTTGAATATTAGACCTTATTTGAAGCCTGTTACAGTCAATAGAAAGATTTGGCTTTTGTTCAAGCTTTTAAACAGGAGAAAAGTCTGTGGGAACTCAGAACAGCTGCAAATTCACATTGACCCACTGTCAAATTATCACAGAGTTATTCTACTGATAATGGTGTTTTCCATTAAACAATCTCTTTGAAGAAACAATGGCTTGTTCTATTGTGATCCTTCCTCCCTTTATATAATTATTGTTAACCAGGTGTTTCTCTTAAACTAAGGCCTGCATGGAAAATGGCTTTTCATAAACTGCTATCCCTTACAGATATGAAAGTTCGTTGAGTAGATGATGTTTGGAGTCTTTGTTCAAGGAATTGAACTCATCTGCTTTAAATTGACAAAGAAATCTTAAAAATTAGCCAAATAATTTCATATCATGTCCTCAGCAGTAGCTGCTTACATCATGTTTTTTATATGGAGCAGAGTGTTACCGATAATTTGTCACAGAAATATCAGATAGCCTAAGAAAGCACATTTGCCACTGAATAAGAGCTAGGCATCTGCAACCAAAACCTGAGTGTGGCTAACAGATATTAAAGTACCTAAATGAAAAGCCTTATGTTAAAGTTTAGGTCCTCTTTAAATTACAGTTGCAGTCATGTTCACATCTTGATAAAAGGGAAGTGTAATTGGAGAGCAACTCAAATCCTGAAAGGGTAAAAAGATGTGGTTTGTTTATCATGAAAGACTGCTATTCCAACTACTAATCTTTCTGTCCAAGGAAGTGTCTTATTCTCTTTTCTGTGTTGGAAAGCTGCCTAACAAATGCATTTTCCAAGACAATGAAGGAAGCAGACCTCTATTCTTTCTTATCAATTTAATCTCTTTCATTCAGCTGACAATGTCCTCTTGTAGGCTAGGTCTCTTTCCACATGAATTACTAAGTGACAAGTTACTTTTTTTTTTTTTTTTTGCCACACCAGAATCCTAAAATGTAATAAAAAGGATTATTGGTATACACATTATTTTTAACCATAAAAATAGATAATAAAGTATTCAGTGCTTTGTCATAAAATTAACAGATTGTTATTGCAATTGTAATTATTTCTGGCATTTTATCATTCAATATTTTCATATTCCTCTTTAATTAAAAAATTACTCAGAGCAGGATACAGAGAAACCTGGTGCCTATTGGTGTCTCTGTAACAAATTAGCTACTGAACCCTGATTAAGTCTGAAAGAATTTACAATTTTGTCACTGATCTGAACTCATTACACACCATATAATCTCTTTCTGCCTCAGTTTCCCCTTTTGTAAAGTATTCACAATTTTGTATGGCAGTTTATTTTTTCTTAAACCACAATCTTTGACGTAGGAAAAAAATAGTCTATGTTGAAATATTGTTGAGATAAACCATCCTGGGAGCAAAAGAAGTCACAGTATTGATACTTGCAATAAAACATGGGTAAGAGTTCTTAATTCCATTAGTTTAACAACCTTACTTTCTCCATCAGTAGGAATTTAAGAAAGAAAATCTGAAAAACAAAAACAAAAACATTAAAAACACCAAACATTATCATGAATATGAAAAACATAAAATCAAAGTCCTATGACATAGAAATCACTTAATTATCCTCACAAAAAACATTCTAGCCTCCTTCTTCCCCCTCTCCTCAACCCCAACTGCTTTCCCCACATCCAGCCCCACAAAGAAACCCTGATTAAACAGAACTCAATTTCTCTTCTGTAGCAGTGGAAGCCTTTTTCTTTTTCATTTTTGAAGTTAATCCAGAAATGACCCAGAGTGTCAAAGGCATACCTCCCTCTGACTATATACACAAAGGCTCGGAATGGACAGCAATTTTGGCATTTTTAGTTAGAAATCTCTCCCTGGGAAAAACAAACAAACAAGCAACAACAACAACAAAACGCTTGCAGAGGGCGTGATTTGTCACCTTCCTACATTCACGGCCATGTGTTAAGATGACATTTTGCCTGCTATGTAGTGTGATATCCCTGCAGAGGCATAAATGCCAAGAAGAATGCACAGTGGCTGTCTATATGCACAAACACAACTTCTCTTGCAGAGATGTTTACCTGTTTACTCAGGCCTGGCTGAGACCACTGGCCTTTCACACCAACATGTTCCTCTTGTACTGTGTGTTGGAACACGACTGAGGAGAAATGGGGAGGCATGCCCATGTTGGTGCATTGTGAAGTGAACCACATTGTCAGTCGTTATGAAGTCAGCTCCTCTAATACCCACAAAAAAAAAAAAAAAAAAGTCAACTGAACAGAGAGGCCAATGAACTGCTTACATCTCATGTAATTCCTTTTATTTTTTTCGGATTTGGATGGAATATAAATAAGATACATAGAACTGCCTATTAAGCAGTGATGATGTTCACTACAGAGAGAACCAAGCAACCAACAGAAAGAAATAATGATACTGAGCAGTTGGAGTCCCAGAAGAGCGAGCAGGACTTGTGTACAAAGAGGCAACCCATGCTCTAGCAGTCATGGGTAATACCAGGGATAAAAGAGATGCTCCCTTTCTCTTTGCTGCCCTGTGGCAAAAAGTGTCAGGACTGCTTTTCACCTGGGACAAATATAAAATAGCTTTGTCCAAAACATATTGGTAATACAAGGAAAAGATTTTGATGGAGTGAAGACTAAAGAAAAAAGTGAAATATTATGGCATCATATTCACTCTTCCAGCAAATGCATGAGGACATAGCAAGATAAAATCAGCCTCAACCAGAGCCCAGACTCCATTTTGCTGAATCCTATTAGATAACACCAGAAAGTAAACAGAGTTCCTGTTTACATAAATTAGCTAGGGGGCTGTTGTCAGAAAAGATTAGTAAGGCTTTGTGGAGGCTTCCCAACCCATGATTCTGTTTTCATTTTGAATCAAACGTTGCAACAATTTGGGGAAAAAAGTTTTTAAAAAATAACAAAATGTTGAGGGAAGCAATTCACTCTCACTTGCCATTTGCTTGCATCAAAACTGGGGCATTGCCTGTCCTTTGATTCAGCTGTTCCCTTGGCATGGGAATACACTTGAACAAGTAGGAAATATAATGAGAAACATGCTTCCTTGTGGTATTTCCAATTGGAAATAGCATAAGGAAAAAAATGCTTTATCACTTTATTCCCAAACAGAAATAATCTAAGAAAGCTGGTTCCTCACAACATTTGCTGATTGTTTAAATAGGTGGAGACAGGACAAGGGAGCCTCTTCTGTGGGCTTCACTAGAGTGGGAAGTGATTCAGCTGTCCTGATAGCTCATTGCTCCTCCAGAGGAGTAGATGTAGTACACTTTCCCTTCCCAAGAAACAACCTGTATTCACATCTAAGACAAATGATATGAAGTGAAATAAGCCTCATGACCCAAGGTCTCAGGGGGTCTACTTCAGAAAATTGTCATGACACCAACAGAGAGACTGTGTTACAGGCTGGGATTGAAGAGTCAGAGAGGAAGATTTCCTGAAGCCAGCGTCTCTAAAGCTCTAAGTATTTTGAAAATCAGGGTTGATTCTCTCCTCACACAAGCTTTATTCAGTATAACTATTGATCTACTTGGTGTAAGAGAAAAGCAACAAGTACATAGTGTCTTATGGTAAGGAAATTTCTTAATCATAATAATTCAAGGTATGCATCAATGTGAACCACTGAGAAAAATCATATCAACCAAATTCTTTATCAAATTAAATTGATGAAAGAGCTTGAGTTTGGGAAGCACCCTAGTTTGAGAAGCAATTTGCTAGGAAACATTTTTAGTGTTGTTACCCCCTCAGAGAGTTTGAAAATAAGGTGTTTTTGTTTTATTAATGATGTAGTGGGACAGGTTTGGGATATTTATTTTTGAAAATACTGAAATATTGATGGTCTTTACTTTTACCCTTTTGCCTTTCTCTTGCCACCACTTCAACAGAATCCAGATAAAATGTACCTGGTAATAAATTTTGGGGGAGGTGTTTGCACAGATTCTGTTCCACTGTTACACTAGTGATTAATTTTTTGTTTATGACCATCATTACTTTGATCCCTACTTATAACAATCTCCCAACTGACCTGGTATGTAGTTTAAATCAAGGAATTATGGATATCTGTGTCTTTTTTTATTGTCCCTGCTAAAATTTAGGGCAACTACAAACCCACTCTATTTCCCACCGCTGGCACAGCACTGAGTAGTGAAGTTAGGCTCTATCAAACTTCCACTACATTGTCCTGGCAATACATCACTTCTATATTCCACAAGTTTTTCTTGGTATCCTTAGCAAAATAGGATAATTGCAAACTTTCATTATTTATTAATTTGTTGCATTGTTTTACCTTTGTAATGCTGTCATCCAAATCCGTGTTTCTCAAACTCTTTACATATGTCTTAGTACCATTCAACTTCAGACATACCAAGTTGTCCTGTAAACTCGGGAATTTCTGCAAGTCACATGAAGGTTTCTTGGGCCCAACATTTAAAAACTAAACACCAAGTTACTCTGAAGTCAAGGAGGCCTCAAATCTCTCAGTGAAATCATCAAAACATCATCCTTATGTATTAAAAACACACAGAGTGTCACATAGTGCAAATGATGAAATTCTTTAATCTTTCTCATGGACTTAATAAATATTGTAGCTCTGATTTTGACAAAGAAATATGTAGTAATAAGCTGGGGGAATCACCTCCATGTGTGTTTTTCTGTTTGTAAAGATTTCTGGTGAATGGTATACATAATGTTTTAAAAAGATCAAAATGAGAAACTGCCTGTTTCATTTCTTTCCTTTGTGTGAATACACATATGAACTCTATGAAAATTTAAGATTCCCGCTTTATGTTCACAAAACTGGTTTCTCTCTTGCTGCATTGTCTATTTTAACACTGACAGGGAGGCAAAATGCTGTAGGTGCTCCAAGTGGAAACTCTGTGGCCATAAGTCTCTGCTCTGACATAGGTGATTTGTATCATCACAGGACTTCAAATGGGTTTTATAGTGTGGGCAGTTGGCCAGTGAGGGATTTTTGCTACAGAATCACTTTGCTGGCATGAATTTCTATTAGCAGCTCCTCTATCAGGCTGTATTTTACCACCACACTGGAGTAATGTAAAGAAGAGTGCACTTGAAGTTTGCTTTAGGGCAGAGGATTGTGGCAAAACAGAAGGAGGAGTGAAACAGGTGAAACTGGTATCTGCTCATCAGTATAAGATCCCTGGGGATCCATCTCAGTTGCGTGTCAGTGGCTGTCCTTAGGAAGCCTTGTTCAGATGTAGCGGGAAAGAAAAGCTATATGATTTTTAATCTGGTATTGCTGATTGGGTCCAGGCTTTCAAGCATCTCTGATAAACCTTGTTAATAAAATCTTCCAGAAAAATGGCTAGAGAAACAGTTTGCATGCATAAAGCTCAATCTATCAGCATCCTTTGCCCTCTTGTAACATACACTGCAGATATCAACCAGACTCTTTTGAACAGTCTCAGCAGCCCCACCAGCAGGATGCCCAACCCTGCTGAATGATCTTCCCGAGCAAACAGATGTTTTAAGCTACTCAGATCTATCAGGTTTTGAAAAGCTTATTAGAAGAAGCTAAATAAATGTTAAATTTTTACAGTCTAATGTGTAATCATATACAAGTGCATTGTGATGAACTTGTCTCCCTCCACACCCAGTTTCATCAATGGAATGGAAATTAGGTGTTAGCACTTAGGAGAGAGTTGTATCTGCCTGCACTGAGAGGAAGAGTTCGCATAATGGTTTGTAAGGCATATCAAATTTATTCTGTGAGGTAGATAAAGGTCTTTTAAAGGTCTTACTCCACTTGTGGAATAAATTTCTTATCATGTATAAATTCTGTGTAAAACGTTTCTTTTTCCAGGATGTGGTTTGTTTTCTGAGAGGGGAGAGAGAAGCTAAATATTTCCACTCCTGTATAACAGAAAATCCTCTGATTTCAACGAGATCACACCCTGAGTGGTTAGTTAATATTGGAAACATAAAAAGGTACACTCTACTGAAAGATCATTTCATTCCAGCAAAGCCTTTCTAACCAGAAACTGAGTGAATAATTTTGCAATAAAAGAATAGCCAAAGAATAAGGGCAATTTTTAAGGGAAAGTAAATGTAACTTGAAGTAAATATAAAAATGCTATAAATAATACTTTAAATAAATAAATAAATAAATAAAACACTCAGAAGCTGTTTTATTTTTTTTCCGCTTTTTTCATAATCATGTCTCCTTTGCCAAATAATTTAATGTTTTAAGTTATGTTTCATACAACAAGCTTACCAAACACAGTAAAGGGCACATTTAATTTTTTCCAAGAAAAATTGAAACAGATAATCTGATAGAACAGCATCAAACTTCTTCCAAGGAAAGCTTTGGACATTAGAGGGATTCAGTAATACAATCCCAAAACACTGTGATGTCATGAAGAGGGTTTCCATTGGCTTCAGCAAGCTTCCGGATGGTCCCAGAAACGATTAATGAAACTGCTGACAGGAAATGCTATTTAGCAAGCAGGCTTGCTGCTCTGTGCCGCCGTTCCCCCTCCCAGTTGCATCCCCTCACTTTGGGAACTTGTCCTATGTGTGACCCACTCTATATGTATCCACAAGGACGGGGGTTTCAAGAGGGTGATAACTTAAAGAAGGGTCTGGACATAACAGAAGCAGCTGATATAAGGCAATTTGTTGATTGTGATGTCAAATGAAGGATGATACCTATAGCTTCTGACTTGATTATTTTCAGTTAAATGAGGCAGTTGCATTTTTCACAACCATTAAGAGACACATTCTGCTCTTTGGCTTGTGAGAGGAGTCACAGTTACTTTCTTCCTTCACATTCAAGTTCCTCTAGTAGCTGTATATATCATTCTTCATTTCTCCTTTTTAAGACAGCTATATCAATGTTCCACACTATTAGAAATGCCACATTCTACTGCAGGCCAGCAAGTAAAATAATTCTTGCATATACAGATTTCAATATTTTTAAACTGTGTTGGGGTTATTTGAGAGAGAAGGCCACACAGTTATTGTTATCACTTTTATTTTTGTTACTTATTCATATTTATGATATCGTTTAGCAAAATGTTCCGGTTCAGCCCTTCTGGTTGAAGAGGCATGGCCACAAGTTGTTAGATCACTACTATATTTAGGAACGCACCTGGGTTTGTCATTGACACCAAGCTATTAGCAGATGGCTAAGCAATTGGATGATGACGTGGCCTTGGCAATTTGACTTTATTGCCTTCCAACTGGACTGTAACAACATGATCTATCTGGCATGAAAATTCCAGTCTTTAGGAAACTACAGTTAGTACAGAGTACAGCAGTAGAGATTTTCATCAAAAGGGAATAAGTTGTGTGTCAGCCTTGTCCTCTGATTACCATGCTGTTTATCCATGTAGTATTGCATAAAGTTAAGATTTCATGCTTATCTGCCAGGCTTAATTTGAGGGCTGTAGATCCTGAAACAAATTATCTGTATTTTAGGATCTCAATTACTTTCAAATACCACTCTCCACAGGTATAAATAGGTGTTGTGTTATGAAAATAAGGGTTTTTTGTTTGTGACAGAGAGATCTTTGAGCACTGATCAAGACCATTCCAGATATTGCCAGTCCAAGTGAACGACACAGTTTTTCAACCTTCACTGATAGATCTGCACAATGTAAATGTGCCTCTCTCCTATTTTTCCAGCATTTCTAAAAATGCAGAAGAAACCTCTTTTGACAGCTCTTAGTAATGCTACCTAAAACATTATTGGATGGCTCACACAAATCTAAAGAGAGCTGGGCACAATGGGACTGTCCACAGAGCTAGTTCAAATACCACAAACAGCCATGTTAATTTGTTCTGCCTGCGTTACAACAGCTCTGATGAGATCTCCCTGTATTAGCCCATACAGAGCACTGCACTAACACAGCTCTTGGACTCTCCTTTGTATGCAGCATGTCGTTCAGAACTGCCCTAGATTTCCCTGTGTGACACTGTGTTTTGTTATGCTGACACAGCCAGTGGTACCTCCACAAAGGCTTAGTAACTGGAAATACCTTTCTGTCACTTTCCCAGTGCTCATAGCCATGCAAGGTAAAATGCACACTTCATGCCAGCAAATTAAAACAGAAAGGAAAAAAAAAATCAATCTCTTATCTCCTTATCTCTAGTAAACACTCAAAATCCCCTGAACTACATGGCAAATTGTCTACTCTTAGATTTCATTGGGATTCAAGCTTCTCATTTCATGAAAAATTCCAAAGCTCCGTAATAATCTTCTATTCTACAGTAGAGTGTATAGGATGGAAAAGGGCCATTTTGAACCAAAATATTTTAATTTTCAAGGAAATAAAAATGTCAACAATTTTGTCTAACTATGTGAAAAGGTTTTAGTTCAGTGATGATCTTTTGTACATGTGCATATTTGTAGTTAAAACGAAGTAGGAAGCTATGATAATAAAACCCAAAATTTTTCAAAAAGCTTTGAAACTGGTTCTGCATAACTGAAATATATTGTACATATAGTTGAAACATCTGTATACAAAATTTTTGTGGTTTTCCCTTGGAAAGGGATTCTATTAAAAATTCTCAGCTTTCTCTAGCAACAAATTTCCACTGCTTCTTTGTCAGAAGTCCGCAGTATACAGTTCCACTAAGTGACCCACCCAGAGCTCCTCCCATATGATAGACTCTGCTCCAGTGTAATTTGTATGAAATTTTTGTAGTAGATAGATTAAATTTTCACATTTTTCAGTTGTTTGCCTCTCCATTCTGACTTGGAACTACAGTTTCTCTTTGGATCTGCCAAAACAGGATGTGAAACTAACTTATGGCTTTCTTTATTCTTGGGTCATACCTTTTCCCTCATCTGTGAACTCTTCCTGTCTTCATAGGAAGTTTAAAATTGTGTTTGTTTCTTCTACTGTGGTTTAGGTTAGATCTGTAAGAATGCTCAGAATTTCCCATGATTACCTGGAAATATCTTTCTCTTTTACCTAATCTCCTTAGACTCTTCCAATTTTTTAACAGTATGACATTAGTCCAATTTCTGTACCTATTCCTAGAATCCCACTTTTGACATGGTGGGATTATGAAAAACTACTTCACCATTATTCTCTTAATCTGATAGAGGTTTGTTTTGTTTTTTTTTTTTAATCTAAATTGAATTTAGGGAAAACTGCTGGTAATCTGGTCTTCCACCATGCAGCTCTTTGGGAGCCCTTAACCCTACTCAGAGATGATGTGGTGAACTGCATGGGGAACCGATGACCCAGAATAAAACTAACCTAGCAAAACCAAAAAAAGTGTGAGAGTATTTGTTTTTAATATAAATCTGTTCAACTAAACATTCCACCAAGTGTTTTCTCTTTCCTTCTCCAGCTTCTCAAGTCAGTCCTTGCTGGCCAGCCTGCCTTGATAATCACTTAGCCATCTCATCACATATGATCACTATGCGCCAGAGCCTAACTGGGACATGGGGGGTGTGATATGCAGAGGTTCACCGTGTCAAATGAGGAATTCGGTACAAAACTCTGGGATGCATGACATTCTGCACAATGAATTAGGGTGGAGAAGGTGTGGGTACAAAGGAACAAACAGGAGACATTATCTAGTTCCCTGATGTGAAATATCAAACAAGGGGGTGCATGAGATGGCATCTTTGTCTGAGAATTAGGAGTTTCTGTATGTCTGGGATTTGCATGCTGTAATTTGGTAACCAGGTCAGCCCTTCAGTTATAGGTGACAGACATGTTCAATTCTTTAGAAAAATAAATAGTCTTTTGTGTGAAGGACTGGCTGTTAGAACAGCCATCTAAGAGAAGGGTAACCTGAGATGCATTTTCTGTTTCAAGGCAACTAAACCCACCACTCCTGCATACTACAATGTAAACTCCAAAGAACCCAAATGACCTTAATGAGGGGACAGGTACCTAGATGCCATGCACATCTGAGGATGGCAGTGCTCTTGAACACAGCAAAACTTCTCATGATTAATTAAATGTATCTTGTATAAAAGTGTGCAGAGTATCTGCAGCCTCTCAGCAACGATGAAGAAGTTTTGGTCACTCTCTTACTTGCCTGAATTTTCTCAAATTGTGTTTTTGAGTATCTAGGTGCTATTTTGGATCTCATATGGCTTCATCAGTAGAAATATAGGTTTTACCATTAGCCAAATAAAATAATTTTCTTGATGTTTCATAATGTGCTTCTTTTTAACAGCCTGAGCTCCTGCAGTATTTTGGAGTGTCGTTTAGTTAGAAACATGATAGTAGCCCCTCAAGCACAGAGCAAAACCACAGTTATTCAAAAGTTGAACTTCCACAGTAGATTTTGTTGTCAATAAAGAAGCATTTCTTCTTTTTCTTCTTCTTCTTCTCCTTCTTCTTCTTCTCCTTCTTCTTCTTCTTCTTCTTCTTCTTCTTCTTCTTCTTCTTCTTCTTCTTCTTCTTCTTCTTCTTCTTCTTCTTCTTCTTCTTCTTCTTCGTCTTCTTCTTCTTCTTCTGGTCTTCGTCTTTCTTCTTCTCCTCCTCCTCCCCCTCCTCCTCCTCCTCCTCCTCCCCCTCCTCCTTGTCTCAAGTGATTTGGGGCAACTACTTCATAAATTCCCATCAAACTGTTTCATCTGAACTTACCTGAGTCAGAAAGTCTGCAGAATCTGCAGCTATGACAGTTCTGGAAGACTAAACTTTTAAAATATCCACACATTTTGGCACTGTTTTATCCTGAGTTCTGTAGAGTGTAGAGCTCATGGGGAACATTTTGATCACACAGTCAGACCTGTGGTTTAAAAAGGGCTGAGGGACTTTTCTGAAAGAAAACTTGTTTGAAATACAGCTAATCCAACACTACTGAAAAAATTCTCAAAGAACCCCTAGAAGTCTTTGGTACATTCTTCTAGTGGCTAATTAACATCACTGTCAAAAATGTGCACCTAATTTTTAACCTAATTTTGTCAAGCTTCAATTTCTATTTATTGGATTCTGTTACATTTTTGTTAGCTCAGCTGAAGAGCCATCTTATTATGAAATTCCTGTTTCCTGTGTAGGTATTTAAGGAATGTGATTAAGTTCTCTCTTGATAAATGAAGTAGACCAAGTCTCTTAAATCATGCACTGGAAGATACATTTTTTCAATCTCATTTTCCAGGAAAACCTCTATAACTTTTCAATAGATTTCCAGATTTTAGAATCCAGAACTGGACATATATTTAACTGGTTGTTCTATGTTAAAAAACAAACAAGCAAACAAACAAGAACAACAAAACTTCTGCTTCTTAAGTTGCAAATATGTAAATGAGGATTTTGTTAACTGTGTAAAAGAAAGCCTAGCAGCCTGAGAGCTCCAGTATGCACATCCGGTATAGAGTCAATCTTCGTAGTTACTTCTCTGGAGTGGTTGCTCATTGTCTAAGTATGATCTGCATTTTTCTCATCTGTGTGAATTCATATTTAGCAATTTCCAAACACACTTTTTGATTATCTGAATACTTACACAATGCTAGCCGCTGCTTTGTACCAGTGACCTGCCCTATGTGATGTTTACCTTTACTTATTTTTCAGTATTATTATTCTTTGACATCTAGGCCTTTGCTTGTAACATTTCCAAGTCTCAGGACACTCTGTGGAGGTAAACCAAATACCTTATTCAGGCTTGCATCTATTAAAATTATTAATGTTCTTATAAGTGCATCAGATGGGTTTGACAAGATCCATTTTCCATAAATGTATGTTGATTAGCATTTACTGTGGTTTAATTTTGTTGAATTTTATAGCACTAAGTTCCACATCTGCTGTTGCACTGATTAGTATAAAGTGGGGACTCTTCCCCTACCTCCTGAGGAGGAGCCTCTGGTAGATTCTTCAGAGTACAGTGATAAACATTAGTAGTAGTAGTAGTAGTAGTAGTAGTAGTAGTAGTATTGTTGTTGTTGTTGTTGTTGTTGTTGTTCTTTCTAACTTTTTTTTAATTGTGTTTCACCCAGTCATAGGCAGCCCCAGTGTAAATTGACAATGGGTAGAAAAGGCTTCCAGCTCTATGGTTTCAGCTGTGGCATATGATACAGGCACTCACCCCATACTAATGAGGGGCTAATAAGATGCTGAACTCCTCTTAAGTGTGTCTGTTGCTAACTGCGGTTACATCTCACCTCAGCAGAATATGTACCAAACCTGTGTATCTTCTATATGACAGCCTTTAACATTCTTTATGTTGATAAACAACGTTACATTGAATTTGTCTATTTTCCTCTCAGAATCATGGAATCATAGAATCATTAAGGTTGGAAAAGACCTCCAAGATCATCTGGTCCAACCATCCCCCAGCCACTGATATTGCCAGGTAAACCGTGTCCGTAAGTACCACATCCAACCTTTTCTTAAACACCCCCAGAGACAGAAGTTCAACTGCAAAAGATCTCCTGTGAAACCTTCAATCTGCTACTTCGGAATATATATCATTCTGCTTCTTGTATCACAGATTAAACAGGGAAAATCTTTTAAAATTCCAGAAGACTACTCTCTTAGCTTGTTTTTTCAACTCAAGAGTTCTAATATTCCTTGCCACAAGAAGGCTTCTCCAGGGTTGAAGGAAAATTGCAGATCAGTACCTTTTTGTTCTTATAAATGTATCTGATTTTGGCTGAATATTTCACCTTTCTGTGTGTTTGGGGGCAAAACTTGCTTGCTGTACATCTGATGGTCTCAATTGCAAATAAAGCAGAAGGTATAGTTCAAGTAGCTTCCATTTTCTCTCAAATATCTTGGCTTTACTTTTTCTACTCAGTGGATAGATTGAGTTCTTTTCTTCATGGTGTTTTAAAGCCAAATCTTCCAACTAGAGACTGTACGTGGCACAAACCATCCCTGCACTTTTTATATTCTTGCAGTCTGGCTTATCAACTCACTAGAAAGAATTCTGTTTCAGTGACTGATTCACATTTGATCATGGATCTTATTCTGTCCCACCTCAGGCTATTTTCTGAAGGCATATTTGCTACGGACTGAAGAATATTAGACTGTGGCATGACATAAAAATAGAGATTGAATGGTATTACAGAACATTACTTCTTGTGTAGATTATTACAGAAAGGTATAGGGATTTACTTGAAGGACTCCTATTAGTAGCAGTAAAAGCCTCGTGGCTAAATGCTTGTGCAAGGATTAGGAATTTTGCAGATTTTTACAGTTTATTGAAGGGGCTGTTATTCAGTATCACACAGCAAAGCCCTCTTTTCCTACAGAATAGACATAATATAGAGAGCATCAGAGGGAATTACCTCCCTCTTCCCTGATGGAGAGCATCCATGATGTTCTGCAGTGACTACATATGAAACAGGGCCAGAAGATATTCACCTCTCATTTTTCAAGGCTAACTAACAATGGAGAAAAGATAGACATGAAGAAGCTTCTCCTGGAGGGCCCCTTCAGCAGCATTATGAAGGGAGCAGTATGAGAGTTGGGCAGAGTGAATGTAAGTCAGGTTCTTTTACTTCTCAGAGGAAAAGACACATCGAGCTTAGATATTGATTTGGGGACCACAGCTGAAGGGCACAAGGAGGGACTTTGAGGCAAAAAGAGGAAGAAGCTGGTCATTCTGTGTTTGTGATGAGGAATTTCAGATAAGTGATTTCAGTGAAGAAAGAAGTTAAGATCCTGTGAACTGTGGAAGAAAGATGAGAAAAGCTGTGTCTTGGCAAAAGAAACGGAAATGGAGATCAGTGGGGTTTATGAAGTGATGTACTTGGCATGGGAAGCAATGCAAAAGAAGAATAGCACTTATCTTCAGGTAGCATGGGGGTGGTGAGGGGAATTCCGTTAAGGGCTGTTGTCAGGTGTAGTGAAGATGGGATCGGCATGAACAGAGAGTTTTCACAGTGAAGATACGGTATTGAGTTTAAATAGGAAATTACCTATGAGCTACATCACAGAATCACAGAATCATCTAGGTTGGAAGAGACCTCCAAGATCACCAAGTCGAACCTCTGACCTAACACTAACAACTCTTCCACTAAGCCATATCACTAAGCTCTAAATCTAAACGTCTTTTAAAGACCTCCAGGGATGGTGACTGAACCACTTCCCTGGGCAGCCTGTTCCAATGCCTAACAACCCTTTCATATGTAGGTACGGAGAAGGTGTAACTTCAAACCTTCATTTGTTTTGCATGTATCAGTCCTCTGATACCTTCATTGGGAAAGATAGCAGTGGAAACTAGTTACAGCAAAGATATTCATAACACTGAGAAGTATTAGGTGTATTTGTACACTAGAGAGTGTACAAATTAGATTAAAACACACACAACAAACCAATAATTTAACAACACATACCACAAATTAATCTTAAGGAGATACTGTTTTGTTTTGTGATTGTGCAAAGAACATCGCCTGAAAGCCAGAATAAATACGCCAGCATCTTTCAGAATAAATGTATAAAAAGATATATAAAAATATACCTTTAAGCAATAGTTGTTTTAATTATACATACTGAATGATAAGTTCTAATTGGGGTAGTATAACAAAATATGAAATTATTTAAATGTTACATTCCCAAAACTGAGGAAAGTGTTGGGGAAATTGATTAGAAACTAGAAAAGTAAAAAGCAATGAAGACTCAAACATAAAAAGAGAAATTAAACCATCACATGAAATCTTGTTTTGTCTGATACTGATTCCATTCATTCACAAAGGATGGAGTTTACAGTGTTGTTAATAAAATGAACATTTTAAAAGTCTATAAAATAATGTAGCATTTCAAAGTTTTATGAGATTACTAAGTTTCAAAAGCTCCCTGGGTACACTTAAAAAAATGCTGCACCTTTTTCTTTTGTTTCTCTTCACAGAAATGACTGCCGTTCATAGGTCAACAGCAATATAGAAGAGTAACTAGAGCTTTTACTCTGTAGTACTGATAACATCTCACTTTGCAGTGGTAGCTGCAGCAGTACTCTGCAGTATAGGAGTAGTAGCTTACTTCATCAAATACTGTGTGATTACATGAGGTGACACAGAAATCACTACCAACTGCACTACTTATCATAATATGTTATTCTCTGATTGGACTTTGAGCCAGATTGAGACTATTTTTTATTTTTATTTTTTTTTAATATAAATTTTCTGCCCATCACCTGAATGGATAAAATATATTCCAGCTTTTGTGAACACACACTGTGCTTGAAAACTGTGCTATGTATACGTTAATTTGAAGGCCAAATTCTGTGGATTCACCTTACTTAGGTTGTGCTAGCTAACCAACTGTGGAACCAACTAAAGTAACGTGAATTTGGCCATACATGTGGCCTTATATAAAACTGCAAAGTACACCACAAAGAACTGTGGTTTTATGTCTCTGCAGTTATGCCACATTCTCACCTTTATGAGGCATGGCTTGAAGCCATACAGAAGGAAGTATGTGTGGAAATCAGGAACCCATGGAAAAATACTTCTAAACCCATAGATCTGATGCCATTTGAGCATAAACATTAACATTATAATCCGAAACATTTTATTCTTTACTGAAACTAATGTTAAATAAAGTGAATAACATAATCACTGAGAGGTCCTGTGTGATGCCAAATGCTGTTGTTTTCAATGACAGAACCAAAAGTGCAGACAGTTACCTTATTTCCCTCCCTCCTTTCTTTTTGCACTTTTTCAGTTCTTTCCTTCTCCTCTTTCTCACTTTTTTTTTTTTTTTTTTTTTTTTGACAATGGAAAAACAAGGAACAGGTTGAAATGGCAAAAGAAAACTTTAAAGAAATTGATAATGTGAAAGGTAAATGTTAAATAAAATCTGTGAGAAATACTTTTCACCATCTCAGAACAGTTCTTATTGTACCACTGTTTCTGTGAACTCCTCAAACCTGTGGCCCTAGGACGGTGTAATTGAGATTACATGCAATCTGCAGAGGAGCTGCCAGTGCTTTATTCGGTGATAATAACTATATCAGTATCCCACCTTGCCGTGGGGTTTGCTACACTTAGATTACTTTTCCCAAACTTCTGCCAGCCCTGCCAAAATACATGCACCTTTCCCAGTCACTTCCCTCTGTGCTGGTAGATATGGGACTTGGCATGTGCACGTGGTACATGTTAGACAGACCCTGCTTCCAACAATCTGTCTTTCTTTTTTCTCCACTCACCTGGACCCACAGTCATACTATTAACATAATGGCTCCTTTTGTGCAATATGATGTGAAGGAATTTCAAGGCCTGGAGTTATTTCTCAGCAAGTCAGAAACAATTTTTTAAACACTACTATTTATTTCCCATAGCAGTGAATCATCTTTTGGTAAAGGTAATGTGTTGCAGTGCCATGAATTATGTCTCAAAATGCATACAAAGCAGTGTCTTTGGTGGAAGGCCTGTTCAGTTATTAGCATGTCATCAGAGTGAAACTTTGAGTGATATCAGAGAAGGCGGCAAATCTACATGAACGTGTTTTCCAGCACTGGTCTAGCTTGATAAGAAATGAATAGGTCAACAGGAGGAAATGTTGTTGATGCTTGAGAACAGCTAGGGGCCAGTAAGTGTGGAAAAAAAAAAAAAAGAAAAAAAAAAAGAAACCTACAATATTGCAGCCATATGGCTGTAACGCTGTTGACTTCAAGAAAGATAACACATAATGGCAACATGTCATCACACCAAAGAGAGGAAAAACAACAGTCATTCCCCATCTCTTCCTTCTAAGCATGAATTCCAGAGAGTCCCCTCCTACCTGACAGCCTAGATGTGAAAATTTGCCAGCATTTTATTACTGCCTGGTTTGTATCCCTTCCACAACTCCTAGCCATCTCATGGCCTCAGCAGGCAGGGCAGCTGTTGTAATCCACTGGGAGAAATGCTGTCATCCTTGGAGATTGAGTTTCACCTTCCCCGGGCTGGAGTGGAGTGCTGCCCAGCAGGACCCATGCTGGGCGGCTCTCCAGCACCTCAGAAACTCTGCCCTTAACGTAATAAGGGAGAGCTTCTAATGCCAAGAGGATGCTACTGTGCTTCCTAACACTGAGCCACTCTCCCACTCTCTGTCCTGTATTTTGGAAACAATCACAATAGCTGGTGCTGCTCACTGTGTTTCCAGACAAGTGTTCCAGGAAGAAGTTTCTTTCCCTGTTCCAACGCATGATTAAAGACATGCTTTTAGCAAACAGGGCACACACCGGATTTTCTCCATCCAGCAACAGCAAAATAATTTCAGCTCCTGAGAGTTTCTTATCCCCAAGTTGTTTATAATAATGTCCCTAACACTATTACATTATGTTTATCTACCTCCTAAACGCAGATATAAAAGGCAGAGTAAGCAGGGTTGTCTCTCTATTGACGTCATCAGGGGATGCAATAACTTTCACCACAACTGAGTTTTATCCAAAATCCATGCTAAAAATGACTGTATAAATATATATATATATTTATTTTTTTTAACAGTAAATATACATCAGGCTGTGTGTTTCTGCAGGAAATGAAAAAGTTATTTCGTATTTGGTTTTCTGCTTAGGAGCCACAAGCACACTCCTCAGCAATATAGACTATCTGCTTAAGCAGCAGGAGCTCCTTCTTTGAATTGAAAGAGTGCAGAAATGAATTGACTATTCTGCTAGCCATTCTGTCATTTTAAAATTATCCAAAGCCACTTTCAAGTTTGATACATTTCTATGCCTCATTGCAGTTCTGAATGAACTTTTATGACTAAGTTATACACCCCTGAATAAAGGATTTAGAATAGAAATATTGACCTAATGGTACAAAATGTATTCCTGTGACATACTAAAAATTAGTCCTCCTGCCTTTTCATATTTTTGTTGTTGTTTGGGAAAAGCTATATCACAATTTGTTAAACTTTGAGCAACACTAACTCAATCATTTCAATTAAATGCATTTTCAAAGTAGTTTGTCAGAATGAAATTGTTCTTTCCCATTAAAGAGAGAGAGAGAGAGAGTTTAGAACAGATTAGTCGATGTTAGTTAGGGCAGCTATCTCAAAAGTGATAGATCAAAGTTTAGCTTCTACTCATGGCTCAGATAGCACCTTGCTGTCCATAACAGCAGAATGTTATGGAGAAAAA
The DNA here is from genome assembly GCF_009769625.2 of Cygnus olor. Classification (NCBI taxonomy): domain Eukaryota; kingdom Metazoa; phylum Chordata; class Aves; order Anseriformes; family Anatidae; genus Cygnus; species Cygnus olor. The sequence goes on along the minus strand of NC_049169.1, from coordinate 27,636,286 downwards.
CTCTTTCTGTTTCAGTCCCCAAATCCCTCCTGTATGTGAGACGTTTTCCTAGAAAAAGTTTTGAAAAACATTAATTTCTATGAGAAGCTTTGGTGTCAATGGCAACAATTTCGTTGTAAGAAATTCCAGTATATATAAACTGCATGAGAAGCTTAGCTTCTTTGTTGGCTTTCCTTAATCCTTGTGAAGTCTACCTGAGAGGTCTAGAAGTAATGTCTTTATTACTATCCTGTATTCATGTTTTAATACATTTCTACTTCCTAGTTTTTCACTTTTTTTTTTTTTAATTTTATTTAATACCCTCCTAATTTTGTATTTAAAACCTAAAGCAGGAATCCTGCAAAATGCTTTATTTCCAGAAACATCAGCCACTACAGCTCAGCACTGCAGCTCAATACAGCAAAACACCAAAGTAATTCCTACTCTTAAATGCTTTGTAATATTGGGGGACTTTGAATCTGACCCTACAACCCTTATACATACAAGTAGTCCTTGTTGTCCTTAGTGGGAGTTAACTGCTCATGCGTGTAAAGGTTGCAAGGTGAGTCCCTTTGAATATCATTATCCCAAGTATAATAACTGTTTTGTTGAAACTCTTGGGTTATCTTTTAAAAACGAACCCATATTACTCAATAGAGAATTCTGGAGGGAAAAAAAAAACAAAAAAAAAAAAAAAAACAAAAAAAAAAACCAAACATGACACATTAATGTTGCATTTTGAAAGCAGACAGAGGTCATATGAAAGTTGCCCAAGATTTTTGGTTGAGTAATGTACTTTGGAATAAGTTGCTGTGATTCTTTGGCAGAACACAGTTTATTGTTCAAGTGAAATTTTTCACAGTTAATAAGATGGTCAGTTGCAGGTATTGAAAATATTTGCCCTGCCAAATACCACAAGAGTGAAACCTTCAAGCTGGTTGAATAATGAAACAGAAATCATTCCAGCGAACTGCTTGACAGCTGGTGGAGAAATTCCCAGAATATTATTTGACCAAAAAAAGAAACTGTTTTATTGACTAAAAACAAACAAATGAGTTTTTCTGTTTGTTCGTTTGTTTGTTTCTGCCTATTTTCTTAAGAGAATTTCCAAAATATTTTTGTTGTGTTATTTACAGGGAATGGTTTGACTAGCACTTAAGTAGAGCAAAAGTCATTTATTAATTTATTTATTTATAAAGGAGATGCTATAGTTTATCCAGATACTTCTGTTCCTGCATAGCCTACTTTCCATTGGCCACATGATGCCATCAGTGTTTAAGCAGATTCTCCACTGATGTCAATGGAAAATTCTGCTTAGAAAGCCCTGGTTAATTTTTACTGCTTTACGAGCAGGGAGAGTATATGAATCACAGTACTGAAATTGCATTTGGATAATAATGACCAAAAATTCTGCATAAGCAAGTAATGAATCAGGAACACATGCTGCTTTCAGGAACATCCGCCTAAAATGGACAAACAGTGTAACTGAAAATACAGCTTGGCTCTGCAGGAGCTGTTTACCACTGATCTCCATACATCCTAAACCAAAATTCTGTAAGGTGAAAAAATGCTCTTCTGATACCGAGGCCTCTGGACTTTGCTCTTTTCCAATAATCTGAACTACATCTTTGTCATAATGCCTGAAGACACAGAGACAGTTCCACTGAAATCTCATGTAAATTCTTTTGTGAAAATTCTGTATGTATACACAGAAAAATATACAGATGTCTTCATTGTTTCCCTGAATTTCACAGAATGAACATGACAATAAATAACCCTCTTTTTATGGAACATGAGCAAGTATCTCAGAGAAACTGAAATCAAATCTGATTCAAATTTGGCATGGAAAAACTTAGCAACAACAGCAGCAGAAGTCTTGTAAAGTAAAATAGACCCTGCTAGGAGTGAATAATGCATTTCCCCAACAGCCAACCCTGTGCTTCCTATGAAATCAGCAACTGGACTCCCGCAAAGCCTCAACACTGTTTACATCCTCCAGGGTAGGGGGTGGGGGTGGGAAGAAGGAATTTAGTATGTACTAATTCTAGGGATAAACTCTCTGTGCTTTAAAATTCAGATTAAATATATATATATATATATATATATATATATATACCCTGTATCCCCCCCCCCCAAAAAAAAAAGTATAAAGAGTTGAAAACATGAACTACAGCATGTTTAAAATTCAGATCAGTGCTCCACTCTTTAGTCCTGTTGTGTGCAGCCTGTTTAGCCACTGAACATGGCTAAGATGCTCAGGACTTGCAAGTATACACACCCACTTTCAGAGATAACTGTAAGGACTGTACTTAGGACTGCTAAATTTGCCACCAGGTTAATCGTGTACAGCATCTGGACAGCCTCAGCTGATTCCTGCAGAGACGCTGATGTTTGTTCAGGGTGCTGGGAAATAAAGTCGTTAAGACAGCAAGCAGAACCAGGAGCAAGCCCCTTGTGGCTTTACCCAAGTGATAGCCCCATTGCTAAAAGGATCAGGAGACGATGCCAAGGTTCGTACAAAGTTTTATCCTAAGAGGCTTTGTGGATCCATAGCTGCTTATTTCTCAGATCACCACCTCAGTGCTAAAACTAAAATAATAATTAAAAAAATCAACCAAACCAAACCAAATCAAACTGAACCGAACCAAGCCAAGCCAAATCAAACGGAACCAAACCAAATGGAACCGAACCAAAGCAAAGCAAAGCAAAGCAAAGCAAACGAAACGAAACCAAACCAAACCAAACCAAACCAAACCAAACCAAACCAAACTAAACCGAAGCAAACCAAACCAAACCAGACCAAACCGAAGCAAACCGAAGCAGAGGGGAACTCTCTCTCCCGCAGGGCGGCACCGCAGCGCTGCTCGCCCCCCGCAGCGCCCCCCATTTGGGGCTCTTGGCCGCCCCGAGCGCTGCGGGGCGCTGCCGGGGGAGGCTCCGGCGGCGGCCCCAGCGCGTCCCGGGGGGCGCCCCCAGGCTCCCTGGCAGCCGGGGGGGGGCCCGGCCGCTGCTCGCCTTCCCTGCACTTTTCCCGGTTGGAAAGTGCCCGTGCCCCCCGCGCCCGTCCCTTCCGGTGACTCCTCGGTGATTCCTCAGCCGGGGTTAATAATTTCGCTGGTCGGGAAGTGGATGTTTAATATGCGAGCATATTTGGTGGTCATTGACGGAGCAACAATAGGAATGATCTCGCTTTATGTACCAGTTACAAGGTTTAATATCATTATATTGCATGCGGTATTAGTTTTTATTAGTCGCCATTAACAAGATGTTTTCTACTCGGATTCTCATTTACCTGTTCAATGTAAAAATTATCTTTGTAAAAGAGAAAAACACATCTTCAAGTGTCAGCTATATTAAATTAAAGAACTGTTTACCCTTCCTAAGGAAAGCATATGTATCTAAATAGGCATCTTTTACCGTTTGCATAGTAGATTGGAAATTAGCATTTTTGTTCATTTTCCCATGTATGCACAGCGCCTGGAAGAGTAATACTCCATGCATATCAGATCAGCCAGCCTACAATTTTTGTGCAATATATTATTTGGCAATCTAAAATTTGTAATTTGCATGAAATTGCTTAATTAAAATACAGTCACTCAGGGTATTAATTTCTCTGTCTGGCAGTTCAACGTACTAAAGGCGGGCTACAGAAAATGTGAAATCCTGTCAGATGTAACAGTAAAATATTAACAACAAAAAAAAATCCACTTCTGGCAACAAAGTGACAGAGTGATAATGCTTTTGCCCTGATTCCGGGTTCAAATACGAGCTTGGGTTGACATTGAAACCAGCGAGGAAATTTACAATAGCGACTCTGGCTTTTTGCCAATAAATCTGCATCACGGACCTTTCCTGGCGAAACCCTTTTCCCTCTCCCCACCCCCTTTACATTTTTCCCTACTCGCAAAGACGGAGAAGCAAAAATCTCTTTTCTGAAACCCAAGTCCCTTACTATTTTCGGCAGCTTGCTTTTGAAATCAGCAACCCTACTGATAAAATGATCCAATCAGTCCTTCCCAGTTGTCAAGACAACAGTTCATAATTGTACCAGCTCTTTTCATTGCAGCTAGAC